>NC_034592.1:142792287-142816404 GCF_900095145.1 Mus pahari
GGAGAATCGGAAGTCTAGGCCATTCTCAGCTCCCCTGGAGAGTTCATGGAGTTCAAAGCCATCCTGGGGCCACATGATACCCTGATCAAAAGCAGGCAGCAGAGATCTTGTTGGCCCTGTGTTCCAAACAATTTTGCCCGGTTTTTTTTTTTTTTTTTTTTTTTTTTTCCCCACACACCTGCTTCTCTTCCTGGAGACTTCCCTGCCTATGGGAGTTTATTCTCATGGGCTGAGGCTGGCCTTGAACTTGTTTTGATCAACAGACTTTGATGCAAATGACACTGATCCAATTCCAGAGTAGCCTTTAAGAAGCCAGGGTCTTCTACTTCTATGCTCAAGGAAGTCACCTACCAAGCTGTTTGGGCTGGATGCGCAGTCATGAGAAAGTCAGAGAAAAAGCCACTTGCAAAGTCTAGGGTATGTCACATAGGGAAGGAAAAACACTCAGTTGGGGTCCGCCAAACCACACAACTGCTTGCTTATTTTTTTTTTTCCTCTGCATTAGTTCTTGGGGGCGGCTATTTCATTTAATTCTTACAACGACCCTTATTTTCATCTAATGGATTAGGAAATCAAGACCCAGACAAGTTAATCAACATGTCTCAAACCACAATCCCAGCAAGTAGTGAAGGCAAAGGAAAAAAAAAAAAAAATGGAGCAGTTAACCAGGGCCAGCCCTTTAGTGTGCACTGAACTCCACAGGGCATCTTCTAAGATTAGCAGGTCTGCAATGAAGCCAGAAGATCCACGTGCCTGACAAACTCCCAGGGCTTGTCAAAAACTGTGATTCCTGTTGTGTCCCTGTGTGACCACCTCAAGGGTAGGGGTGTATCTCACACCACATGGCTTGCCTGTTTTGTTTGTCAAGGGGAAGCTTGGAGTCCTGAAAGTACGGAAGGACTGAGTGCTTGGCTGCTCTCTTGCTTGCCTGCCCGCCTGCTTGTTTGTTTCCTGGGAGTAAGGATCTCTCACACACCAAGCAAGTGCACAACCACTGAGCTATGTTCCCAGTTCTCAGCAATGATTTCGTGGGCTGTAAACAAGAAATGGGGGCTGGTCCTTATGGTGCACCCCACCCCCACCCGGTGCTGCCGCTGCTTCCTCAAAGCACACTCACATTTCCCATATCATCACCACCAGCGACAGAGCTGGAGGCACGAAGTCTCAAAGAGGTGGGTACCTGGCCAGAGGATGCACAGCCAGGTCGTCTGTCTGGCACCTAGTCCCTCTGCTCTGCCATAGAGGAAGCTGAGAACCAGATTCTCACCCCTCCCTTGGTCCTGAGCCAAACTAGGATCCCTAAAATGACCCTCCTGGAAAGCAAGAAGCCTTCATCCCAGCCTCATGAGTGCCCTGCTGTGAACCACAGTCCTCCCTCTTCTTAGCTCTGAGGTCTCCACTCTCTCCCCACACTCAGGGCAATGCAGGTGGTCTGTGGTTCTGAGGCTGAGCCAGCAGAGGGGCTCATGCCAGGTAAGGGTTGCATGACTACAGGAAGAGAATACACACACATACGAGCACACGAGAACACACACACACACACACACACACACACACACACACACACACACACTTTCCCATGGGAATCCCGCTTAGCCACTGCCCGCTTCCATCCGGAACCACCCATTGCTGGCTTTCTCGGGGAACCTGGACAGGACCAAAGTCTAGGGACTTGATGTGAGAACAGTGTGTGTGTGTGTGTGTGTGTGTGTGTGTGTGTGTGTGTGTGTGTATGTGTGTGTGTGGAGGGGGGGTGTCTCTGAGGTGGGAGAGAGGAAGCACAGGAGCCTTTTGCTGACTCCAGCAAATTAAGTGCCTCTTGTCCCTCCACAGAACCCAAGTAGGGAGCAGGCAGGGACAGGCTAGGGACAAGACATAGCCAGACAACCAGACCATCAGCAAACATCAATGCTAAGTGGGATGCCATGGAAAAGAACCACAGGGACCAGCAGGAAAGAGTGGGGCGCAGAAGGAACTAAAAATCCTGTCCCCAACCCCTGTTGAGTAGCCAAGCACCTGTCACTGCTAGGGATAGTCAACACCGTTGGATGATTCAAGCCAAATGAACAAGAGGCCCACCCAGGAACAAGGTGTCAACTAGGTGACAATATTGATAAAGCAGGAGCATGGTGTCTAGCCCTCTAAACCCTAAACAGTAGTGAGCTGTTGTTCTCACTACAGCTGTCGTGGATGTTTTAGGGGTAACAGATGGTGACGTCCTAAGGAGAATGAACTGCCCAGGCATCCTTGCAGGCTCAGATCCTGTGGCTGATAGCTCTGAAGAAACATAGTCCAGGAATCCCTGGATCTCCACCTCTGACACCCTTCCCTTCTGCCCCAGAACCCTAACCCAGCCCCCTTCTTCTCCTGGTTTCTGTCTTGTTCAGACCACCTATGCTCGGGAGCCTGGTGGCTACTCTTTGGCCAGAAACAGCCTGGGGACGCTTCCTCAGGAAATGAAGAACTGTGGGAAGCAGGGCACAGCGGAGTGCTTGCTCTGCAGGCCCCAGGGGCTTGTTCTCAGCCACTGAAAACACTTCATCATCAAAAGCGCTCGCCACACTTCCCCAGATGTCAGCCCAAATCGGCTCTTAGTGCCAACGAGATACAGGCATCCTCCACTGAGCCTGTTTCTCCCTGCTCAGCTCTCAGGGCTCCAGTCATCCCAGCTTGAGGACCACTGTGGGAATTCTGCACTGGTTCTGAAAGGGAGAGAGACCAGCAGGCAGGAGAGACCAGGAATAGGGGACCAATTCCACATCAGCACCGGGGGAAGAGTCTGGGGAAGCTCCTGGAGAGACATGGCCTTGTCTATTCCCCTCTGACCTGATGGCATCTCCCCATACTCTATAGGCTAAGACCTGGCAACTACTTAACCATGAGCTACCTGCTTCTTACAGTCACATGAAACACAAAGCCCCAGGAAGATTTGGAAAGGCCTAATGCCTTTCTGCACAACCAAAGATCAGTGTCTCTCCCCCTCTTCATCTCCTCGACGGCCTCACCACCACCTCCGTCAACACCATTGCTTATGATGAGTTAAGTCCTTCGCATGGATTCATCCTAGTCTATTTACCACCACAACTATAGTATGCATAAGGGAACACCATTATCCCTATTGTAAATATCAGAAACTGAAGCACAGAGGGCCTAAGTCATCTGCCTACAGGCACACAGTAAACAAGTAGTAGAACCAGGCCGGGTCCAGAGCCCACCAGTTCTAATGCATCAACCATAGCTGTACCCATTCACATGTATGTAATTCTTTACATAATTCCCCAAGTTTCAGGCTCATGATTGTACGGTGTCGAAGTGGAGACACTGCAGAAATGCAGACCAACCAGCAGAGTGTGTGCATCCATCTTCAGAACCCAGTTTAAAAGCTGCCAATTGGGGGGGGGGTGGGGAGATGGTTCAGTGGTTAAAGCACTCTTGCCTTCCAAGTGTGGGGACCTAAGTTCAGATCCTCAGGACTTACCAAAAATGCCTGTACATTCCAGAAGATGGAAATGTAGAGTCGCTGGAGCAATCTAGCTAGCCAGACGATCATACTAGTGAGTCATGTGTTCATTGGAGCCCCTGTTTGAATGAATGCAGTAGAGAAAAATGGCCTACCTAAATCTCAGGCCTAAATACACACACACACACACACACACACACACACACACACACCTACACCTCACTAGAAACGCAAATTAAGATAGAGACCAGTGAGCAACAGAGCTGGGATTCATTGCCAACTCAGCCTTCCACCATGCTACCCCTGGGTCTTCTGGAGGTTTCTGATTGGTTCAACACTCAGCAGACTAGAGACGGAGTGGGTTGACTTTGCTCCAAAGTGGCTTCTTGCTGCTCAAGTGTCAGGGAGCTTGGAGCTATCAAAAGAAAGAAATCCCCTGTAAGCTACTGTTGAAGAACAGAGGCCCCAGCACTGTAATAGGACTTCAGTGACTTCAGTGGGGCCTGGACCAAGGAAAAGCATGATAACCCAGACAGCTAGGGAGAGGGGCCAGGGCTCAAGGGACAGTGAGGGAACTGGTGGCTGAGAAACAGCTTCAGACCAAGCCCCCATTAGTGCCTACTATCAGAAGTGGCAAGAAAGACTGGCAAAGCCTGTGCCCCTTCCTCACCCCTTTCTAAGAAGCATAGATGGGGCCCTGGGGGGGGGGAGTTTGAACACGGGGACCTCCTTAGTAATGACAGACACGCTGCAGTCACCACCAGAACCTCAAAAGAGTTTGTTGTGACTACCTGAGATTTTTGGGTAATCATTTCTCTGTATCCAGTTGTGACTTGTCAGAGTGATCCAGAATTTTCTGGCCAGCAGAATGACCCAACCAAATGACTATAATATCCACCCAGGGAGAAGCTCTGTGTTTTAGGTAACTTGGGTGGCCTGAGGGAAGTTTGTTGAAATATTAAATACAGTGTGAGCCTGCTTCCTGGCCAGTCTGTGACCGGATCTGCCTTGTTCAGGGCATTTTTCCCAGAGAACTTGGCAAAAAAAAAATGTAAGTATCTGGGAAGCTAGTGAATCAATAGTTGGTGTGGGGAAAACCTCACAGTCAGTTCAGGTTTAGGGACTCCAGGTTCTTTGCTCCTGCTGAGACCTCTTCCATAGACCCAAAAGAATCTCTACACCAGGCTGGAGGTGTAGCTCAGTGGCCAAAGTGCTTGCCCAGCACCGATGAAGCCCTGTTTGATCTCAGCACTCCATACACCATGCTTTTAATCCCAGCACTGGGGATGAGGAGCAGAAGTGTCAAGGTCATCCTCAGCCTCATAGGAAGTTTGAGGCCAAATGGGGTTACATGAGATGGGGGAGGGGGAGGCAAAAAGAAATCTCTATACCTCACCCAGGAGCTTCAGTGAAACCTGTTTGCAGTGCCATTTACTCTACCCTGGGCACAGAGAGATACATAGACACATGTGCGGAAAGAGCTTATACAGGGAACACACACACACACACACACACACGCACACACACACGCACACGCACACACACACACCAACAACCTAGCCAGCTGTTGCTCCTGGTTAAACATGGAATGCAAAAGAGAAAAGAATTTATCTACAAAAACCACAAGGGCCACAGAGAGGTTGTTGAAGAAGCGTCTATGCTTCTCTCTCTATATATATATTAAAAAAATGCCAGTGTGTATTAACTGTTCTACCCTAACTGCACTTAACACTTGTTTTTAATCTTCTTGCTGTTAACCATTTAGAGTAGAAAGGACCCTGGGCAGTGCAGAGAGGACAAGGTCACTGGATAAAGGCTTGCCAGTCTGCACACTGCTGGTAGTGTGGTGGTCCCCCAGCTTCTCCATAGAAACCTGAAATCTGACCACTGTCAGAGGCAAGGTGTCACCTAAGAAGTAAATGGCTACCCAAAGACTAACAAGACCACACACTGTGGGTCCTTGGGACACCTGACTAAGGGACAGGTTTGTAAGGAAGTTCAAGGTGCCAAGAACAATTAATTCTTTGTGTGCTCATCTGGACCCCAAATGTCTCTAGTGGCCCCAGCATATGATGTTCTCAAAAGGTGTTATGGGGGAATCTAAAGTGTTGAGAGAAGTCCCCACCAGCACAACCAATAATAGCAAATCTAGCTAACCCTGGACCAGACAGTTCTTTACAGAGAACAATCAATTGCTTCCTCCCTCCATAAACTCGGCAATACGGCAATAAGTTCTCTGTTCTCTACTCCCATTTCCTGGATCCTCACTTGGCCCCGCCTCTTTGGGTGGGAGTGGAGGGCCCTTAGGAACTAGCAAGTCACCAATTAGAAAGAAGAAAGATGTGTTTTGGGTGTCTTATGTTTTCTGGGACTTCTGATCTGTCCAATCTATGACAATAGCATCCAAGCCTTGGCTTCCTCATCTGAATTAAAGGGACTCTCTTAGAGTCAGGAGGGTTAAATGGGAATCATGTATGTATAGCCCCCTCCCACAGCACCAGACAGGACAAGTATGCTGTGATTAATTATCAAAGTCCTCATAACAAAATAAGGTGGAGTTCAGTGTGCTTAAGAAACTTGCCAAGAAACAAAATACTCATGAAAGGATATAGGTACAGAGACAAAATTTAGAGCTAAGATGAAAGGATGGACTATCCAGAGACTACCCCATCCGGGAATCCATCCCATCATCAGCCACCAAACCTAGATACTAATGCACATCAGCAAGATTCTGCTGAAGGGACCCTGATATAGCGGCCTCTTGTGAGGCTATGCCAGTGCCTGGCAAACACTGAAGTGGATACTCACAGCCAGCTATTGGATGGAACACAGGGCCCCCAATGGAGGAGCTAGAGAAAGTACCCAAGGAGCCTAAGGGGACTGCAACCCTGTAGGTGCAACAACAATATGAACTAACCAGTACCCCCTGAGCTTGTGTCTCTAGCTGCATATGTAGCAGAAGATGGCCTANTCAGCCATCACTGGGAAGAGAGGCCCCTTGGTCTTGCAAACTTTATATGAGCCAGCACAAGGGAAGGCCTGGGCCAAGTAGTGGGAGTGGGTGGGTAGGGGAGCAGGGGCGGGGGGGGGGGGTTATAGGGAACTTTTAGGATAGCATTTGTAATGTAAATAAAGAAAATAATTTAAAAAAAAAAAAAAAGGAAACTTGCCAAGGTCACATATCCGCTAAGGGGCAGATCTGGGAAAGAAACACAGGCAGCCAAATGGCAATCTCCTTTTGTTACCTCCACTTGAGCAGTGCCCAAACTACTTGCTTTCCATTTCAGCGCAGACACAGAATGCTCTGAGCCCAGGCGCGAGGTCTACCTGCTCTGGTTGGGATTTTTCCATGGGTGGTGGGGTGTGGGGAGGGGGAGATGTCTTAATGCACACAAACACACACGCAAGGTTCATGGTGATTTCATTAACTGGGGACCCTGTTTCCCTGAACCCCAATAGTACACTTGCCCCCAGCCCCATCACTGAGCTTATGGTTGCTCTACTTTGTGTGAGCAGAACTGGGCAGCATTGGGCCGGCAGCTACCACGTGACAGCTGTATGCTCTCCTAGGTCTTACTTAGCCCCTTCCTTTTTCTCCCCGCCCCCCAACTCCGTCTTGCCGCCCCGCCCCAATTCAGCAGCAAAGACCTTTTCTCTCCAGGCCCAGGGCACAAACCCTGCACTTCCGATGGAAACAAGCGCTGAATAGATTTAGCAGGTTCTGATAAATGTCACGTTTATTTTGGTGCCAATAGAGTCACTGAATCTTAATTAAGACCCGACCCCCACCCTGCCCCAGATGTTGGTACTGATGGGAATGCTACACGCCACAGACTCCACTGACACCCGGGAAATAAGGTTCCTGTAAGCCAGTGCTGGGGAGTGGTGCTGGACTTGGCCCTATCCACACAGGAACACTTTTTAAGGGGGCTTGTTCCAGCAAAATCTTCCTGATGCCTCTTTTCCAGTTTCAGTTTCCTCATCTTAAGGAAAAAGAGAACCCGCCCTTTCCACCTTAGAGCACTTCCCAGCTGGGGGCTGAGAGCCACAGGGACATTCTAAGCCTGTTTGCTGATTCTAATTGATTCCAAGCCGCAGGCCCGGGGGAATAGGCATGGGGGGCGGTGGGGGGGGGGAAGTTGGCTGGGAGAGTAGAGCTGCTACGTGGGCGGAGCTGAACTGGGTGGCTGAGCCAGCAGCTTCTAGCCTGCCAGAGAGTGAAAGCACACAGATTCCAGCCCCTTGTCCAGAAAGCTCCACCTAGGATAGGAACCCAGGCCGAGAAGGGAGGAGGATGTTGGAAGGGACCGGGCCAGAAGCATAGACCATCTTTTCTTTTGATTCCCGGTAACTGGAGTGAAAGACAAAAGACACAGACAGACCTGACTCTTAGCACGCTCCCTGCCACCCCCGCCCCGTGCAACCAGCTTCAAAAGCCTCTGGGCAGGAGAACACGTGAGGTGATGGATGGGAGTGAAGCGCATCCCTCCTGCTCACGGAAGACTAAAAACTCTCTCTGCGTTTTGCTGAGCCTAGGTGTTCTCCCAGGGTTCCTTCTATAGATTTTATGTTCTCGAAGTTTTTCTTTGGGTCATAGTTATGAACCAAAGACTGCAACTGTATAGTTGGTGTAAGAAGATGGCTATAGGAAGGAGGAAGTACCGGAGGGAGACTTGGGAGAAAGTTCATCACCTGCCTGTGGTAGGACACGGTTGGAGATGGGGAGTAGAGAGGGCAGCTAGTGTGCTCAGAGGGTGGTCACGGAGAACACCCGTAGAGGACAAGAAAGGGGAGCAGCTTAGGGGGTGTGGTCAAGGGGTGTGGTCAAGAAAGTTGCCAGTTTTTAGTAGTAGGAGCCCTTTGTGCCGAGCACCTCTGGGGTACTGAAATTCCCACTAGCACCAGGAGGTGTCACAGGACAGAGATAGCAACTGCATCTTCTACATAGCTGATCGGAAAATTGGCCAGGGGAAGCATCCAGGACCTGTTTCAGAAGTTTGCTGCGGCAAAAAGAAGCAAGATCTTGGTCTGCGATCATATCGCTACATTTGACTTGAGCTGACTTCTGTCTGAAGCTTTGCAGTGGCCACCTCGTCCCAGCAGCAATGACTGCCCCTGCAACATATTGTCTTCAATTTAGGATGTTTTTCATGCTGTATTGTAATGACCTGTGATAAACTGAGAACCATCTCCATGTGCTTTTAACCCTTTAACCCCTAAACCGCCTCTCCAGCCCCAAGATGACTAATTTAAAAAATAAATAAATAAATAAAAGGCTACATCAACTTTATATTTCTGATAATTAGGTGGTATGTGACCATTACAAAACATTTAGAATCTAAAATTTAAAAAAAAAAGACATCTAAGAAAACAAATTCACATGCCCTTCTACCAGATTATACAATATAGGTTTCCCCTGAAGTCAAAATTATGACACAAACAGAGCTTTATTAGCTCCTTCTACTTTTAATGATGAGTCATAAACATTTTATCTGTGGCAGTAATTATTTAACCCACACAATAACTCGATGGCCACATGGCTTCTGCCTCGTGGACGCCTCTGTTTGCCCAGCTCAACACTGTATGACTCAGACACTTAGACCATTTCCATCTTTCCCCAGTTATCTGTAACAGCAAGCAGTAGTGAGTGTCCTTCTTCTTACAGCTTTTCCTTAGGTTAAATTTTTGAAAGCAAGATTGTGGAGTCAGAGCTAGGGAGGCAGCTTTAGTGGTAGACTATTTGTGTAGCATGTGTGAAGCCCCAAGTTTAACCCTCAGCACCACACAGACACAAATATTACAGGGCCAGGCTGGATAACTATCATAACCTCTAGGAAGGGAATGCATCTAAGTTGCCTTTGAGAGGAACCCACCTTCATGAAACAGACCCTTGAGCCTTGTGCTATTCAACGTGTTAGTCACTGGCTACATGTGGCTATTTAAAATGAAATTAAAAGAAGGGCCAATTAAAAGCACAGCCCCTTTTCTCACCAACCAGTGACATTTCAAGTGTTCAACAGCACGTGCTTGGTTGAGTCTATAGGTCTGCACAGGCCGAGACGTCCATCACAAGGGAAAACTGTCCTAGAGGAAGCTGTGGCGGAAGAGAGAGAGCACAAGTACAGTCCACAAACTAAACCAACGTTACAGTAGTACGACAAGGAGTGATCCATGCCTCTGAAAAGGGAGAGTGCAGTTAGAGAGTTTTAGGTTAGAGAGCTTTACCATCTGGGTAAGACAGTCAGGGACCCTGTCTCCGAGAAAGTAACCTCTCGCCAGTGAGTCACAGACAGAGAGAAAAAGAGTTCCTCTTTGTAAGAGGAAAGAGAGTTCCAGGCAAAAGGAAGACCAAAGGAAAGGCCCTGAGACAAGAGTGTGCACGGCCTCATTTGAAGAAAACCAAAGGATGTCCCGTGATGTGTGCGTATAGCCCCAGGTATTTGGGAGGCTAATGTTAGAAGGTTGCTTGAAGCCATCAGTTCAAGACCAGAGCAGGCAGCATAGCAAGCTGATACAGGAGAAAAAGAGGGGAAAGAGAGGAGAGGGGAGAGGGGAGAAAGAGGGGGGATGATTACTCTGGATAGGTTAAAGTGAAAATGTTAGAAAAAATAGGAGATGAAATCAGAGCTGTGCTTTCACAAGATCAAGTCAGGCCTTGAGAGCTGGAGAGATGCGGCAGCTGTTAAGAACACTGGCTGCTCTTGCAGAGGACCTAGGCTCAAAATCATCTACAACTTCAGTTTCAGGGGATGTGATGCCCTTCAGGGACCAGGGACATACACAGAACATAGACATGCATGCAGTCAAAACACCAATGCATAAAATAATTTAAAATTACAAGGACTTTGGCTCGGAGGATGTCACCTCTGAGAGCTGAATGACTCCCAGGTTTAGGGACTAGTGTGTGACTGATTTTTTAGTTTTTGTTGTTGTTGCTGCTTGTTTGGTTTGGTTTGGTTTGGTTTGGTTTGGTTTGGTTTGGTTTGGTTTGGTTTGGTTTTTGAAGCCAGGTCCCACTCAGTAGCCAACAGCAATCTGGAACTGAAAGGGTTCCACTTGCCCCAGTTTCCCAGTGACTGACATCTTAAGTAAGTGCCTCATCTTTATGTGTAAAAGCCATAAAAGTTGACCATAGAGAGTCAGAGATCAGAATACCAGAGGTTGGCAAGAGCAAACAGGTGATGGAGTTTGGATAATGGGGGCAAGAACGGCAGTTAGAAAAGAAGAGTAAGTTCTCATGCTAAGCACAGAAGGGTGAATGCGGTTTATACAATTTATTATAAATTTCACAGTGGCTACAAGACAGGATTCTGAATGTTCTTACCACAAAGAAGAGCTGAATGTTGGATGTGACACAAATGCTAAGTATCCTGCCTTCATCTTCACGGGAGGCACGAACTAATCACTGCACTATGCCCAACCGATGTGCCCAACCCTTAACTGTCAATCAGAATGTTTATGAGTCTCTCTCTCTCTCTCTCTCTCTCTCTCTCTCTCTCTCTCTCTCTCTCTCNTGTGTGTGTGTGTGTGTGTGTGTGTGTGTGTGTGTGCGCATGCCTACTACATGCCATATGTGTGACAGTCTGTCATTTTCTACCACTCTGTGTATTTCGGGTAAGCTGGCCCAGAAACTTTCCAACAATTCTCTTTTCTCCACCTCTCATCTCAACGTAGACTACTAAGGTTGCAGATGTGAGCCACCACATCAGACTCTTTTATGGGTTCCAGGGATAAAACTCAAGTTATCAGGCTTATATAGCAAACACTTTTCCCTGCCGAGGCACTCTGTTAGTCCGCAGCTCCATTGTTTCTAATCTCCAATAGATTATTATGGAACTGCAACAGGAAAAAGTGGTCTACCAGACTGAGGAGAGATGGTTGAGAGACAATGGGGACAGAAGCAGAGAGATGAGTAATGAGAAAGATGGAATGGTTCAAGGGAAGATGTTGGAAGTAGGGGTCCAGAAGAAGCAGTCAGTGGGAAGTGATGGAGTTCCGACCCTAGTTACAGAGTGGAGCTGGAAGAGATGGCAGGTAGAGATGGGAGTACCCCAGAGTACAGATTCTAAATGTACCACTGTATCAATAGAGAAGCAACTAAGCAAGCTGCCTCGGAGCCAAGAACTGGGGTCTGAGTAGGAGATCATTTGGTCACATTGGGCAATTCTTTTCCGGTCACCTACAGCTTCCTGACTGTGAGAGGGGAAGGGGGTGGAGGAGGTTTGTTTTCTCCAGAGACAGGGGGGAAACTTCACTTCAAAGAGCTGGAAAGAGCCCAAGAAGTCATATTTTGTTACACACTATCTGCAACTCAAACAGCTTTGTCGTGATGGGTCTGTTTGTCATAGATCAGTTAGTGGGTAGATTGCTTCAGTAGCAAATGGAGATTCAGACAATGCCAGAGCCGATAATGGTGCCTGAATGCTGGCAGGCACTAATCAGGACTCAGCAATGACTCTGTCGTGCAGATTGAAGTGCGAGCATTTGGAGTTATTACTCAAGGCTTGTCTCTGCAATTAGATGATTGCATAACCTTAATATGATCAATCCCGCCGGATGTGAATTGTGCAGCTGTAACCACAAAAGAAGGTGGCATTTCTGTTTTCTTGTTGAACACAAACATTCTATATGCGCAAGTCATAATTTTATAATGGCTGCTTTGGGCAAGAAAGAGCTTTGTCAGTCAGAAGATGCAGTTGACAAAAATATATATATATGCAATAGGAGTGCTTAAAGAGACAGTCATAATGTCAGCCTTTGCCTTGGGAGACATTGCTTTCTTTCTCTCTCTCTCTCTCTCTCTCTCTCTCTCTCTCTCTCTCTCTCTCTCTCTCTCTCTCCTGTTCTTTTCTTTGTACACATCAATTTTGAGGCCAGAATGTTGGGAAACTTAGAAGCCATCTTGAGCCCTCCCGGGACAACACGGTTTTGTGCTCACACATGCACCGTGGAGATTGTCGGAGGGAATCAGCTTGACATTCATCAGCAATTGCACATCACACCCCGTTCATCAAGCCTCATTGTTCCGAGGGGACGTGAGCTGCGACTCTGGCTCTTGAGATCCCAGATCCTTGCAGAAATCTTCACCCGCCCCCCCCCCCAAAGGCCCTGCTCAGGGGACTCCAAGGACACAGCCCTCAGATGCCTTCTGCCTTTGAGGCCCTGTCTGTCTTGAGGATCAAATAATAAGAAGTTCATGCTAAGGGTGCCAAGATTTCTCCTCTATCTCTGCCCCACTTCCAAGGGAAGCAGACTGTGAGGATGCAAAACACCTAGGGGTAGGGCATTGTTTTTATGGTCATCAGAGATTGTGCTCTTAAAAGGAGGAGAGAGAGAGAGAGAGAGAGAGAGAGAGAGAGAGAGAGAGAGAGAGAGAGAGAAGANAAGAAGAAGAAGAAGAAGAAGAAGAAAAAGAAGAAGAAGAAGGAGGAGGGGTTGATGGGAAAGAAGTATAGAGAGATATTTAAAATAGCAAATTCTGGAGGCTATCCAAAGATGAGACTTGATAGCCAAATGAGTAAATGACTAAGACTGTGTACATGTGCACATGTGCACACAAGCCAACAACGACTGGTCAGAACTGTGGTTTCAAACTGTTGTGAAAGCCAAAGCAACACAGCGTTTGCTGTTTCCTGGGAGGCGGGATTCGGGATCCTTATTGGAAGTTGGTGTTGGACTCCACACCCACAGAAAGAAGGAAGACAGCAAGACTGGGCAGAAAGAGACATGGACTGTGATGCAGCTAGGACAGTGCAGTCCCTGTTCACCCCAAGTGGAGCTTTGAAACCGTCGTGACCCCTCAGGATCACCCCAAACTGAAGCAAGAAAGTCCAGTCTGTGTGTTCTTCATTGACCAATCACTAGGTGTGGGCTGGCTCAGGAAAGAAGCATGACATGCATAATGAGATTCTCTTCAGCTAGGGAGGCTTCTAGAGAGGGCCAACTGTTGGAAACTATCTGCTGCCCACCTCCTCAGCAGCCGGAAGAATCCATCCTTCTGTCCTGAGTGAAGACTGTGGACAGACCAGAAGAATATCACACTGACTGTAAGGAAACAGGGGCCAGGAAAAAATTATAGCTCAGTGGTAGCATAGTAGCATTTGCTAGCTTGTGTAAGGGCATGTTTTTTGAACCCCAATATTGCAAAGAAAATAACAGACAAAGAGAATTAACATTGAATGGAGGCTTTAAGTATGGAATAGGAGCAGGTGCCCATAAGAGGTGATCCCATGAGTTCTGAGTCCGAGACAGAGGTGGGTTTAGCCCAGCCCCTGCTCCCTCTTTCCAGATAACCCAACCTGACTTAGAGCTTTGCCAAATGTCTCAGATTGGTGGTCAAAGGCAAAGACCTGGGAGGCAGGATCTGAACTGGAGAGACCCAATTTAAACAGAACTGCATCTAACAGTTCAAGTGCTGAGCTGCCCGGACTAGGGGCAGAGCTCTGTGCTCACACTAGGATGTCAAAGTTCCCCGTGCCAATCAAGATGGGAGGCAGAAACTGGGAGAAAGGTCCACCAGAGTCAGAGGAAAGCTTGGGCTTCCCTAGAACCTCTAGCCCATCCTCTCCTCATCCATCAACACCAGGTCCATGGTTCCATATCATCTACTTGGATGCGCATCCACAGGATTCCTGAACAGGCATGTTCCTGTGATAAAAATATTCTGACAACAGCAACCTATGGAAGAAAGGGTTAATTTCACCTCCCTGTTCAAAGTTACAGTCCTGCACTATGAGGGAAGTCACAGATGGAAGTGCTTGAGGCAGTAGCGACATTGCTCCTGGAGTAAAGATGAGGAGAGTATCTCATGGATGCATGCCTGCTAGTAGTGCTCAACAACCCCTCTCAATCTGTGCTGTCTGGGATCCCACTCAGGGAATGGTACCCCTCCACCCATCAGTGAACAAAAGCAAGACAATCCCTTAAAGGCATGCTCAGAGGCACATCTTCCAGGTGACTCTAGAGACTGTCAAGTTAACAACGCTAATCATCAGAATCCCATTCCCCAAATCACCAGCAGCAGCATGCCAAGTGTTCAAGCACAGGAGCCCGCAGTAAACATCCCATCGCAAACCATGTAACAAGGAATGAGCCCCGGTGACAAATGTCCAAAGAGCTAAAAGGCAATATCTCAGGGTCTTGTTTTAGCTCTGTTAAGGAGTAATTGGCAGGGGGACTTCTGGAGGTTCCAGCCAGCCCCGAACAGATTACCTGTGAGAGGACTGGAGAGGAACTGCAAATCTCTGCCGAAAGGTAGCAAGGGCTGGCTAGTGTGAGGCACGATGGGAGAAGCTAGCCCGTGCTGTCTGTTCAGATGGACAGTGTTAGGTGCGTGTGGATATAGGTTTCAAAGGGAGGAGGCAGAACTATGGAGGAGTAAGAGTGCCCGGATGTGAGGAGTAGCTGACACTGGGATCCAGAGAGATTTAAAGAGAATGACTTTTCTCTTGGGACAAAAGGAGGCCTGGCACTCCTTGAGTAGTTTGTTTGTTTGTTTGTTTGGTTGGTTGTTTTCTTGTCAATACTCTTTCTGGAAGTCGTGAAAAAGCATTTTTCCTGATGCCTACTACCCTCTCAGAGCCTTGTGTGACAGACAGGAGTGTGGAGGTGTAGAAACAGGAAGGACTCTCTCCACCGGGATGTCGCCAAACAACAGTCTCACCCAGATAGAGACCTCCCATCTCTGAGCAGCAGGCAAAGGAGCACAGATGTAAAAAGCTCTGCTCAGGAGCTGCTGTCAGACCAAGCATCGCTTGCCCAGGCTACCCTACAGGAACATGCCCTGATACAACCCATCCCTCAGTCCATTATCAATTACTGCCCCACAGTGGACGCTTGGACAGTAGGAAGGTACCGTTGTGTTATCTGTGTGTTTCAGTTACATTTCTATCGCTGTGAAGAGACATCATGACTAAGGCAACTTTTTTTTTTTTCTTTTGAGCATTTAACTGAGAACTTGCTTACAGTTTCAGAGGGTGAGTTCACGACCATCAGGATGGGGAGCATGGCAGCAGGCAGGCAGATATAGTACCAGAGCAGTAGCTAAGAGCTTATCCACAGGCAGAGAGCCCAACCCCAATGACACACCTCCTCCAATAAGGCCACACCTCCTAGTCCTTCCCAAACAACCCACCAACTGACAACCAAACACTGAAATATATGAGTCTCTGGGGGCCATTCTCATTCAAGCCACCACCACACTATGCTGACCCCAGTGTCCAACTGAGCAATAACAAATAACATGTACAGTGAATGTGTGTGCTGGATAAAAAGAAGCTAGATCTTAGACACAGTAGAGACACCTTCCATTCTTCAAACCCCTTTCTGAGGTTCAGGCCACTTTTGACTCCAAAAGACATCGAGTTTCCAACTTGTTCATGTTCACTATCAACCCACACTCCTAATCTGTCCCTGTCCGAGCTCCAAGAGAGCTGGAGGTGATAGACAGATGTCTGTAGTCTCTCTGACAAGTGGGGCTTTCCTGATTCGCCCATCATTTAAACAAACTGGGCTGCTGATTGATAGAGGAGCCCTTTCTACAAAGACTGGGAAAAAATGGCTTTTAATATCAGTTTTTAAGGAAGAAAGTATGGCCCCTATAAACTGTTAAACTTCACTTTATTGACCATAAATCTGTATTTTGCTCAATGCAAAAGTTTTTCATCTTGTACAGAAAAGTGCTGAAGCAGCGGCCACGGCTGAAAACAAGAAGTTTTCTCTTACGGACAATTTATATGAAAAAGTTATTGAATTTCTGGTTAGAGAGGCCAGGCCAGGCATCTCGTGGCTCCCCTCAAGGGCCAGGCCAGCGGTGCCAGACGCGACCCGTTGCTGATCAATGTCAAGAGAAAATTAACCAATTGTGAGTCTATTAAGTTGTGGGCACCAGGGACTTCAGAGCCCAAAGCAAAGATGTGCTTCTCCCCAGGGAACTTCTACTGAGGCATTTTTTGCTAAACATGCAGTCGGTCTCACTGCCACAGAAGGACAGAAAGAGACAACTTTGATGGGCATACATAAACTACTAGGTGCTGTCAATAATTACCTCAGTCCTGGCGACAGCTCCAGGAAGAAGACTTCTTCAGCCATGCCTCACAACTGAGCAACTTCAAAATGAGGTGGGGGGGGGCAAGGGTTTATTCACAGCCTCACTGCCTGGAAGTGACTAGAATGTGCTCAAGCCTCAGTTTCCCCATGCATATAATACAGTCATATGGTGACCGTGCATGGCAGAGCATAGATGCTTAGGAACCGTTTGCTTCTTCCATGAAGTCAGAGATGGGAATATCCAAATTCTGGAGCCAAGCCTGATGATTTAAAGAGCTACTCTCCTTCCCCTACAGAAACTGCCTCTTCGTCAGTCCCTTTGAAACCAGTGCCCCAAGGAAGGATCATTGGGCTGCCTGTGCCTACATGGGCAAAGGAACAAACTCTTCACAAAGAGCATCGCCACACCACTGAGAATGTAAATTTTGATGGACACAGCAGGTTCCTTCAAAATCCCTCCCTCCCATCACGGCACATAACAGAAAGTTCGGTTAAAGCATCCTCCCGTATGGAAATGAATCTATTCTTGGTTAACATAAGAAGGGTGTGAGTGTGTGTGTGTGTGTGTGTGTGTGTGTGTGTGTGTGTGTGTGTGTATGTGTGCATATGTGTAGGTTCTTATGTATCTACATTGTGTAAGTGCATGTGTGTGGACGTGTTGAGGTCAGAGGTCAATGTTAACTCAATGTCTTTCTCAATTCTCCCCACCTTCTTTTTTTTTTTTTTTCCACGTGAGAGAGGTTTATTAAGCAGGGGTGGGGTGAGGTGGTGAAGTGAGTAGAAGAGCAGAGAAGAGGAGAGAGAAAGAAAAGGAGAAAGAGAAGAGAAGAAGAGGGGGAAGGGGGGAAAGAGAAGAAGAGAAGAGCTCCCCAGCTTCTTTTTTTAAGATGGAGTCTTTCACTCAACTTAGAGTTTACCAATTCAGCTAGGCTGACTGGCTAGCAAGCTCTACAGATCCTCCTGTCTCTGCCTCTCCAGCAGTGGGGCCAAAGGTGCACACAGCTCTGCCTGGATTCCTGTGGGATGCTGAGCATCCAAGCTCAGGTCCTCATGCTTGTGTGGTAAGCACTTTACTGACTGAGCCATCTACCCAATCCCAAGATGAAGTAGGTTGTTTGTTTGTTTGGGGGGGGGCGTATTGTGATAGCAGATTTGGAAAAGTCTAAGTTCCTAATCTGAGATAAGCATATGGGCTACATCCAGCAAACTGAGTCCCAGCAATTGGTTATACCTGTATTGAGAGGGATTCTTAGGAACTTACAGTCTAGGTCACTGGTTTTCAATCCGTGGGTCATGATCTGCAAAAGACCATCAACCAGAAAACAGATATTTGCATTTGGTTTTAAACAGTGGCAAAATTATAGTTATAAAGTAGCAATGAAATAAAGAGGTCACCACAACATAAGGAGCAGAATTAAAGGGTCCCAGCATTAGGAAAGTTGAGAGCCACTGCTGTACTGTGGGATCAATAAGAAGAACTGTGCACTGGGCATGGTGGCACATGACTTTAATCCCAGCACTTGGGAGGCAGAGGCAGGCAGATTTCTGAGTTCGAGGTCAGCCTGGTCTACAGAGTGAGTTCCAGGACAGCCAGGGCTATACAGAGAAATACTGTCTCAAAAAACAAGAAGAAGAAGAAGGAGGAGGAGGAGGAGGAGGAGGAGGACTGTGCATTTGATCTACGGCTTTCAGCATTAGGGCTGCCAGCAGCACCCTGGTAGTAAGGCACATTAAAAACCTCTTCAGTGGTCTCCTAATCTCTACATCCTCCCCGCTAAGTATATCTCCCATCACTCACCCTCAGGTTACACTCCAGAGATCATAGTGTAACTTCTTAGTCTACCCAAGCAGCAAGCTCCTATTCATCCTCCAAAACCTCACAGGGGTCTGGGCTCTAAAACCTTCCTTCAGTTTCCCATAGTCCTAGGTGGCCCCTATCCAATGCCCTCCTGCATCTATGTTTATCTCATCTGTGGACTGTGAGTCTACACTTTTGCTCACTGTTGGAAAACCAAATGCCAAAGATAGAAGCACTGGCTAGAGTGGACTCTAAGGAGGATGACTCAGAAAGTACAGAGGGTGGGCTCTAAGAGGGATGAATTAAAAGGCAAAGAAGGAAAAAAGGAATTGGCCAAATGTGGGGTGGCCTGAAGTCAGAAAGATTTCTGCTCTAGCTTTTACATTGAAGACTTTCTAAGTTTTTAAGGTTACTATTTTGTCACTATCTTCTATAACTTGGGCACAATATATTAATTTGTGTTCTTGAATGTCTTATTGAAAAGAGAAGGAAAGTTAGCTCCTAAGATGGCAAGGTGAAGCTTCTCCTACCCATTAGGTGGCTGATGAAAAATAACGTGAAAATCTGAAGCAACTTCTCATTGTCAGCAGACAGTTAAGAACAAAGATTCAGACTAGAAACAAAACAATCGATGTATTTCCACTTAAATTAGATTAGTGCATTTATTCATTCAACAAGCATGAGCTGATAGGTGCTCTATGCAAGAAACTGGACAGAGCAGAAAGCATCCAGGAGACCACGGACTAAACCTACTCTCCACCGCCAACGGGGATAAAGATTGTTTCTAGAGCAGATGGCTTTATAGACTGGACAGGAGTTTTGCAAGCAGACAAAACCATGGTGAGTTTGAGAGTGTGTCTATGCACACAGCTACGTGTGTCTGTGTAACTTCTCTTAGGGGATGTAATTTGGTAGCTCGAAATGGACCATGGTCTATTTATTTACCTCATGGAAACTGGCAAATGCCGCAAGCCAGAGTGAGTCTGTCTTTTTGTTTTGTTTTGTTTTGTTTCGTTTTGTTTTCTCTCTAGCACAACACTGAATGTGAGCACTGCTAGTCCCAGGAAGACTTGTACACAATACAGGGACATTGCAGAAGGTGAGGAGAAGGCAAAGGACCAGGGCACATTCCTGGATCTTTTGCATAGCAGGAAATCTAGACTCCAGCTAATCTATTTGATGCATGGAGAAAGCAATAGAAATGGAAGCAGACCCAGTCAGTAACCAGAGCTGACCACCACGGCTCTCCCCAATGGCAGACATGACTGTTCAGCTATGGCTTTCATATCACTGATCCCAGTGGCTGTGTTGTCTCATCTTTATGCAGCATTATAGTCAGTTTCTACCGACTGAACTTAGCTGGTCTAGAAAGAGAAACAAATTTTCCTTACTAGTTCTAAATTTCTATAATGCCATTTTTGTGTCAGTCTTAATGGCTCAGTGGTAGGAAAAGAAATGTAATTATAAGTCTCTAGGTAATCAAACATAAATATGTATATTCTTCGATACTTAATCATACATATCACATTTGCATAATTTTGCATAAATATTTACTTATACATACATAATATTTTTATAATTAAAAAACCTATTTAGGATGAAATTAGGTAAGAGGTGAGCGAATGCTCTGAAAATACAGGGTTCTGTACTGGGGAAGACAACAGCAGGTTATTTGCTAAGATTCAGAAAATCTATGCTCTCTGTCCCTGGATTCCTGGGGACATTTGGTGTCTTCTCTACTGCTAATCCCACATGTGATTGTATACAGTATGAATAACCATTCTCTGTTCCATTCTGCATTGCCCATAGTGTAGAGCTGTGGGATCTGTGACTTCAGGTACATTCCTGGGACAGTCCTAAGTAAACTCAACAGCTGTCTCCTTAGCTGTAAGGGTCAGGCACATCCAGCAGTTCGCAGGTTTCTAGGATACGGACCATTAGAGAACTGGGATTCCCATGGTGGTAACTAGTCTGTTCACACTTTACTTCAACTCACCCAGATGTTCACCCTTCTCCAGCCTTTTACCGACTGAGCTGTCTACCTGGGCCCACTGAGTAAGATCTTTAAGAGTAGGGAGTTCACTAAGCAAACAAGAAGAGGCATCGGAGGACACCGGCTTGGGAAAGAACTCCCAGTATTCAGAGTATGAGTGGTTTTCTAATGTGACGATCTTGGGTACAAGTGCCTTTAGTAACGATATTGCTATAGGACCAGATAGTAGAGGGACAGAAGTCAGACAGTGAGTATTCAATTGACAGCACCCTTCCACGTGACCCTAGAAGCCCTTCGGGGTTTTAGTCAGGACAGCCTACGTCTCTGGGTTTGTAATTTGGAAACTTTCAATGGATGTCATGGATTCGAGAGCAGCAGCCGGTGAGCTGAAGGCCCAAACACTTATCCACAGAAAGGATCAAAGGCAGACCCAGTGTAGCAAACGAACGTCCCTGGATTCAGAGGAGAGTTTGTTAGCCAGTGGGTTAGGCCTGGCGTCTGACTGGAATTGGAGGACAAGAGACAGAAAAGACAGAGAGGTAGGATCTAGAGAGAAAGATAGCTCCTGCCTTGGGAAAATAAGTGGATGGCCACGTCATTTATTATGAGATTAATAAGAGAGGAAAAGGAAGGCTTGAGGGAAAGATGGCAGCAGCTTGAGGTATCTGTAATACATCCACCTGGCAGCAGCGGGGTAGGAGCCCAGGAGGGAAGGGGGAACTTAAAGTTCCTCCTAGGTTAAGAAGGAGAGGGAAGCATTTAAGCAGCACACTTGCATGTCTTACTTGAAAGTGCTCCTGAGTGAAGTAGCATGCACTCCAAGAAGCTGTTTCCCTCTCTACATATCTCTTATCCCTCGAGACCAAAGGGTGTCACTAAAGTTGTAAAATCTTTAAAGAAAGCCAAATACATACAGGGATGACAGTGGGGCCTTCACTTTCTGGTATCCTCACAGATGTTGACAGTAACTTTACAAACAAAACCATACTGCATTCGCATGAACTGCAGTTGTCATATGCGTCGGCCCATGCCAGACACTTCATAAAAGCACACCTGACCTGTTCTTATAATAACCACGCCAGTGTACTTTCTCCACTCTGTAGGTGAGAAACGTAAGGTTCAAAGAAGTCACTTGGCTTCCAAAACCCACAAAGCAGATGAACTGGTCAGAGATATTTTGAACCAAGACCCTCCTAGCTGCCAGACCTTGGCCATGACATCATGACTTCTAAACACGCCGTGATTGCATTTCAATGTTCTACAGCAAAATGAGCCAAATGCTTTGCCCTGTTACATGTGTGTTGAGGGCCCTTCCTGGAAACAGTCTTTTCTTTAAAATTGTGACCCATGTACAGCAGCAAAGGAGTATTTCCTTTTTTTTCCCCCCATTTAGGATCCTTGCTTGGCAAAAAAATAAAAAAATAAAAAAAAAATGTCATCCTTGATTTGGTCCTCAGAATAATCAAAATATTGGAAATGCTGAAGCCTTGGCATTTTAGAAGGAAAGACAGCCATAAACCCCCCATCCCCACCCCCCACTCCCCACCCCATACCATGACTGTGCAGGGATGCATCAGAGAGACACATGGAGATCTTGGATCTGACAAGAGCCACCCTGCAACTACCCTTCCAGTGTTCCACCAGGAACAGATAAGCACAAGTCTTCCACAGATGAGAGCAGTTCCTCTGTCTCCCTGAGAGCCAGGAAAGAGCACTTGCTTGATCAACTCCATCTCAGGTAGTTAAAACAGGAAGGAGGGAATCCGAGAGGAGCATAAACATCAGAACCTGACAACAGACCTCTTACATCCTCACTCCTCAGACAAGTGCTCTGCCTAGAGCCCAGGGGAGGAGAGATTTCTCTTAAAATCTTTGAGGTCAACAAATAGGACTATTTTGGGATTCCAGGAATGAAGGCCTCTTTTCTCCTTCCCTAGCCCGTCAGGCAGGAGCCCGCGGGGCTCTGATTTCTTCTTCCGTGTCTGGCTGCGGCTTTCTGGGCATATATATATATATATATATATATATATATATATATATATATATATATATATATATATATATATATANAGAGAGAGAGAGAGAGAGAGAGAGAGAGAGAGAGATGGGGGTTGGCGGAATAACGACCTATCATGTGTCAGATGCTGTGCTAGGCAATTTCAAGGATGCCATTTTCATTTTATCTTTTACATTTATTTTGATTGTCTTTCTGATTTCAAAAGTAGTATCTGTTGTGATAAGCAAACCCTTCGAAGTTCCCTGTTATTTGGTGTTTATTATTATTAAGATTTTGTACAAACGTTCAATCACATTATGTAGTTGTGCTGTGGCTTGCTTTCCTGAAAACTCTTTGCATGCCAGTGTATATGTACATGGGGAGCTGGGCGTGGTGGCACCACCTGTAGTTCCAGCTCTTGGGAAGTAGAGGAAAGAGGCTCAGGAATCCAAAGCCATCTAGAAATACACAACAAGTTGGAGGTCAGACTATGCTACAAAGACACTGTCCCCAAGGGAAAAAATAATGGAAGCCAGTGAGATGATGAGGCAGTGGATAACGGTACTTGTCACCAAGCTTGATGACCTGAATTCAATTCCCAGGACCCACAGGTCAGAAAAAAGTCAGAAAAACTGATTTTATGGTGTACTCCACAAGTACACCATAGCTCACGCACACAGATACACACAGAGAGACACACAGACACTACACAATCTATTTATACATTTGTTTATCTACCATCTACACATGTAATGTTTAAGATGTTTAAAGTTAAAGGTCTATATACATAAGAATAAGTGTAAAGTTTTATAAACCAATTGGTAAATAAGGAAACTAATGATCAGGGAGTTTAAGCAACCCCCTCTAATTCTAGAGAGTTAAGACAATAGAAGCAAAACTCAACCATTTTTCTAGACCCCCATGCACAGATATACGTGCAGCTTGGTCCTCATGCAGGTCCCCCAACAGCTGAAGCAGAGGTTTTTCCTAAGTCTGTTGCCTGCCTACAGATTCTGCCTGCAGATCCCATTCCCCTAACTGGGCTGCCTTGTCTGGCCTCAGGAGGAGAGGCTGCACCTAGACCTGCAGTGACTTGATGTGCCAGAGCCGGGTGATACCCGGGGCAGGGCAGGGGAGGAGGGAACCTCTCCCTTTTCAAAAGAGAAGGGGAGGAAGGGGCTGTGGTCAGGATGATAAATAAATAAATAAATAAATAAATAAATAAATAAGGAAAAAAACTACACAGAAATGTGTGAGTGATCACATAGACACAGTTTCATGAACCAAGACGCCCTAGTTATGGGAGTGGCCTCTCAGAGAAGGCAGTGCCCACATACTAGAGCTCACTTTCTAAACTGCAGCTCTACGATTTGGGTACTATTTCTCAGGAAAAAAAAAAAAGAAAACCAAATTCATCATCCTACCTTCCAAGGGCCTTTTCCTATTGTCCCAAGATCTAGCTACCCCATCTATTTCTCTGTCTCTCTGTCTCTGTCCCTCTCTGTCTCTCTCTCCCCCTCTCTCCTTCTCTCTCTTTCTCTCTCTCTTCCTCTCCCTCCCCCTCCCACACCACACTTCTATTACATCTAAGACCAGGGACCATGCCCTTCCCTGGCTGGTCTCTGCAGAGGAAAGGGACTCACCATCACCTGGTAACCCAGTGGATGAGTGAACAGATGATCAAGGTACAAGAGCAGGGTAGGCATTCCTGGTTTCGTAGTTCTCCAGCTGGGGATCCAGAGCCAAGAGTCCTGACATTCATGTTTCTGAATACCCTAGATCCTTTGAGTCCTCTCCCAGAAAGTACATTTAAAAAAAAAAAA
>NC_034592.1:142817219-142818557 GCF_900095145.1 Mus pahari
TTTAAAAAAAAAAAAAGAATATTAATCACAGTCAAGAGAACTCTGCCCTTGTGACCTTGTCACTACCCAGAGACCCCACCCCATGATGACGTTACCTAATGGCGTTACCATCACCCCCTCTGAGGGCTCAGTGGCCACAGCAGCTGCCAAGAAGGCTGGCTACAGACAGAATCGCCTAGCTTTACTCACCCCAAAGTTCAGGTGCATCCAGACCAGATTGGATACAGTGGCATAGACAGGGTTTACACAAGAATTCCATTTTCTACCAAGCAGCCAGAGAGGTCAGCTGACACTCCTCAGCATGCCCTGATAGCTTAGCCACGGTAAGTCAGGGGACTGGAATTTCACTTTCTCAAAAAACGGCAGATTCAGCAACTGTGGCTGCTACAGGAGACACAGATCTGCCCAGGCTTAATTTCTCTCTGCCTTTATCACCATACACGAAGCAAGAGCCATTATGCCCTGTCGGGCAGCCAAGGACTCACCTCGTCTGGCATTGGGGAAATGATATCCTGCTTCCAGAGTGACCAGACAGCTCCTTCCCGCAACACTCACAGGAATGGGATTCTCACCTGCCCTGGGGAAGCTCTTTCCAGTCAGGCCTGAGACCCAGTGTCCTTGTCACTCAAAGTTCTCATAGCACCTTCCAGATTTGGGCCCATAGGCAAATTACATGAGGGGCTAGCATGTTCTGGAGACTAAAGTTCCGTATCCACATATGGCTAGGTCCTAGGAAAAGAAGGGGGAGTCTTTTCTGGGAGCATCCAGGACAGTTGCACAAGGCTTAGAAGAAATAGCTGCATTGGGATTAGAGAGAGAGAACCTGCCTCCAGAGAATTCTTGGGTCTGTGTTTAAAATGTTATGCTCAGCCCGTGAGGCGTTTGCCTTGCATGCATGAGGACCTAAGTTTGATATCCAGAAGCCACATTAAAACAAACAAACAAACAAACAAACAAATGAGAAAACACAGGATAAGTTGGTGTATGCTTTTAACTCTAGCACCGAGGAAGCAGAGATATCCCTTGGGGCTCACTAGTTAGGCAGTGTAGCAAATATAGCAAGTTCCAGGCCAATGAGAAACCCCACACTCAAGAATATAGCGCACAGCACCTGAGGAAGGAAACCTGAGGTTTTTGTATGGCTTCCACATGCACATATCATACATGCACACACAGATGTATATGCACACACACATACACAGACTCACATATACACATATGTTATACATACATGTATGTACATATACACACAGTCTCACATACATAAATGCACACACACACACATATATATGTACACACATATACACACTCACACATACATACATGCACACACACACA
>NC_034592.1:142818652-142819200 GCF_900095145.1 Mus pahari
ACACATATACACACAGTCACACATACATACATGCACACACACATATATATGTACACACATATACACACAGTCACACATACATACATGCACACACATGTGTATGTACACACATATACACACACCACACATACATACATGCATATACATACACATATACACGCAAATGCACACACACACACAATGTTAAGCTCCAGTCAGAGCCTCCCAGACCCTGCCAGGCAGACAGCAGATGGGAATTAGGTAGGGAGGAAGTGCTTGCCATTCTCACCCCCACACAGCTCAACCCCTACCCTCACAATCCTATCCTCAGCTGAAGCGTGGTGTCTAGTTCCTGTTGATAGTTTCCAGACTGTCCATGTGTGTGTTCAGCTTACCTTAGACCCAGTTCCTACTGACTCCTGCAGTCTAGACACTGCACAACAGCACCCCTTCCCTACAAGTTAAGAAAAGCCTCTCAACTGGCCTGGGCCTGAGACATTATCCGCCTGTATTCCAGACATTACCTGCCTGTTTTCCAGACATTACCTGCCTGTATTCCAGACATTACC
>NC_034592.1:142820586-142845404 GCF_900095145.1 Mus pahari
GCCTGTATTCCAGACATTACCTGCCTGTATTCCTGACATTACCTGCCTGTATTCCAGACATTACCTGCCTGTATTCCAGACATTACCCGCCTGTATTCCAGACATTACCTGCCTGTATTCCAGACATTACCTGCCTGTATTCCTGGCTCTGTCCATTCAAACACTCTTGTCAAATCCACCCAAAGTCCTGAATACTTGGTTGTTTGGGGGTTGTTTGTTTGTTTGCTTGCTTTTGTTACTGTTTTGCTTTTCTTCTGCTGCTTCTCCTCCCTTTGCAAACCCTACACGAAGCCCTGATTTGTTCACAGACTCACACTCAGCTCTGAAGGGAACCGCTAACCAGCACCTGTTCAGTGAACTCCACCAGAGAGGCAGAGCAAATGCATAAATTCCGCTGATGGCAGCTTAGTGGACAACATTTCCCACACCCACCACCTCTCACAACTGCACCCCGTATCCGCGTCCTGTGGTACAGAGATCAACACAGCCCAGACCTCAGAAGACAAAAAGACAACCATACATAACTCCTCACTCTGCCACAGTTTACCCAAGAAGTCCCCGAGAGCCAAGACCCTGGGCAACATCTTGCATGGGGTTCGCAGGGCGAACTCATCAAGGGCACGTGTTTTGTGGTCTACAGCTTGTGGCTGGTATGACGGACCGGTGCCCTGCTTACCTGCAAACATCAAAGCCCCCACTGGACCCCACCCCATCCCAGCACCTTCCCAACCCCTGGCCAGTGCATCCTGAAGCTTGTCTCTCAAGGAAGACACCTACATCACATCTTTTCAAGGGCCACTTCAGAGGAGCCTCAACCAAGACAGCATCCAAAGGCTTCTCCCATACCTTAATATCTCCCTGCAAGCGTCTATGTCCAAGAGCCCTGTTCTTATCTTCAGCCTCACCGAAGCTGGACAACTCCACCCCACCCTCTCCCCAGACCACCCTAAAACTGCCCGGAGGACCCTTTGTCTCTTCTTAAACAAATGCAAGTTGACTCTCTCTCACAAAGCCACTCCTCCACTGGACCAGTAAGCACAGCTGACTTCTTATATCCATATGTGCTCTTTGTGTCTCCTGCCTGTCCAGTAGAATTACATCTGTGCCAAGTCCAGACTAAGTTAAAGCATGGCAGTGGAGAACTGAAAATACCAAGAAACATGTGGCTTCTTTACTTCTAAAGTCACCTGTGTTTGTGTCTCTGTATCTCCGTGTGGTTTGTGTATTGGGGGGTGTCTGTATATCTGTCTTTCTGAGTGTATTTATTTGTATGTGCTTGCATTTGTGTCTCTGAGTGTGATCATATGTTTGTGTGTGTGTGTGTCTGTGCCCATCGTCTGTGTGCATTTGTGTGTGCCTATGTGCATATCTCTGTGTGTATTTATATATTTCTGTCTTTGTGTGTTTGTGTATGTGCATGTCTGTGTGTGTGTGTCTTCATGCATGTGCATGTGCATGTTTCTGTGTATACACATACACATGTGTGTAGTTGTATATGTCTGTCTGTGTCTCTGTGTGTGTTAGAGACAGAGACAAAGAGACAGAGATGGAGAGAGACACAGAGAGACACAGAGAGACAGAGAGAGAGTTACTGAGCTAGGGAAGTGTTCAACCACTGAGCAACATTTTCTTTTACTAAACACAGAACCTCACTGTGTTGCCCTGGGTGGCCTTGAACTCGCTGGGTAGCCCAGACTTTTGATCCTCCTGCCTCAGCCTCCCAAGTAGCTGGTGTTACAGGTCTGTGCTTCTATCCTCTGCTTGAAATCTCTTCTTTAGGAAGAAGAAAAGCAGATTTGGGAGAAGGAGAAGAGGGACAAGAGTCGACGAGGACTCTGAGAGAGTGGTGGGCTGTGTGTAGCTGAGACAGAAACAGACAAAGGGGGAAGGTAGAGGGAGAAAATTAAAAAATCACTCTCACTCTCAGTTGGACTTTTTTTTTTAATTTAAGCTTTGCCATCTTACTCTATTATCTTTTTAACGCTTCCATAATAAAGAATTCTTGTTATTTGCAGATACTGGTAATGCGAAGGCCACAGAATGGACTGGCTTTATGCTCTATCATCTGACCTCAGAACCTTAACACGCACTGAGTTGTCTTGGTGTTCTAGTTTATCTCAGAAGCAGAGTGGCCATCCGGCTATCACCCAGGCCCTCAGCTAAGGAAGAAGGGGACAGTACCATCCGGTTCCCACCTCCATCCTCCTCCAGCCAGAGCGAGTGGAACCCCCACTCTCCAGCACCGTGGGCCCCAATCCTCTCCCACCCCTCCCTGAGCCTGACAAGCCACTCTAATGGATTGACCGTGGCCTTTGCTGGAGGGGCTAAATATAAAACTTTGCTGTGTTCCTCTTGTCAAAGTTAAAAGCTTTTCATGTCTGTGTTAATGTTTTTTTCTGTCTGCAGGCTCCAGTGACAGATGCGGCATCTCGTGCTGAGTAACTGGAGAGTGAGTGGCTGGCAGGGACTGGGGAGGTAGAGGCGATTTATCTCCGAGAGTTTAAGCAGGATGACATGGCTGGGAACAGAAGGGGGAGCGAGACTGTCACCTGATTACTGATTCCAAGATTTCTCCTCCATGAGGGAGAAGAAGTGAGCAGGGATGAAGGGTACAAAAAGCAAATCAATAAACAGGTTAGCGTCCGCGTCATTATTAACTCTCTGCCTGTCAGCACCCCATTGAAGCGATCGCTCGAGGCGGCCTCGGATTTAATGGTCAGTGCAATAGATTTACTGTAAATGTTATCAGAGGCAGGGGCGGGGGCAGAGGGCGAGAGCAGCCTTCATTGACAAATCATTGCATTGCGCCTGTGTGTGCAGAGCCGTTTTGGAGTATGCATAAATAACTCAAGGCATGGGTCCTGGGTGGCATCTCCTCTTTCGGATGCTGTAATCCTCCCCCTGCATCCTCCAGTTCCAAAAGCTTCAAGCAACCAGGTTCCCCTAACATCTTCCCAAAGGTCTCCTGATTTAGACCTCCATCCCATCTGAAAAGGGCAGGCAGCAGGTTTACATCCAGAGCAAACTGAGAGTCCGTGAGACAACCAGGAATCAGGTCTCACAGAGGTGACTGCAGCTTAGCCCAGCGGCAGATAAGATGCCTTCTGAAGGAAGTGTCCCCTGAGCCCAGTACTTACACACCAGATGTGCATGGCTGGATGCCACGCCTACTCACTCTCCAGTGCTTGCTGACAGAAAATTCTGGAGAAAGACTTCAGTGTCCAGTCTTCAGAACGCTGGTTGCTGTCCTACTCCATAGCACAGCAAAAGTCCAGAAGAAAGTAGAGATGGGACCCAGAGGTCATGGGAAGAGTCGGTTGTTATCTGGAGTTATAAAGCATGAAGTCTTGTAGGTATATTCAGCAATCTGAACAAAACACAGGTCGAGATGGCCAGTGGTAGGAAGCAGCCAGCCATACAAGAGAGCTCTGGAAATCAGAAGATTGCAACCAGACGCGGACAGGGCTGTCAAGCAATGGGTCATGAGTGGTCTGGACAGTTGAGAAGGGGTTTACAATCCTGTAGAAACTTAGGCTCCTGAGAAATATTTCTCCTAGCCTCTGGATACAAAAGTCCAACGGGACTATCAGCAATATAGACTCTGTCTTAGCTACACTAGTTATCTATCTATCTATCTATCTATCTATCTATCTATCTATCTATCTATCTATGTGTCTGTTAGTCAGTCTGTCTTTGTTTTGTTTTGTTTCTTTAAAACTAAGCTAAAGGAGTTTTGATCCACTGATGGAGATAGAAAGCTTAGATGAAAAAAAAAAAAATTCTACCTTCCCTAGCGCTGAGATTCTTCTTGGGGTCAGAAGCAAAGCACTTGGCATGTAGATGCTAGAAAATAACCCAAGGAACTGGAGCCAAGAAAAGGGCACATTCAAGACCCCTTTCTCATCACCTTAGATGGGAAGCAGATGTGGCGAGTCCTAACTATTCCTCCCTCAAATGGGATATCTAAAATGGGAGCTTGAGAAGAGGCCTTTTAAGTGGGAAATGAAACCAAAGAGAAAAAGTGAGAGTTGGGGAAGCCAGCTGACATTGGCATGTGTTTCCGTGAGTCACTTCAGTGGGCAGGTGAGGTGCAGTCCCGCTGATGACTCATGGTCATGCTTCAAGAGGACAGAGGGAGGGTGGCCCTGAACATTATGCTCCTCCACACTTCAGAGTGGTCCCTGGTAGAAGCTAACCCAGTCCTTATGGGTGCAAGGGACGTGAGGCTCAGGAGACAATGGGAGCTGTCTATGGCTGCCAGTGAACCAGATGTGCCATGAACATCTGGGTTGAGACATTGCCAACATCTTACATGACCAATCCTCAGCACAGCAGGCCTGCCTAACACCTGCCTGGTTCCTCCACTGAAGAACTAAGTACCCCAGAAGCACCATTCTGGAGACCCAACGCCCCCCCCCCAGCACCCCTGACAGGAGCTGACTCTTCTCCCTCAACACTGCCCAGCCAACACAGCGCTGAGAAGGGTCCTTGCTCCGGGATGAACTCCGGGGAGCCGGTCTGGGGTTGTTTCACCAAGGCTGAGACACCTGTTCCTGAAGGTTGGGTTTTATTTCACTCTAGGACCTTCTTGATGGACAGCTGGGAGGACAAATCCCTTGCTGCTCAGAGCATTCACTTACCCCTTGCTGCCGTTGTGTCCCATGGACATCAGGAGAAAGCAGCACAAGCCACATTTTCCTTTAAAGGATACTCATCTGGGTTAATTTCTCTATGTGATGTTCAATATTTCCAAGGCTTTTTTTATGATAAAGTTAATTTTAAAAAAATTTAAGACACCCCAAAAGTTGAGGTGATTGTGACAAGACATGCCTCGTGGCTTTCCGTTGGAACTCTGGTCCTCTGAGTGTTCCCAGAATATTAATCACCTGGAGCACATGGCCCACAAAAGCCCCTTGGTGTGTCAATCATCCACAGTGCAGCCCTTCATGCCCAGGGGTGCAGCTGTTGTCCTCTGTGTCATCTCCAGTAACCTCATAGTCCATGGGTTGTCTTGGCTCATCCCGCAGTGGAACCAACTCTATTTAAAGTCCTAGATGGGTTTTGAACACACTCTTGGCACTCCTAGAGCCCCTGTCCAAGCTCCCGCCCATACCCCAACTGTCTCAGCCCTGTCCCTGCCTTCTTTTCTCTCGGTAGGAAGACACTCACTCTTACTGATGCCCTACAACTGGCCTCCACACTAGAACAGGATGAGAGCTTTCCGCTCTTTGGTCTACTGCTATATCCCTGCAGCGCTAAGCAGCCTGGTTCACAGAAAGTACTCAAAGTGTACTCATTAGATAAATACAGAATCGCTAGAACTGAACAACCGGTAAGGATCTATCCTGGATTCCAGTGATGATCCACTACCCGGACTAGCTGTCTCCAATTTAAATCCCACATCTAGTGCTGAGAGGCTCCTGACCCAGCAATTGACCAACCAGGTTGGCTGCACAGTCAAGAGACAGGTGTTTATAGAGGGTTACCCAAGAAGACTTGTAGGTGAGGCCAGTAACATTTACCATCCTCTCCTAAGCTGGGTGGGCACTTGGCGTACAAATCTTCTATGGATTAAATGTATGGGTGACATTCAAAGCTCACATGAAAGCGCTTCATCACAAGCAATGACAGTAAGAAGATGGTAGTAAGAAGAAGGGCTTTGGGGGGCTACCACCAGTATTAAGGGCTCTGCCCTCACAAAAAGGATTAGTGTCCTGTGGAGGAAAGCTTCAGAGAGTCTCTGGCCCTTCAACTTTCTCTGCCATGTAAAAACCAAAAACACTGTTTCTGAGAAACAGTCCAGGAGATCTTGGACTCCTCAGCTATGAGGGGCACATTTGTTGTGTAGCTAAGTTACCTGGCCTAAAGTATTTTGTTACAGCAGCAGGAAGGGACTAAGATAACTACCAATGTGCCTATATACTTACATATGAGGAGGTTCATGCATGTAGCTATACATACATGTGTGTATGTGTATCTATGATCATGCAATTGTATATGTATGACCATGCAGTTGTGCATTCATGTAGCACATGTGTGTACCTAAACATGCATGAGCATGTATGCATGGTAATGTGTATATGTATATATGTTCCTACATATATATGTACATACACACACACACACACACACACACACACACACAGAAATCCAGCAGGATCTTTTCTCTCCAGTCTTGCATTCCATTTTCTTCCACTCTGCTTGTTATATGGCTTCTGTCTCCATCTGTAAATTCATAATCTTCCTTTCCCAGCTGTCAGAAAGAGGGTTCTCCAGCTTTTCCTAAGCCATGGTCCCTGAATGTTGTGGGGAAATCATTCCAAGAAACTACAAGAAGATGCTAGGGGGGCGGGGACCCTTGAGAGCTTCTTCTTCAGGATGTTTGTACAGATACGACACAGAGAGGCACTAGGCTAGCCAACTATGTCCCTCCAGCATGGTTCCTCTATGGAGCCCAGCTCTTCAGGACAGAAAGTGAATAACAACCCCAAGCTTCTCTAGTGGGGAAGGTGGGGACATTGATGATGGAGAGGAGGGCACAGGTGACAGAGTATTCCTTGAACAGATAGTGTCCAGGGAGTGCAACTTATCACAGCAGAAAGGAGCCAGCTCAGAGCTGGAAGGGGCATGGAAAAGCCAGACATATGGGTAATTGATAAGATGATCATCAGACTCAAAGTCTTGGTGGGCTATGGACACAAACACTGTCTTCCCCAGGGACAGTGAGCTAGATAGGTGTGCCAAAGTGTCAGGCAAGGTGACCTCCCCCAGCTGGCACTGTGCTCTTTGGGTCCCTAACCTCCACCAGCCACCTTAGCCTGCTTGGGGTGGCGGCTGAGCCGGGCCATCCATGGGGGATGCGCCAAACAATTACTTTCCTTATTGAATATCTGATTAATTATTCAGGAGCTGAATCAATTATTCATATCTCATTTAAGCAAGGGGGGAAAAGCCACTGCCCCTTGACAGAAGCTTCTCAATGCTCCCAAGGCCCTGGGGATGGAGTCATCAGCGGGAGAAATTGTCACAGCAGGAACGCAGCACTGGCACCAGAGCTGCAGCCACCACAGCACTTCTGACAGCCGTCATTTGGGCGCGTATACACCTGGGCATGACTGCGTGCACGTACACACACACACACACACACACACACACACACACACACACGAGCAAACAGGTGCCAGGTGCCAGTAAGGCTTAATGGCAGGAACAGAGTGAAGTCATATTTATTACACTGATATGGAAAAGAGGAGAAGAACACAGTCACACAGGGCGAGCCAACTCCGCAGTTGTGGGAGACCCTCCCAGGAAGTGACAATGCCTGAGTTAAGATCTATCAGAGGAAGAAATAGGGGGCATGGGAGGGCATTGCAGGCAGTGGGAACTCCAAAAGCAATGGTAGAGATGCATGGAAACAGCCCCAGTGTGTCAGGTCCTGGGATGTGAGAGGGCACAGGGAAGGATACAGCAGTGAGCACAGATACCGCAGCTTGGAGCTTACCTGTCAGGGGGTCAATGGAAGAGGAGGGATGTCCAGCAACATCCTTGCTGAACCAGGAATCCTGTCCTTTGGAAGGCCTGGAACCCCACTGGACCTCTGGAGGCAAGGAGTCCCCTTCAGACACCAGTTTGCAAGCCTGAGTGATACAGAATGCTCCTGGGGACCCTGTCAACTGACTTTGTTCACTAACGGCCTCTGTTCAGTTGTCCGTTTCCTGTTTCCCAGCCCAAGGGAATGAGAACCAGGGCTACTCCAAAGAGCCTCAGACTTCCAGTGGGACCTAAAGATGACTCTTTATACACAGAGACCTTGAAGCCCAGAGTGAAGGTTGGCCAAGCCTTGACCACCAAGAGTCAACGTTCAACCCTCCAGTCCCTGGCTCAGCAGTGCATTGCAATCGGGGAAGTGCTACGGATGCCCCCCTCCTCCCTCCATGAGCCCTGGGAGCAAAGGTGGGATGCAGGGACCTCCTGAAGTACTACTGCAGGAAGGTCTCAGCACTGGCTGCTCTGAAGGCTTCCTTCTTGACCCTGTGTCTATTCCTCCTCACTCTCTTTGTATCTTGCTCAGTCTCTGTCTCTGTCTCTGTCTCTGTCTCTGTCTCTGTCTCTCTCCCTCTTTTTCTCCCCTCTCACTTCCTTCTTTCCCCTTCTCCATCCCAAGACCTACCCATGGCAGGGACCCAGCTCCTCCCTCCTCTCAGCCCCTCAGCCTGACCAGACCCCAGTTCCCCACACCCACTAATCAAATCTGCAACCCGATTCAATTACAGCCAGCAACAAACGCAGACGTGTAACCTTGTTAATATCACGTTTATTAGAGGGAGGGGAAGAGAAAATTAAGATAGACTTCGTGTTGCTGCTAATTAGAAAAATTGAGACTTTACATCTGCGTAGCACTGAGCAACATGTGGTGGTAACAGATGTGGCTCATTCCACAGCTGCATGGGGTGGGTGTGGGGGGAGGGGCGTGTGGAAAACACTCCCAAGCCAGCCTCCTACCCGAGCTGCTGCAGTCTCCTCCACGAAGCAACCTAGGTCTGATGCCATTCCCCCAGACATGAGAAGTCAGAACCCTTACCAGCACAGTAGCTGTGTGACAATGGCCAGCCTTTGACCTCTCTGTGGCTTGGTTCAGTGCTGGTTCCGTAGGCCACTGGGAGATGAGATGGGTTAAGATGGGTGTTATGCATAGGGTTTACACATACTCATTTCAGATAGAGGTCCCACCAGTGACGCTGCAGTATGGAAGGTCCTCTGCGCTGTCCCAGTCATAGTCTGGCCACATTCCTCACACCTATCTGACCCTAACCCTAACAAATGTCAGTAGGAACAAGGATTCAGCTCACCTGCCCCAGGGGGGATTCTTGGATCTGAAATAGCTTTCAACCAGAACCGTTGGAGTTTGAACTCTCCTCTTATGAGTGAAGCATAGAAAGACAAGAATAATATGGATACCACTGCTTCGGGGGCCATGAAGGAGGGCACTGGTCGGGTGCTAGGGGTAGGGGAGAGCTGCCAGCTTAGAATTAGAATTAAAAGGTGGAGAAAGATTTACGTGTACACACACACACACACACACACACACACACACACACACACACACGTGTGTGTGTGTGTGTATACATATATATATGATCTATTTAAGTTTGAATTAGAGATAAAGCCATTGTTTACTATAAATGTGCCCCATATGACAGTTAGGGATGTACTTAAGCTAAGCAGGGATTCAAAAGATCTAACCAAGCACTGCATCCCTGTTGTCTGGCCAACCACAGGACATGCTGGAGCTGAGAGAGGGTCCTGGGCTGCTTTGGGCTTACAGGACACCAGGGAGAGGACTCTATACCCAACCATTTCTGCATTAATCCTAAGGGGTTCAGTTTCTCAGTCAGAGCTCAGCCCAGCCGATCACTCAGCCTCTGTAAAACCAATCAGAAGGTCTCTGACAAAGTCAACAAGCTTACAGTGCAGCCAGGGTAAACCCTCTGGCCCTGGGTCCCCTGAGGGGCCCCACTAAAGGTAGCTGAGAGTCCATGTCCCTATGACAGTTAGAACTCACCACTCCATTTGCCCATCAATGGGGTCATAAAAGCAGAGGAAGACTCCTTGTCTGCATGTGGACAGTTCAACACCAACGGGACACTAAGGGCTGGACGGGGCTGGCCCAACCTTCCACTAGCAGGGATTTAAGGACCTTAACCGCTGGTCAATGGTCAGGGTCATGGGATGTAGGATTAAGGAGTGCAGAGCCATGAGTACCACTGATAACAGCACCGGGCCAGGTCAAGGAAGTCCTGGTAAGAGTCATCTGTGAGGTAAGACCAGCGTGGCACAAGTCCCACGGGTGGAACCAAGTCACAGGCAGCCCAGTCCGTTACTCCCAAGCTCCAGAAAAAGCAGCCACCCACAGGTAATGCTTGCAGGGGGTTATTTAGCATGCCTTGTCCCCTGGAGGCTAGCCTGGTTCCATTCATCAATATTATGTACAAGCTCCGTCCTATGTACTTGGCAAATGTCCATTCACTTACTCCCCTAACTGTACTAGTAGCTGTCACTTGTCCACCCTTCCCCAGATTATTTCTCCAACTTTCTCTGTCACCTGCCAGGCAGGAAGCTACACTTCCTTGACTCCCTGGCCCCAGCTGTTGTTGGGTTCTCGAGAGCAGTAAGCACCTCCTAACAGGCCCTGGGCTGTGGCTGTATCCTACATGGCTACACACCCAAGTAAGTAAGGACAAGGGACTCCAAGACCCCAATCCCCAGTCACCTCTAGCAGGAAGCAGCTCCCTGTCCTCCAGCCCTACCCTTAGCCCCTTCAATTTGTCTAACTTTTTTGCTGTTCAGAGCCCAGGTATGCCTCAGTCCCTTGCTGCTCCTTTAGTCCTGCCCTGACCATGTGACTAATCTCTCTGGTGACCTTTGCACAAAAACCTTTCGATCGTGTTATTTATTTCCCACCAGGATTCTGGTTGATCAGAGAATCCCGTGAGATAGGTAGCAACTCTCTTCCCATTGCAAGAATGAGAAGACGGAGACACAAAGGGTTAGCAACTCACCCAAGGGTACATCAAGAGATCCATCCTGGTCACCTAAGACCCAGTGCCTTCCTTTAAAGTCTTCCCTCTCCCAAGACCTCCTTCTTCTCAAGACCCTGCACACACCAGCCCTGCCCCCGCCCCATCTTGGTCCCTCTCTCATCCTATGGTCAGATTCAGAATCCAGACGTCATATTCGAGACTTATCTGACACTGAATACAGGAGAGGCCAAGCACTGTAGCAGTAAAGGCTTAAAGGGCTGTGCAGATCTGTGCCACAAGGCTCAGATCAAGCATGAGCAGGATCAAGTCCAAGTCTGTCCGCTAAGAATCCTGGGAAATCTATGGCCAGACACACATGAGCCTTGCTTATTACTTTGAACCAGTACTTCACCAAGGTCATTTTGCTTCCTGGAGGTATTTGGCAAAGTCAGGAGATGTGTTTTATAATCAAAACTGGGGTGGTGAGTAGAGGCCAGCAAAACTGCTAAATGCCCCCAAAGTGACAAGGCAGTCCCCAGAATTAAGAATTATCCAGGCTAAAATGCTAACCATGCCAAGGTAGTGAAATTTAGTCTTCCTCCCNAAAAAAAAAAAAAAAAAAAAAAAGAGTCTCAGGACTCTTAGAGGACCTTGATCCTATTACAGATAAAGGACACTAAGGACCTAAGAAGACCAAGCTAAAAGTAGCCAGTGCCCAAACCCAGTGAACATGTTCCTCAAGAAGCTGGTACAGCAGAGAAGTGTTCTTATTGACCAACCTCCAGATGCTTCTAGGGGAGAGCCTGAGAGGTCCAGGGTGTGTTCTTAGCATTCCCTTCACCCCAGCCAGAGTGGGATAAGCCTTGGGTTGATGAATCCTAAAGAAACCGTCCTCCCCTGAAAGAGCAGAGTGAGTCTAGAAAGGTTTCTTTGATGAGTAGCCATGTACACATAGGAATGCTCATCAACATACGTGTACACAAATGTCCACGCACAGCCTGGGCTGGGTCTACTTATCCACTAACCACCAGATCCTATGTTGAAGCCCAGGGTTGGCTTCAAGACATCTGCCTCAAAAGCCCTGTACTTATCTGACTGTGCTGTGGCTGGTGACGTGCGGAGCTTTACAGAAAGCGTGCTCAAGAACGCCCACGTCCTCTGAAAGGAGGTGCAGTTGGAAGATGCGCTCCTTGGAGATCTCGCTAGATCAGGCCCATTGACTGGAATTACCAAAAGAAGCTGTCTAGGAGAATAAATGTTCATAAAGTGGTTCTGGGGGTGCATGGTAGGGCAGGGTAAAAACCTTGAACCAAAGTCTACGGAACAAAGCAGGAACAAGGCATCTTTAACAAAGCAGCCAGAGTTGAGAAAGGAAGAACGCCAGCATGAGAAGCACACCCAAACTAGCCCTGGTAGGAAGTAATGACCATGTTTAGGGGTTGATGGAGGGATGGGGGAGGACTTTCCAGAAAGGTACCAGGTTCTACAGGGACAATGCCTGCTAAAGCTGGTACTAAGCCAAGCAGAGAGGATCTAAAGAAAGACTCGGACTTCTCTCCCCTTCCACTCTCAGGTCTCCAGCAAGTGCTTCCAAATAACCAAAGGGAGGGACCAGGAAGGGACTCACAAAGACAGAGAATCCAACTGCTCATATATCCTCTTTGGCCAAGAGACCTGTGCCCTTATGACTGTTGATTCCAAGAGTAAAGAATGGAAAGCCCATTCATCTCCTCAGTAGGATTCACACTACAATTACTCCCAGGCACAGAAGGGCTCAGTGAGGGGCCATCAGCCGAAACTCCCTCACTCTGCCCACCACCATCCATCCTCACCCATCCAATGAGCAGAGTGTGTCTCTAAGCACCTCTCAATGATGACTTTGCAATGGGTCACCTGGACACCTTAAATCACTCTAATGAACCATGAGAACCCCTGTGTGGGGTGTTGGCAGGAGACCACACCATCCCTGTGGCCAGAGGGGAGACCTTTTAATTTCTTTCCCCCAGGAACTACTCGATAAATGCTTTTAGCATCTTTTTTAAATAAAAAAGGAGTGAAATCTAAGGGCATATTAGCATTACTCCCATTTTCAATGAATCCAAATGGTCGTGTTAAAAGCTATTAATAAACCAGCAGGAGCAGAGGTCACTGGTGGAGTATATCAGACAGGAGCTGCAGCCCATAGTGGAATCTTGGGCTGTTGTTCCATCAGAAACATCTGCTAAGATCTGGGAGGCAGGAGGAGGCTCTGTCTGTTCAAACGTGGGACGAAAGGAGACCCTGGCTGGCTTGAAGTTTATAAAGGAATGGGAAGGCTCATGACCTTTAACAAGAAAAGTCGGACTATCCACTTAAGTATCCACACACAGTCTGGGCTGAAAATACCTCTAGTGACTTTGTTCTCATCCTTCCTTCTAGGAAAGTGGCTTGATTGATTGATTGATTGATTGTCATCTTCTAGGACAATAGCTTAGAGAGCAGTGACATGTGCTGAGCCTACTGTTCCCACCCTAATCTTATCAGGAGATCAACTATTCACTTTGGCACATTCACAGGCTGGAGGCAGCTTCCTTCCCAACTCTGTCCAAGTGCATGAGTCCACCCCTACTTACCCCCTTTGGTCCTGAACTTTGTGTCTGGAAATGTAAGCCCTTGGGACAGAGGTCTCTTCTTTCTCGGTGCCCATGGCCTCAACACAAGGGTGCAGCTTTGTGGCTCCTGGGTGCGGCCAGAACACAAAGGAGAGAGGGGCCTTCCTTTTAGAGACTCTCAAGCCAGGATTGGGACTCACCCTTTCCAGTTCTTGCTAGTAGCACAATTCCTGAGCCCTGTCTCACAAAGCTTACCTTCCTACCAGTCTCCCATGTTTTCCAGCTTCTCTGAATTTTCTAGCTCCCTGGCAACGCCATACAGATACCTCCAAACCCTCTACCTTCCCGTCCCTCTTGTCAGATAATTTTATTCTTGAAGGTTAAACTCGGAGGTCACTGACCACCCCCACCTCCACCCCATACCCATAGTGATCTGCCAAATCAGAGGGAAGCTGCAGCTTGGCATTCCAGACCCTTCTATCTGGGTCATCCATGTCTGTCTGCAAGTCTGTCTTCCAACAACACTGCAGCCAATGACACAAACCAAGGCCTGATGCTTAAAACCAAAACCAGTAATTTTCCCAACCAGACCCTGAGAACAAGGCCTGTGCTGACCTTTACCCTGTGGTCTTGTTGCTCAGGTTATAAATCTCAGACTTCCCCATCCACTTAGGCAGGGTCCCCAACAAGAAGGGATACCAAAGGAACCCAATAGCCCAATGGGAGGTTTCAGGGCCCTCTCTGGGATGATAGGCATGTTTCACTGTTATCTATTGGCTATGCCCCTAAAAAGGATGAAGTGGCCCCTATAATTGAGACCCAAGCCCCACAGTCCTCACACCCCCTTCTCTGTCTATGACTTTACTCCTTAGTCTGCATCAAGGCTGAAAGAAGTGCTGAGCCTGGGCCAAGGCCAAGGAATCAGGAAGAAATCAGGTGGTGGAGCAGTGTGGTCCTGCACAGCAACACAGCCCATAGAGGGAAGAGCTCTTTCTGGTCTCTAAGACTTCCCCCACATCCTTGATTGATGGAGTAATGCATTAGACCACCCCGCTTCTTCTCCCAGGAAGGGTTGCTGTTGCTACTGCTGCTGCTGCTGTGTTGTTGTTGTTGTTGTTGTTGTTGTTGTTGTTGTTGTTGTCGTTGTCATTGTCATCTTTTGGTTTTGCTAAAGCAACCTGAAAATTAATTTAATATCCTCCTTTGGTTGGGGGCTATGAAGCTGGGCTTGAGGCTGATGATGCATGAACCATCCGTGGCAAGTATTTAATCTCTGGACAATGGATAGAGATGTTAGTGCACGCCACACTAAATTCTATTTACGCTGCCTATTAAGGGCAGTCAAGCTGAAGGGAATCGGTGCACATTACAGGCCCTAATGGGAGAGGAAGCTCCACAACAGTACATTAAAGGCAGAAAATGAATTAGGAGGGGCCGGCACAGGAGAAAGCAGGCAGTCCAAGAGCCTGTCTGGAGATAACTCTTCCTGACAGCCATCACATGTGCCCACCCCTACTAGTCAGATACACCAAAGAGGGGAGCAGGGATGGTCACCCCAAAGGCCTTAACAGAGGGTACTGCCCTGCCCCCAGCCCAGAGACATGGGAATCTGCTATCCTGTGGATAAAGGGAAAAAAAAAAAAAACAGTGGGAATTTTCTTAGTCCACCAACCCAGCCTCCCTGCCAACTCTTGGTGGATTCATCTGAAGATCCAGGGCATTCTCCATCCCTCCAGGCTCACCAATATTTCCAATCCCTCTCCCTTTTCTATTGAAATGATTTATAACACAGATAGAAATAGTCTCACACAGGACATATTATAATGAAGTATTAGGGGAAATTATAGAACCTTGGGCACAAGCAGAAGATCCTACAAGCTGAGAGGGGGGAGAGAGAGGGGACGGGGAGAGAATGGATATCCAGTAAAGGATCCAAAACCAGACATGACATTTATTTGTATTAATATCTACTGCTGCTGAACAAACCAATCCAAAACAGCAGCTTAAAGCAGCAAGAAACCACCACATCTTATACCGTGTTTGTGGATCAAGCATTCAGATGTGGACTGGCTGGCAGCTTCGGTCCAGGATCTTTCCTAAGAATACATCATCAAAATATCAGCCAGAGTCAGTCATCTGAGGCGTGGCTGGACCTAAAGGCCCCACTTCTAAGCTCTTTCACTCATATAGCTGGAAGTGGTGCTAGCTAGCTGTTGGTGAGCTGCCTCAGTTTCTCACCATGAAATCTCTCCAAAACGTTGCTTGCATGTCCTCGTGATGTGTCAGGAGGCGCCACCTGTCCTTCTTAGCCATTATTTCTGGAATATTCCATCAACAACAGAAGTCATCCTCACGAAAGGTGATAGGGGACTCTGCAGGTCAGAATGCCAAGAGACAAGAGTTAACAGGAATAAGAAAGCTGATTTCGAAAGCGTAAATTTAAATGTATTAATAAAACTAAATTCCAAACAATGGATCAACTATAAGAATAAAATTCTTAAGGACACTTTCAGACATGAGAAGTTTCCTGATTCACTGTCCCTTAGGTGTCCCTTCTTAAGCCACAGTTAGAGACAGAGGAAGGAGAGATTCAGAAAATGAGAAATCCAACCCTGGGCTAAGTGACAGAACCCCAAGATCAAAGAAGAGTTGAGGAAGACAACTGTGCATGCATCTTGGGTCACCAGAGCAAAACAGAACAGGTCACATCCCTGGAAGGCCCAGTCCCCAAGATGAGATTGACAGGATAATTGCTGTTTTTTAGTTCCTTCATGGGTATCTTGCACATCCAGCATGGAGTGTGGGGCCAAACCAATGATAAACACTTAGGGAAATGAACTATGCTTTTAAAACCCAAGGCACAGAGATGGAAGATGGCTCAATGGGTAAATATTTCTTTTTTTTTTTTTTTTTGTTTTTTGAGACAGGGTTTCTCTGTTTAGCCCTGGCTGTCCTGGAACTCACTCTGTAGACCAGGCTGACCTCGAACTCAGAAATCCACCTGCCTCTGCCTCCCGAGTGCTGGGATTAAAGGCGTTCGCCACCATGCCCTACTGGGTAAATACTTCTACACAGCATTAGGACCAGCTAGAGCAGATTCCTAGCAGCTAGGCAGGTATGATGGCCCACTCGTAACAAAAGATGTTTGGAATGAGCTGGATTAGCCAAATCAGCAAGCTCTGGGTTCAAATGAGAGACCCTGTCTCAATAAAGATTGAGAATGGTCAAGGAGGACACTCATTGGCATCCACTCACACATGCATGTACATGCACACACATGCAAACAAGCATACATGTGTACATACCATACACTCATACATATCTATGCTTTGAAAGGAAAAAGAATCCAAAGTGTAAATATTAACTGCAAGGAAATTACAAGCTCCATAAGCAAAGAGACCATGGCTTTGCACCTGGCTCAATATGAAGAATGTTTACAGAGCTATAATAATGTGATTGTTAAGCCTTGATCTTAACAAAATTATGATATAATCACCATGAAAGATAGGGGTGTATGAGAAGGCTGTATGTGCATAGGGAAGATAGGTAAGATAAGAAATCAAAGACTCTACAAGGTGTGCTGGCTGGTGCCTGCAACCCAATTTCAGCATTTGGGAGGCTGAGGCAGGAGAATTGTCCATGAGTTCAAAGCTAGCCTGGGCCACAAAGTCACTTCCAGATCAGCCTGGGCTACAGAATGTTATCCACCTTGTCCCAAAACAAATATAAATATGAATATATAAATATAAATATAAATGGGCACAGGCATAGACATTTAAGGTCTGATGAAATGGCTCCAAGGTTAAGAGCACTCTATTTACAGTCATGAGAACCAGAGTTTGGATCCTGGCACCGATGTACAGACAGGTTTCCCTCCAAGTGTCTGAAATCTCTGACACTTCAGAGATTTCACTCTGACATCTGGAGGTGGGGAGGAGGCAGAAGCAGAAGGATCACTGGGGCTGACTCGCTTAAAGCTTAGCTATGAGACACAAGAAATAGAGAGATAAGAGAGATAGATGATAACACATGATACCCTCTCTGGCTTCCTTAGCATGAACAGGCACTTAGAAGTACACACAGTCACTCACACACCACCACCACCACCACCACCACCACCACCACCGTTACCACCACCATTACAGCCACTACTGCCAACAGTAACAACAAAATAAATAAATAAATAAATAAATAAATAAATAAATAAATAAATAAAAGAGCAAAAGAAGGAGGAACAAGAGAAGGAGGGAAGGGGAAGAAGGGAGGGGAGGAAGAAAGGGCAAGGGCTTATCCTCCATGATTTAATACCTAAATCTAAAAGTTGGGAAAGACTATGCAAACATGTGTTACTGGAATACAGGTAAATACCAAAGTCTGCTGGAGGGAAGAAGGATGAGGATGACGCTGCCAGTGGAGGCTAGGATAAAACACTAGTGCTTCTGGCCTTTAAACAAGACTCAAAGAGCAATAAAAAAAATTGTTCAAACTAAAAAGAAAACAGAAATATTCTTTAGAACGACCATAAACCATACCAGAGCAGATGCTTATACAAAAATAAAGTGTGTTTATGGTCACCTCTTCTCCACAGGCCCTCCACCTGAACAGTTCCTTATTCCTTCCCCGTCAACGAGTCTTTGGGGGGAAGACAGACTGGGATTCTTAGCATGTCTTGGTTATTAATTAGCTTGAGGAGTAGACAGTGCTATGCCTTTAGTTTCTGATACTTTCTATAGCCATGCACGGAGAGAGGCATGGGGTGCAGAGAGAATGCAAACACCTTATGTGGAGAGGATTCATGGGATAACATGTATGAATGCACCCAGCAGGAAACATGTTCTCCATAAATAGCTGCCTGTGTTTTTCCTCATGGTCATCGGAAAGTGAAGGGGAAAAAAAGCCAAAGAAAAAAATAGGCAGCCGAAGAATCAGGAAGAGGGAATTACTCAGTGACCGTTAAGTGATATCAGGAGAGGTAGGTTTGAAAATGATAAAATCAGCAAGCTAAGGTTGCTTTCTTTTAAACTATGTTATTTCATTTAATCCCACAGAGCCCCTATGAAACAGGTGCTGTCATTGTGCCCATTTGACAGGTGAGGAAGCAAAGGCACATGGAGCTGTAATGAGCCAGTCAAGGATGAGAGGGGTGCTGCAGAACCACAGTGCAAGCCCAAGAAAGCCAAGTTCAGAACTCAGGATCCAGCCTCCTCTGCTTGATTGGCTGTAGTACTCCGCCTGTAAGAATCTCAGTGCTGGTATTGCCAGCTCTGGAAGACGAATAACCACCAAGGTCACCAGTAAAGGACTGGTTAGTATAACCTGGTGAACTGGGTTAGATGACTGGTAGAAACAATGCAAGCTTCCCCTTATTATGTACCTCAGCAGCGGCCTTGCAGGGAATAAAGCATGCCACCGTAGATGCAGACACACAGGAAGTGTTCCTAGTGGAAGGGGCACATTGTCCAAAGCCCTGTGGCAAATGAGAGTGGTAAGGGAGGAGACCATCAGGCTAACCGGGTCTTTACAGATCTTGGATAGGATTTTCGTCTTTATCTAGAGAAGGAGAAGAGTCGGGAGAATGAACGTCAAGCAAGGAGGTGGTGTGATTGCATGTACCCTTGGGAAAGATTGGGCCAGGTGTTGAGTGGAAAAAGAATTGCAGGGCCAAGAAGGGCAGCGGGAAGACTCGCAAGATGATGGGCGAGGTCTTCCAGGACAGTGGTGAGCTGGGGGACACTGGAGAAGGTGAGAGGTACTGGCAAAGAAGACACAGTAAGTCTTACAGGTAATAAAGATGTTGAGAGTACAGTGTTGGGGAGGCAAGCCAGAGGACGACAGACATCTGTGATGGAAGCTTCGGGCTTGAGCCTCGTGGAGGATGGAGTGAGCTCCCAGGAATCGTTTCGAGTTACAGGCATAATCTTCTCATCAAGGTAGGATAGTTCTGGGGCAGAGCCTAATCAAGAGGCAGCAGAGAAGCAAAAGGAGAGAGGGCAAAAGGGACAACCCCACATTCAAGTCCCTGCTTTTGATCCACTCCCTTTCGGCCTCCTCATGCCTGTCTGTAACTTATTCCTTCAAGGACAGCCCCCCCCCCCCACAATACAATTGGTCAGCAGTGGCTACAGCTCTCACCCACCACAGCTTCACTACTGGAAATTAAGCTGTAGTGTTCACGGGGCTTAATTAACAAAATCACTCGCCGTTCCAAGAACTGATGGCGTCTCTGGATGCGACACCATTTGAGATGAATTAACCCAGTGCCCGGCGAGGTCAACCTCATTCTAATCTGAGGTCCCTGCTTGCCCTAGACCCCTGGCCCACCTCTGGGGCCTCCTTTTTTTCCTCCAGTTCCCAGAAGCCCTTACAATTAATAGCTAATTAACAAACAAAACAAACCTACCAGGTGGAACACCAGGAAGACATTCTCAGCCTACAAGGCAAGTAATTATTCAGTGTTGGCAGGTCTGAGGAAAATCACTTGTGAGAGGAATCAATGGCTCTCCCTTATCTCAAGGGTCTGTTCCACTGGAAGAAGGATCCTCAACACTAGAACACTGGCTTAAAGGAAAAACTAAGCCTGGCCCATTTCCTCTACACCGCATCACAAGGGAGGACAGTCCAAAGCCTTCCTCCCGAGCTTGCTGTGCTCCACTGTTTAGAGATGGTGCACCCTTTTTAAAAAATGTGATCTAGAAAAATGGCCCAGTGAGTGAGAACCTTTGCTTCACAAGCATGAAGACTGAGTTTTGATCCCATGTGAAAGGCCAGCATGGCCATGTGAGCCTATAACCCCAGCGCTTTGAGAAAGATGCTCTGGCTTCAAGAGCAAGGTAACAAGGCAGAAGATGGCCAGCTTCTTTCTCTGGCCTCCAGGTGCACACAGTCATGTGTGCCTGTGTATGTGCACATTTGCATCACACGCACATGTGTATGTGTGTGTGCACACACACAAAACACTTATTGTATCCACACCATGAAATGAGGATAAAGAATGGAGCAAGGCCGGCATGGTTTCCACTCTTCTGGGTCTTTATATTCCAATGTTTTGTAGACAGACAATAAACGAGCAAGCATGAGATTACAGGTAGTGATCAGAGGTGTGAAGATTACTCTTAGGCAGGTGTTGCAAGGAGGAGCTGGTGAAACAGTGCAGGCTTCCCCTTGCACTAAAACATGCAGAGGGTCAGAGGTTTCCTGAAGATGGTGTTGAAGCACAGCCAACTATACTCAGGGCCGAGAGGGAGATGTGTGTTGAAAGGCACGGCTAGTGCTAACACCCTGAGGTGGGATAGGCACTAGTGGTTCTAGGAACAGCGGACTGACTGGTGTGGCCAGGGTCCCACATATAAAGAGCTGAGTGAGAACAAGCTGGAAATGGGATCAGGCTGGCCTTATGGTTTCTCCATACAGACTCATGGTCATTCCAAGTGTACTGGGAACTTTGGGAGATGTTAATCATGAGAAACACGGCAGAGGTACAAGTGGAGGAAACGGTGGGAGCTCAGAGCCTTCCCTACACTCCATGTTAGCTGCTGTCCTACTTCTGGGGGGGGGGGGTGTCTCACAGCCCCCACCCCAGACACCAGCCTTTGCGTACTGAGCCAGAACCTTCCTTTCCAAAATACATCTCTTACCTGAGACAGATAGGGAAACTGAGACATGGCCTTTTAATGCCCACCTACCCTGTGTGAGTCAGGTTTACACACGTAATCCCTTTGATACCTCACAACAGCTTGGCGGTTGGGTAGTGTTTCCCCAATATGACACTTGAGGAAGCTGGGGCCAAGAGAATGTAGGTAACTCAGTTAAGTGCAGGTGGTCGGAGTACAGCTTACTCCTACATCAACATTTATTTCCCTGAGCTCTCAAAGCCCACCCACACCTGGTACTTGAGCCTTCTTCATGCCCACCTGCATACACTTGTCTGAGACGAGGGTCCCAGGAGTCAAGAATCCAATGTCAAGAATCCAACCCCAAATGCTATAAAGAGGCTGTGAATGTAAAATTAGCAATATACGAAAGTTATCTCTACATGATACCCTATGTAAAGCTCGGCATGTAACAGGAACTCGGTTAGATGTTTTAGAGGAAGCGAGGCTCATTCCCTCTGAACAGAAAGAGATAATGTAGGAAGACAGAGCCATCCCCCTGCCACCGAGGGCCCGAGGAATATAGCCACTCTAAAAAGCGAACTTTGCTTTTTACTAAACTTTAATCTTGTTTTATTTTAAAAGGTGGTCTTACCATACAGCCCAGGATTGCCTTGAACTTAAAACCCTCCTGCCTTAGCCTCTGAGTGCTGGAATTACAGGTATGTGCCACAGCACACTACTTAAGAAATGCTCTAATGAATGGTTTGACCTGTTTTTAAACAAGCATGCTGAGTTTCATGTCTGTGTGGCTCAGATGGACACTGATGCTTCTTTTTAAATCGTTAATCGGGACCTTAGTCTTAGGAGTCCATGAAACAAGCCCCTCCTTGCTCAAGGGCACTGCCCCTGGGCTAGTCTGGGTGTTTAGAGCAGTGCCCTAAATGGAGGCCAGGTGGCTTTGTCACTCCTATCTAAGAGGAACGGCTGTCCTAGAACCATAGAAAGGCCAAGGAGTAACCCTTGGGAGCAGAGAGAGTAGCTCCCTCACCCTGCTTGAAATGTCCTGGCTGAGAGCCCAATGTCTTGGTAAGACTCAGGCCACCAAGTGGTCCTCTGTGACCAAGAGGTGGAGAGGCGAGGAAGGTAGCTAGCCCTCTGGGGTTCACTGCCCAGGTCTGGGCAGTTCTGTAGGAGATTAGCTCTGAGTGACTGTGTCCCTGGCTTGCAGAAAACCCAAGCATCTTTCCTGGCAAGATGAAAGATCTGCTTCTTCCCACCTGAGACTCTTGGTTCTGCAATTAGATCCCAATTAAGTTGGCACGCCCTCTGCTTGCTTCCGTTTCTGCTTCCTCCAACTTCTTCCACCTCCGTCTCCAGGCTCCAAATCACTTTGCCCCTATCTCCATGTCTCCATATAAGATCCTTCATGGGTCAAGACAGCAGTGCTCAAGTCACCATCATAAAGTACAAGAAGCCAGCAACCCAACTCCCCTACCTCCCGGACACTGAGGGACCATCCCGTATGCAAAACAGCAGGCGCCTGCATTCATAATTGGACGTTCCAAAATGTAATTATGAAAGATGAAATGCTCCTCTCAATGAGAAGGCTGTAAATAGAATAATTAATTTTGTGTTTGCTTGAACAATTCTGTATTATGGACCTTACAGTGGAACTGAAATTAATTAAGTGCACCAGGATTTATGGAGGAGGTGAAGAGAGAGGGAGAAAAAGAATTAATCTGGAATAAAAAGATAGATGAGTTTGGGGGTGTAATGATGTGTTAGCCTGGGGTATTCTTCAACAAATTTACCAGGCACGTTCTGGGCATAAAAGGCATGCGTTGACAGAATTATCCCAACTAATAGTGCGGCTGTTCAAAAAGTAAATGAAAGGAAGAAGACGGATTGGACCTAGGCGGCCTCTGAAGGAAGGACAGAGAGGGGCTATTTTTGAGCTGTCCAACAGGGGGCGCTACCAGGAGGGAAAGGAGACTAGGCTCAGAAGTGGGGACTGCGTGGCGGGATGGGGATATAAGCCAAGAGGATCAGAATGTAACAAGAAGTTCCTTGGTGTTCCTTGGACCAGTTAGGTTCATTCTTAGCCCAGCAACATTTCCAGTACCATACTCCCGCTTCACTCTATTTCCTGTTCTAAACCTAGACAGGAAGTGACGTTGCCTCACTTCCATGGCCAGATCAAAAAGGGTCCTGTGGCTTTTTAAGAGCACCCTTGGACCCTAATCACTACGCGGTTAGGAAACCCAAACTGATTCCCACAGAGACCACATGGGAGGAACTGGGGCCCCACCCACCCACAGTCGGTCATGGCCACCGGAACTGTGAGTCTTTAACTTTTCCCAAGATGCATCAGTGTAGAAGCAGATGGTACCTGCCCTCTACCAGTCTAACCTCTTAACTCTCAAAACCTGCAAGAGGTCATAGGTGAGCTGTGTTTAGGCTGCCACATCTGAGGCAGTAGGAGAGGCAGGCTTAACCAGAACAAGCTTAACCCTCCTCACATGCTCTTTACATCAGGGTCCTACGCCAGAGTTTTCTTTTTTTTAAAGAAGGATGGTTTGTGGCAGAAGACTATTGAAGACATACTATTCTGGCAGAAAATAATAATAGCAACACAGATTTGGGGTCACACTAACATGGGCAGGGTCCCAGCTCTGAGCTTCCTGGCTGTGTGCCCTTGTACAACCCACTGTTACCACTCCGAAGCTTCCTTCTGAATCTCACAGCTCGGAAAGTTTTAGACCTGTGCAAGCACCTGGCCCAGGAAACAGGCCAAACATCACAATCAAGAGCAACTGATACCCCAGAGTCTGGTGGTCCTGTATTCCCTGGCTCCATGATCACACATGGTTCAGAGCTCCTGACCTTGGTCTTTCCATCTGCGCAGTGGGGAGAGTCGTTTGTAGCAAGTTCATGTGATAAAGTGCACATAGTAAGTACTTGGCTAACAAGATGTCTGTAGTCTAACTGAAATACACCAACCAGAAGCACTTTGGTGTTTCCGTTCTAATTGTGTACTGTGTTGCCAGACTGCAGAGATTCAAGCCAGCTTGGCTAAGGGAGATTCTGGGCTGGGTTCACATCTGGACATCAGCAAACCCCTAGACTAAGTTGCTCCCACCCCCTGTACCCTGGCCCGGTGAGCATCCCCAGTGCAGACTCACTCCCCAGGGTGGTATTAAGCAGGCATTTAGATACCTGGCATAAAGCATGTGATGGATGGCTTTATTAACCCACTGAGGCGAAGCTGCTGACAGTGAAGGACTCCCCTGTCAGAGAAGCCTCCCTTGCCTGTAGGCCCCTCACCAGCCTGCCTGACAGTCTGAGTCTCTGACAGATGGGCAGCTCCTACAGATTGGCCGAGCAGAATGGGTACAGGCCAGCGTCCCTCCAAATGCTAAACCTTCTCCCAGGCCCCAGTTCCATAAGGCTGCCTACCACCAATATCGCCTAACCCTAGGAGCCAACAGTCCCATTGTCCCCGTGCCTGCTGTGGATTGGACAACACTCACCTTACAGTAGGTACAGACAGCGCTCCCTAGCCAACATGGTTGTCCCACTAATGGTTTCTGCCGGCACCTGCTACCCTGACTTCGAGCAGAATTCCATGTGTTTCAGCCTAGCAACATTACTTCACAACCTTGGGAAAATGAGAAATACTATTTTAAGTACCCATTTCACATAGGAAGACACTCAAGCTCTGAGAGCTAAAGTGACTAGCCCAAGATCACACTTCTGGGTCTCGGGCCATCCCCCATCCCTGATGCTATGTAGAGAGATCTCCTGCTTGTTTCCATGGCTCTCCTCCCTCTCCCTCTGCAGTCCTCTGATCACCTCCCTCTCACCCCCACACCGTCAAACTCATCTGCTTCCTGGGTCGCTAGCTTTCTGAGGCTGTGGTCAGACATGAGACGTTAAGAAGGAAGAAGGTTCATTCTGGAAATCAGTCTGGCGGTTCCTCAGAAAATTGGACATAGTACTACCGGAGGACCCAGCAATACCTCTTCTGGGCATATACCCAGAAGTTCTTCCAACTGGTAATAAGGACACATGCTCCTCTCTGTTCATAGCAGCCTTATTTATAATAGCCAGAAGCT
>NC_034592.1:142846409-142850701 GCF_900095145.1 Mus pahari
TCTCTCTCTCTCTCTCTCTCTCTCTCTCTCTCCTGCCTCAGCTCCCCCACTGTTTAGCATGTCTCGGCTCTGTTTCTTTTTCTGACCCTGGTGGTCTGTAGGACCCCACACTTGGCTTTTGGCTTCACCCCTTTATGGGTATCTGTGACTTATGTCACCTGCTGCTTCCCCACTTTTCTAAGAGCCGTTGGAGGACTCTCTGTCACAAGCACTCATCATCTATACTCATAAATGTAAGCCCCTTGTGTTTCCTCTCCTCCACCAGGTCTTGCTCTGGAGTGAGCTTGGGTGGGCCTCTCCTCTCCATCTCCTTCATCGAAACCAGTGAGTATACTGACTCTGTCCAGTTCAGTCACTCCTCAGAGTTCAAACGGCACATGCTCTCAGCCTGGAATATTCTTCCTCTATCTTCACTTGACTAGCTCTTTCTAACTTAGCTGAAGTGTCACGAACCTCCGACAGGCTTCCTGAAACCATTTGAAATCAAGCATCAGGTTGTGCTGGGATGCACGGATACCCTCGTGTTTCTCTCCACCCCAGCTCCATCCGTATCCTTAGCCTGATGATAGCAGTCCCTCCTACACAGGAGGTAGAGTCCAGCTCCCATCACTGAAGCCTAGGCTGGCCCCAAGACTTGCTTTCACCAGGGAGTAGAGATGTGCTTCCTATACTGAGTATTGAGGAATCCCTGACCAAGTGTCCCACAGCCAGCTCTGAAAGCACAAGAAAGGGAGGCCTCTTCTGTCATTTAGCCCTGGTTTGATGGCTGATTTCTCCTCCTGCCACCCACTAGGGCAGGAGAAATGGAGTGGCTGCCAGGACAGGGACAGCTGCTAACTCCTTCTAACCCTGCATAGCTCAGCTGGAATGTCGCATCATCAGACGGGGCTCTTGATGGATATATGTATGATGTTGACTCTTGCTTCTCTACTTTCCCTGGAGAACATACAGGCCGCAGAAAAAAAAGACCTGTGATGTCTCTGTTAAAGTCATCTTGACCAGCCGCCCTACTCCAAACCACCAAAGGCACGAGGGGACCCAGACAAGACAAGAACCACCACACAGATCTCAACCTGAAAGGCTGACTTAACTAAACAGTGTTTTGAGACATGACATTTTGAGATGGTTTGTTATACAACATTCTCTGAGTACTGAGAACTGATACATACCTGAAATTTCCCTTCATAGTAGGTTACCATGGCGATTATAGATTGTGTGTGTGTGTGTGTGTGTGTGTGTGTGTGTGTGTGTGTGTGTGTGTGTGTGTGCAGTAGTCTTGTGGGTATCTTCCCTCCAGTAGACTATAAGCTTCATGTTGGCAGATACCATGTCTGTCTTTTGCGCAATTAAATTCATTGTCCTGACATGTTGGTTAACATTTAGAAGATCTTTCGAAAAATATGATTCTGCAAATTAAATAATGGAGTGGCTAAACAGTTGAATAAATGAATGCTCCCATCCACCCTTCCTACAGCCTTTGGCTTTCCACGCGGTAAGCCAAGGTCAGAGCTATTTCCAGAACAAACCATGGCAGAGAGATTAAGTCAAATGCAGCTGTCAAAGCCCTGAGCCCCCTCAAGCCAGGGAGCCTGTGACAAATAGGAACTTGTGTGATTCCCAAACCCGTGTACACCTGCAGAAGGCTTCAGGGCAGCGCCTGACCTGGTCCCCGCAGCCAGTGTGCTTCTCCAGCTCTGGTGCATGACAGGAGGGAAGGTCAACCATCAAACCAGGAACAAACAGCAAAGAGATCCTGCCCCTTCTTGAGCTCTCAGAACTGGCTATAGGTACTAGTCAGAGACTCCTCAGCCAAGTGCCAACTTTAAACTCTTTCCTGCCTGGTTTCTGAGACCCAGCCTCTTGCTTCCTCTCACTCCCAGAGAGTAGCTAGCTGGTCTTGGCAGTTCAAATCAACTGGGGCAGAGGGGATGTGTGGGGCATCATTCACAACTCTTACACCATGGCACCTCCTCTCATGTGCCCCTTCGGCCACACCCACCCCACTGACTACAGTGTGAAGATCTTTGAAGAAGCCATTCCAGAAGTAGGCTGTCCCAGTGCTGAGTTCCTAGGACCCACACAGACAAACAGGGATCCACAAAGGAAGCCATTCCCTTTAGGCTGCTCGCTCACTTATTCAACCAATGTTTTCTTGACCAGTATCTGTTTGCCAGGTTACACAACACAATGGTGTGTGAGAAAGACGCAGGTCGTGGAGAAGCTTCGAATCCAGTGGAAGGACAGGCAAAGAGCAATCAATCAAATATTAGAAAGTCAGATAGTAGAAGCATTAAGGCAACATCACCGGGAGTGAATGAATATGGGAGAATTCTTTTCAGGCAGGCTACAGAGAAAACAGCAAACCCATAAGCCACCCACGTGGGTGGCATCTTTTTCACAGAATTACTTTCTTTCTAGGCCAAGGAGATAGTGAATTTTATCAGTAATGCCCCAAGCAAGCTAATCTTTCATGCAGTGTATACTTGGAAAGTGCCTACTGTGTGCCTGGCTAGGCTGCAGTGCCAATGGTAGAGCATGACCTAATGTCTTCTGGCTCCAGGAGAGAAGGGAAGTGGAGAATAGAGAGCAACCGACATCAAAGGAAGGGCTCCCTCTGCATCAGCCTCAAGTCGTGGGGTTTCCTGTGTGTCCGGTTATTCTGTTCTCACACGGTGCAGGGCGTGCTAAAGAAGATAATTCCCTCCTTTCTGCACTTCGGGGAGGCATCCTCACACTTCCAGGAAGTGGGGCCGCTGGGATTTGAACCTGTGCCTACAAGGCTTTTATCCCCACATCTGCTCCCTCTCCCATACACTCTTATGAACTGAATCAAATAATCGGAAGCTAAATCTTCATTTGATAGCTGTGAGAACATAAGCCCAAGAAGAGTCATTGACAATAATAATAGAGTCAATTTCTCTTAAGGGTTTCATTCAAGGCACGCTCCATGCCCGTCTCCACAGTCTGACTGGGCCCTCACAGAATGCTTTCTCCTTCCTCCACCATATATGACTGTCTTTAACTGAGACCAACTCTAGACCACCTGCCATGTGTCATCATCAAGCAGGTAAGAAACGTCTTCATGACACCTGCCTGACTCTTTGGGGCAGCTTTTTTTTTTTTTTTTTCCCATGTGATACTTTGCATTAAGGAAATTGTGATTAAAACATCTTTTACAAACTGCATTAATTCCTAGGCCAAGATAAAAATTCCATTTGACACAAATAGATTTTCCATGGTGAGTTAGCACTGCATTGAGGGTAATGGGTGGGGGGAGGGGGAGGCATCCAGCCCATAAATCAGCAGGGAGACAGGAAGGGGGAACGGAGTTGATGGAGGGGAAGGAGAGGCACTAGTGAAATTTCAACCTGTGAGAATGATGCCCCCTCCCTTCCCCCCAGTTCTTAATGATCTCATCAGGGGTCCAAGATCGATTCCCAGCCTTGTTCATCTATCCCCTTCTGCATTCATTATTTTAATAGCATCCACACAGGACCATTTGACATTTGCATCAGGCAAGCATTAATAGGAAGTTTGTTTGGGAAGCTTAGAAACGGAAGAGAAGCAACTCCTGGACCCAGAGGAGTCCAAAAGGGAGAAACAGAGAGACTGGAAATATGGAGAAGGAGGAGAGCAACAGCCAACAGCTCGGCCTGAATCAAACCAGGATGCTGCTTCCTCTGCCCTTCTAGGAATCCCCTACACTCCAGGACCCAGACTTCTCAAACTAAGGAGTGCAGAATGCGGGCTTGTGGCTGGAACTAACACAGACCTCGGGAGTAAATCAAATGGCGTGTTATTCTAATCCACTCCACCCACATCTCCCAGCTGCTCATCTGAGATGAGGTTTGCACTGAGAACGAGCCCCAGGTCTGCCCTCAAAGCACTCCAGTTTGGATGAAGAAAATCATTTTTAGCCCTATTGAATAAACAAGGGAGAAGGACATGACCAGGGTTTTCAGAGTCTGGAATGCTTGAAACAAAACACAAAGGTAAAATAGTGGTTTTCCAAGCTCTTGGCTGACACTGGAAACAACACACACGAAAGTGAGAAGCAAGAAACAGGCTGAAGGGGCTGGAACGGGGTTTGTTTCCCAGCACCCACACTGGGCAACTCACAACCACCTACCTCTGGGGGAGCCAACACCCTTTTGTGGCTTCCAAGGGTGCCTACACATATATGGTAGACTCACACACACACACACTCTTACACACACAAAGGAAGGAGAGAGGGAAGGAAGGAAGGAAGGAAGGAAGGAAGGAAGGAAGGAAGGAAGGAAGGAAGGAAGGAA
>NC_034592.1:142850871-142869155 GCF_900095145.1 Mus pahari
AAAGGAAAGGAAAGGAAAGGAAAGGAAAGGAAAGGAAAGGAAAGGAAAGGAAAGGAAAGGAAAGGAAAGGAAAGGAAAGGAAAGGAAAGGAAAGAAAGGAGAGAAGGGAGGAAGGGAAGGAAGGAAAGAAAAAAGAAAATCTGTTTAAAAAAGAAGAAGCCAGATGGTGTCTTTCATAACTATAGGAGCTTCAGAACTCTAGAGAACACAGAATCAGCAAAGAAAGGTTCCCTGTTCATTACCAAACAGCACAGAATTGTTTTCTCTCTATGTACATGGACACACACATATAAACAAAGAAACCCAACAATGTGTCAATGTCGAGGGAATCTGGGTAGAGTATATAGCAGTCCTTTTTAATGACCCATTCCTATAAATATCATAAATAATCCTAGCATTTTGAATCTTAAGCAGGTTTTCTGCAAGTTCAAGGTCAGCCTGGACTACATAGTGAATTCCAGGCCATCTGAAATATTGTTTCAATAAACAAACAGATATGAAGAACAAACGAGTAAATAAAGCCAAGATCATTTCAGATCTTTGTTGTTTTATCCTATTCCACTTAGACTCATTTGCATCAGTTTTCAAAGGAATAAGAAAACCCCAGCCCATTAAAAGGGAAGCGCTACTTACTCCCCCAACGGTATGAAGCAAGTTGCTTGGGGAAAATTCTCAATAGTTTAGTTGTGGGCCCTGCCTAGTACACTGATCGCCCACCAGACAGAGATATGGCCACTGGTATGAAAGTACCAAGTCTGTTATGGGGATAACTAGCTTCCCTCAGCTTAAATTTGACTCCACTCCACAGGAGAGAATTTACATCTGGTACTGTAAACACAGTCCAAAACCCATGGCTAAGGAAGTCCTGGGTTTTAATGGGGAAGCAACCACTGTTGTTTGGCTAAGTAGACATGACATACCCATCAAATTGCCTTCTGAAAAATTGTTTATGTCCATAGATTAGAGCTACTGTCAGCTTGGTCAAAGAAACATTCTCTTTGTGATGAGTATCTGCTCCTGAAAATTCTCATACCTGGTCAGTCATGAGAAGAGACTACTGAATATTCTGCCATGATTTGGGCCATCTACATCACTACCCCCAATACTCAAAGATCATCATGGGAGAGGGGGCAGAAAGAACTCGAAAGCCAGAGAGGGGGGTGGAATGCTGTCTTCTGGGCATGAACAGGCAGCTGTGATTGCCTGCACAAAATCTGCTCAAGACGGGGCCTCATCATGGAAGAGGGACATGTAAGAGACCTTAGCCATCCATCTCTATGGTTGCTAGGGGACAGAAAGACATCTTCAGTAATGTACTCAATGGTATGATAGCCATGCTCCTGTAAGCAAGCATGGGTGGGTCAGTGGGTCTCTCTCTCTCTCTCTCTCTCTCTCTCACACACACACACACACACACACACACACAGAAGGGTGCCTAGAAAGGGATGGGGAGATACAAGAAAGGGTAATACTGAATGTTTGTATACCAATCTATATACATGTACATTTTCATATTCATATATATATATATATATATATATATATATATATGTGTGTGCGGAAATGTCATAACAAAATCCAATATCATGTGTAATTAATATAAGCTAATAAAAAGATAAAAGATAACAGAAGGGCTACCTGTACAGGAAATGCCTTTAAGGAATTATCCAAAAAGAATTCTTTGGTCCTGAAGGGTTTCCTGGATCTTTTCTCCTCCCCAGGAACTTGATTTCCTTTAAAAGCTGAGGCTGGAGATTCAGTGCCTGGCAGGCTGTCCCTGTGGTCAGGAAGCAGCTTCCCTCTGCAGCAGTCACACTCTAGCCTGCTGGGCTTGCCCATGAGGAAGGATACAGCATTCCAAAGCTCTTCTCCTGTGTCTCTCGATGATGCAGAATTTGGCCTCAAAAAGATTCCCCAGTCCAAAAGGATGATAATGCTGGTGAGGTGCTAAGGGCTTCAAAGACAGGCACGAGCCCACCGTTGCTGAACCGCACTGGGGTCAGTGCTTGGGGTCCAGCCCCAACTCCACCGCTTGGTCTCCCTCAGTGTCTCTCAACCTCCATGTCTGCGACAGGAGGAATCCAAACACCAACCTCACAGCCTTCATGCAGCTGCTCACCCAGAGAGCAGCATTCTCTGCTGACCCTCCATGAGTCTGGTGATGAGTGGGTCGCCGGGGTGCAGGAATGGGTGGAGCAGATTGGCCATTCCTTCCTGGGAGTGGGAAGCAGAGGCAACAAAGGCAGATGAGTAAGGAGTGGGTGATCCTCTGGATCAGGGGTAGGGAAGGAAGTCCTCCCTGAGGAGGTGACTTCCCTGGGACCAGAAGGCTGTGTCACCAGCCGGGTGGAAACACGTTCTTGGGACAATCAGAGATTTTCCCATCATCACCGTTAGCACCCTACTTCCCATTTTTGCCCAATATAGGCAGTACTCCACCAAAGGGCAAGAGCCCCTTTGCTAGAAAGGTTAGCAGCCACCCCCACAGTGGCCTCCAACTCCTCCCAGAAAACCTGAAGTGCTAATACACATAGGGACTGTGCCAGAATCCAGAGAGGAAAACCCACCCAGTCCAGATGGTCATAAGACAGTGGCTGGTTCCCTCAGGTGATGCTGGGGACGATGCCAAGCCAAATGCCTGTGCCAGCATCCCTCCCACTCCACAGCCAGGAAAGCCTCTCTGCAGTATCCCCTAAAGGTTGGGTGAATACTCTAGCTTCTTCTCTCTCTCTCTCTCTCTCTCTCTCTGAGTCCCAGTTTCTATCCTCTCTAACACTTCCTACAGAGGCTTCCTTCCCTTCTCTTCCCCATGTTCACAGTCCCAGCATTCTTTGCTACGGTTACCTCCCAAATAAACTGCTTGCGATCTACAGGCTCAGAGTCTCCCTAGGAGAAGCCAGCTCCAGAGACTACTTTGGTGTCCAGCAATCCAAATAGAACTATAAGCTCCTTGAAGACCAGAATAACCTCTCTTTGGGTCAATGCCATACCCCCAACATCTTACCCAGATGCTCTGTAAATATTTGTGAAATGAGAAATCACCTCGCCTTGCAAGATCCTGAAAGAGCAGACAGTGGAGCCCAGAGATCCTGGTGTGTGATTGGCTCCTTCCAACACCAGGCCTCAGCAGAAGGAGGCAGTGAGTGGCCCAAAAAGGGGGCGTTGTCACCAACTGGGATTAGGAGGAGGTGAATGACAGGCAGGGCTTGCATGTGTGATTCAGGTTCCACTCTGCTCCACAGAGAAGCCAGCTCCTCTGGGCACCTCTCACCATGTGTACAGCCACAACACAGGCCATTTCGGTTAGCTCTGGAAAGGTACAAGAGCATGACAAATACGTGTAATTTGTAAATTGGCCAGTCTTTTGCAATAATTTAGAGGCGCTAGTTAGGAGCAATAGAAACCCCCCAATTACTGATGTTTAAGACTGGTACTGTTGCTGGCTGAATATTTCATGCATAAATGAACTTCTACTAGGCCACCCGCTGCTTCTGATGAGACTCTCGCGGGCTTTATTGCCCAGCGCCCAGCAGGGTCCCTCCAATGGGCCCCATGACGGATGATGCTTCGTTTTGCAGCTTAAATAATGCAGCGTGGGACAAGGCTCAAGGCGGGTGCACTTTATTTACATATCAATTGAGTGGCCACCCTGAATATGAAGAAATATGAGAGGAGAAGTCACCATCGTTGAATATTTCATGGCCATGAGCCCGGCAGGAAGTGAATGTCTCCAACCCAGAGCTGGGACCAGCTACCAGTGCTAAGGCATTCAAGCACTAATAATCCAGGGGACACAGAAGGAGCAGCCTCCACAGCTAGAGAGGGGGCTGCTGACTGGAACTGATGAGTCCTTCCCACACCCCCAGCATCTAGATACAGTCCGTCTCTGCGTTTACAAGTCAGCAAAACATCTGCTTCCCGCCACTTGCTTCTGGATAATGGGAATTTCTGCAGAGAAGACAACCTGTTCGAGCCACCCTGTGGTGGCTTCCAAGTCACTCAAAAGGAACAGAAAGGATGAGAACAGAGAGCAGCATGGTCCTGCAAGGGAAGGGAAGGTATTGCTTTAAGAAATCAAGCCAGGGGTCAGTCCATTCTCTCCCTGTGAAGGGTCTGGAGACCCCCTTCCCTGGAGTCAGGCAGGTAAGACTAAACTCCTTTTGTCTGCTAGTGCCAGACCCCTTGCCAAGTGATAAGGACCAGACTGAGAAAAAGACACAGTCCCACCGCCAGGGAGCCCACAGACAAGTGCAAAAATATTGAAAGGGGGCGTCTGTTCAATATAGTCAATGTCTATGACTGCTTAACAAATTATCCCAAGCTCAGTGGCTATAAACGTTACTATGGAACACAGTTCCTGTGAGCTACGAATTTAGAAGTGGTTTGGCTGAGTTTGTTCAGGATCTCTCCTAAGGTGGCTGTCTAGGTATCAGCCAGGGCTGTGATACTGGAAGGATGGACGGGGGGGGGGGGGGTAGAGCGTCTGCCTCCAAGGAAGCCCCTGTGTGTGTGTGTAAGGATGGACTCTGGACTCGGGGGCTAGAGCGTCTGGCTCCAAGGAAGCGTGTGTGTGTGTGTGTGTGTGTGTGTGTGTGTGTGTGTGTGTGTGTGTAAGGATGGACTCGGGGGCTAGAGCGTCTGGCTCCAAGGAAGCCCCTGTGTGTGTGTGTGTGTGTGTGTGTGTGTGTGTGTGTGTGTGTGTAGAAAACCAGCACTTCTGTCTGCAGTAGACTTCATCTCCTCACTGCATTGTCCTTCCAAAGGAGTGAGTGCCCTCCCAACATGGCAGTTGGCTTTTCCCAAGCAAAGGATCCAAAACAGCGAAGTAGGGCATCGGTGTCTTTTAAGAAATACAAACATAAGTCACAAGCCATCACTTTGGCTGTGTCCTGTTGATCACATGAATAAGGATAAATAGCAGGAGGCCAGGATCATTGGGGGCCGTCTTGGAAAGTAGTTACCTCACGGAGCAAATGGAAGCCAAAGGAGAGGAAAGGAAATATTCGCAGACACTTGAAGGAGAAAGACTTCTCCACAAGGAGGAAAGAGGATTCAGCTGAGGAAGCAGCCTGAGGTAATGGCTCAGGAGACTGCCCTGAGGATACAGTGGTTCTCAATCCATACCTGTCGGCAAGGGTGGGTGGGTCTGGGTGGGCTCGAGAGACGGAACTAGAGCCTGACTAGTCAGGCCATGGATAGGCCATAGAGGATTTCATGAAGGACTCAGCTTTAGTGGGAACAGGAGAAAGCAGGTCTGTCTCTAATGCCAGCCCCCTCCCACACTCTCACTATGTAATCTTGCTTAAGCCACTTAACCTGATCAGGTCTCAGCTTTCTCATCTGTAAAATGGGAATAATAGGAGGACGTGCCTGCACGTGGTTGTGGGTGTTGACTGTGGTAAGGCATCGTCGGCACTTAGCGGCCCTCATCTGTGTTAAAGGTGCCCTGGAGTCCAAATGTCCCCCCTCTCCTCAGCATCCTTCTCCTGAACTCTTAACACTACTTTCAAATCTTCTCCTGAGAATATTCTTGCCAGCCCCCTGCCCTGGATTAGAAGCCCCCCAAGTCTGGGAAAGTCAGGCTAATGCCCCACTTTGGACTGAGCATCTCCCCACTGCACAGCTCCCAGGTGAGTTATTAGACCCCATCAGCACCATCACAGCAATGATCACAGCCCGCACAGTGTTTTGTTTAGATTTGTGTTCTCTTCACATCCTTTATCCCCAGATTGAATGCTGGGTAAGGTCAGAGTCTCCCTGTTATCTCTTTACCTCCACACCCGCAATGCAGACGCTGTCCTTTGCAATAAAGCCCAGAAGATAAAAATAGAGTCTGACCCAGCTTGATCTTGCCTCTCAAAACATGCTCTCTTGCTGTACAGCTTTGGATAATCCAGTGCCTCAGTTTTCCCATTTGTAAAATGGGTCTGACAGCTACCTCATTAGAAGGTCTACACCATACTACGTACAAAGCACTCAGAACAGTGCTTGGGGAAAGTATATATGGACAGAGGGTTTGTTTCCTACGTGGGCCATTGTGGGTTGAATGTAAAATGCCCCACACGGGCTCATGTGGTTCTACATTTTGTCTCCAGCCCAGCCAGTGGTGCTGATTGAGAAGGGTGAAGAACCTTTAGGAGGTAGAGCCTCACTGCAGGGAGTGGATCACTGGAGCCACACTTTGAGAATTTATAGGCCTGCCCCACTTCCTGACAGTCACAAGAATGTGACTGACCAGCTGTCCCTACTGCCGGCATCCCACCATGAACAGCAAACCAGAATAAACCCTTCCGTAATTGTGTGTCAGATATTTTGGTCACAGCAACAACAACAACAACAACAACAAAATAGCAATACGTGGATATAGCCATGTATTATGTACATCTATATGTGTGTGTATTCAGAGATACAGCAGCAAGTGCACCATAAATATTTGTTAGATAGTGTGCTTATTCTAATAAGAGAGACCAGTCCTAACTATAAGAAAGCCAAGATAGGGATGAAGACAGAGGGCCCAATTCTTGATGTGAACAAGGGAAAAGAGCCTTGAACTTGAGAACCTTGCAAGTTGAAGATGGCAGAGAAGGGCAGATATAAGAGAAGGCTTAGTGGGCGGGGTCAGAGGCCAAAAGACCCTTCTGGGGACCCCCCACCTGGGATTGCCAGCCCATGTACTAACACACTCGAAACAGCTAAATCATACATTATTGATTTGTCAAACGTATTTGCATATAAATAAGCATGATCATTCATAGAGGCCACACAGTGCCGCCTCCCCTCAGTGCCATGATTGCAGATGGATGGCCCTAGTTAGACACGAACCAGGGACGCTGCCACCCCAGCCGCAGAGTCAGTGGCTGATTTAAAACTACATTTATTGGAGCATGTAAGTGTGACAACCTAGTGGTGAGTTTGGGATAATTAGTCTAAAAGACAAGATGAACGACTCCTAAAACTGGTATTGTGATGAAGATCGCACCCCCAAAAGCCCCCTCCCTTCCACCAGCTCAGCCCTGATACCAAAAATACAGCCTATGATAATTAACTAGGGGATGTTAGCAGGCAGGATTCGGTTTCCAAAGGGCTGTAGAATTTCACACCCAGGTTGATTGAGTCCCCTCCCCCCTGTGATTAGCAGGAGAGAGCAATTCGCAGCTCTAAACTGAAGGGGGGGGGGCAGACAGTCCTAGACAAAGTCTCTATGGCCGGGCAAGCAGGTGGCTTCACTCAGCCTCCCCCGCACTCGAACCGAGATGGATCTGCAGGGTGAAGCATGCTGACCCAGGGAAATTATATCTGCCACGTTAATTCATTCTGCGTGGGAGATCAGCCGTGAGCTTGGAGGCTGGCATCGCCTGCCTCTGATGGATCAAGGGACCCAGCTGCTCAGCTACACACAATACTAGAGAATCATCATCCATCGCAAGGGAAACACGCCGTGTGCTAACACTTCATTTTAATTGTCCCAAATTACACTAGAAGACTTACAGCCCAGCAGGCCAGGCAGCAAATGTCGAGCACAACCTTGAGAACCAGCCTAGCCTAGAGGGAACCTCAACATGAGAAGATACGGATGCAAAAGAGGGGATTCGGATGCCTTTTTACCCACCACAGCCTCGGGCTCCTAAGGGAGAGATGAGGGCTGCCCTGTGACCCCGTGACTTCCAACCCACCAATCAGTAAAGTTCCAAGGTTTCTTCTGCGATGTAACTGTTACAGACCTCGCCCAGCATGGTGGTGCAATTAATCCCAGCACTGGGAGGCAGAGGCAGGCATATCTATAAATTTGAGGCCAGCCTGGTCTACAGAATGAGTTCTGGAACAGCCAGGGGCTACAACAGAGACACACTGTCTTAAAAACTCAAAGGAGAAAAGAAGAAAGGGGGTATAGGCCCCAGCGGGAAGAAAGACAGAGACTTAGATGTTTGAGATTCTCAAAGAGGAATCCAAAAAGGCAGAAGCCAGCCAGGCGTGGTGGCGTACACCTTTAATCCCAGCACTCCGGAGGCAGAGGCAGGCGGATTTCTGAGTTCGAGGCCAGCCTGGTCTACAAAGTGAGTTCCAGGACAGCCTGGGCTATACAGAGAAACCTTGTCTCGAAAAAACAAAAAAACAAAAAACAAAAACAAACAAACAAAAAAAACAAAAAGGCAGAAGCCAGCAAAGAAGTCTGTGGTAGGCAAAATGATTCCCCACAAAGAGGTCCATACCCAGACTACCAGAACCTAATGTTGATAAAGGGGACTTGGCAAATGATTGAGAACATCAAGACGGGAAAATATTTTCCTGAATTATCCAGGGGGCCCAGTGCAAGCACAAAAACAGTAATACTGGCAGGAAAGAGGTGCGACTGGCTTGAAAAAACTGAAGAAGGGACCATGAGGCAAAGACTGTGAGTCACCCCTGGAAGCTGGAAAAGTTCAGGACACACACGTCCCCCCTTGAAATTCCCCACACGTTCTTGGAGAGGAGCATGTCTCTATTCACCCTGGTAGCATGTACTTCAGACTTCTGCTTCCAGAACTGCAAACAAATGAACACATGTGCTCCGACCCACAAACTGCATTGACATTTTCCATGCGTCAGGCAGGGAGGGCTTCAAGACTTGTGCTTCTGGGATGCCCTGGTGGGAGGGGCTTCTAGGTGCAGGTGGCAGGCCTACAGATACCACAGCAAATGAGACCTGGGAAATCAGAGGGACTGGCTACAGGGACAGGTGATTCAAGTAAGAGATGACCTGGCCAAGTGGCCCTCAGCTATTGGGACATACCTGTCCTTCAAGTGCCTGGCCCCTCCCTGTCTGACTCCACGCAGGAGAGAAACAGTATCTGGCTACTTGAGTTTGTACTCTGCTCTGTATGTAGAGCCCACATCTGGGAGAGGTCAGTAGACATCTTACCTTGACTGAGGAGATAGAAACAGGCATATCCCTAAAGATCACGGCTCAGCCACACTAGCCTCCTTGGTAAGTTCCAAGCCAATGACAGACTACCTCCACAGATTACTATGTATGGCTCCTAAATAATAACACCCAGGGTTGTCTTCTGGCTTCCACATGCTCATGCATATGCGGGCACATGCATGAACACAAGCGCACACATACACACACACACATACACACACCACACACTACATGTAAAAAGCATGCAGCCTTTGACCCCATCTATGACTGTCAGACACCATATACCACACGCGCACACACACACACACTACATGTAATAAGCATGCAGCCTTTGACCCAACCTATGACTGTCAGACACCATACACCACACACGCACACACACACACACACACACACACACATTAGACAGCCACTCTAGACAGCACCTTGACAAACCCCAGAGCACACAAAATTCACTTCTGGGCCTATAGACATCTAGTATTTGACTGTTCTGTGTTGCTCTTAGACTGAACTCCAGGACAGAGATTGGTTTTGAGCCAAAGCGAAGTCACAGAGTAGAGTACCACCCTGTCACCCCGCCCCTGTGAGTCCACACTGCAGCACACACTAGCTCACTGGAGCAGGCAATCATGTCCACCTAGACATGGAGGAAAAAGACTTTCCCTGACCCCTGTGCAAATCATGGCAAAAACCCTGTCTCAGGATAATGGACTGTTCCTCTCTCCTTAGGAGAAGAAAGACCTAGGGACTCCCCATCACTCTGTGCACAAAATGCTGGTTTTCGTGTCTTAGGGTTTATATCAGTGTGATGAAACACCATGACCAAAAGCAAGTCAGGGTAAAAACTGTTCATTTCGCTCACAGATCCATATAACAGCTCATCAAAGGCAGTGAGGGCAGGAACTCAAGGAGGGCCCGAGCTAGCGCCAGGGCCATGGAAGGGTGTTGCTAACTGGCTTGCTCCCAGGGCTTGCTCAGCCTGCTTTCTTATAGAATGCAGGAGTACCAGCCCAGAGTTGACCCCACCCACAGTGGGCTAGGCCCTCCCCCATGAGTCACTAAATAAGAAAATGTCCTACAGGCTTGCTCACACCTTCGGCTCCCTCCTCTCTGATGACTCTCACTTATATCAAGTTGACATAAAACTCGCCAGTATACCTCAGATTTCTGCTCTGTATACACCACCTGAATACACCTTTCTGGGTACCACCTAATCTCGTGGTGATTTACAGCTGCTCTGTCCCAAAGCAGTCAATTTCCGTTTCCAGACAGGGTAATGAGAATAGAGCAGAACTGTCCTGTATTATAAATGAAGGAAGGGAGTAGAAGAGGGAAGAAGGCAGGCAGACCCACACCGTCCTTGGAGCATCCCTGATTGACCCTTTCTGAAAAGTCAACCCAACTCCATTCCCTCTGTTCCGGGCAGCTTAGGCAGAAACAATGCAATCATTCCAAACCCCACCCAGCCAAACAATGACAGCACAAGCCCTGGCCCCTCTTTTCCTTAACACGATTGCCTGCTTCAGAAACACTGACCGTGCCACTGGCAGACAATCCAAAACAGCCTCCAGAATGTGGACGTGTGAGACTGTATCCCCAGAATGCTTCGCAAAAAGTAAATATTGTGACAAACAGTCGGAAATGTGGTGCATTTATCTGCACTTTCGATAGCTGCTCATATGCTCACATTAAAAACATTGAGATGTATAATTAAAAATCTGTTTCAAACTGCGGGGAAACATGTAAAAAAAAAAAAAAAAAACTTCTCCATTTACACATGAGAAACAAAAGCAAATCAATGTGAGCCGTAGCGGGCGGGGGTAGAATAAAACAACTTCAAGGGATGGAGACCCAGTGGAGAGTGATGGTAACAGGTCTCAGAGCTCACAAGAAGGCATTCCCCTTGTCCCTCAGCATGGGACCACAAGGTCTAAACTGCACATGCGCATGCGCGTCTTTCGAAGCACCTAATGTGCTGCTTCCCTGCATCTGGGTGAGAAGAGTGGAGAGATTAACTTGGGGCTTGAGGCCCAGGGGAATATCAGTGAAGATCAGAAAGCAATACAGGAAAGATTATCAAATAACAGGTATTTGCACCCCACAAAGCAAGTGTTGATCTTTTACAAACATCCTCTTTCTCGTCGCCATCTTCACAAGATCCCGAGTCTTCCGGTAATTACCCTACAATTTGGGTTTTTTTGTTTGTTTGTTTGTTTGTTTTGATTTGATTTTTTTTTTAGCTTGCATTTGAGAGGGAAGAAGTTGAGGGGAAGAGAGGAGAAAGGGAGCCGAGAGGTATTCGTGGTTTTTGTCCTGAGAGATTTTTAGTGCATTATAAGGAGAAAACAAGCAAGTTCTAAGCAGAGCTGGAGGAAGAGGGCAGGAGTGTGCGGAGAGGGGAAGCTCAGGAAACTCAGCTGTGAATTCATATTTAGGTCTTTAACATTCTTTGAGAGATTTCAATAAATAATTTAAGTTGTTCTAAATTCCTTTGATCACAGGGCATTGGTTTTCTGTGGGTTATGTAAATGAAGGACCACGCGCTCTTGGCTGCACAATCAGACTCCGGAGTAGTGTGGACTCGGTGCTTTGAGAAAAATCAGCAACAACACAGGAGTCCCCGGATGAAAGAAAGACTTGCCAGAGAAAGTGCATGCCGGAGTTGAAACCAGGGAGGATATGTTAAGCTCGCAGGTGTAAATTGCAATTTCTTCTATCTCAAGATAGGAATAAATAAATAAATAAATAAATCCCTGCACAGACAGGCTACTCGAGACAAAAGGGGGAACTCTGCTGGATAGAGGGGGGGGGGAACAAAGGAGGGTGGACAGGTCTGTGGGTGGTGAGACACCCCAGTCCTCTAGGAGAAGCATGGCCATCAAAGTGTGATCCATAGACACACACATCTGAGCACGGGAATGACTTGACCTCCAGTTCATTTGCTCCTCTAACCAGGCGGCTGTGGACCCCGTGCAGCCTGTACTCTTCCAAATTCCATCTCTCCAGAAGAGTGACCAGGGGAGATGGAGTTCTGCCTGAAGGTACCTAGAGCAGTCGAGAAGGCACTTTCAAGAAATTCCCAAGAATAAGAAGACTCTCTGAAAAAGGAAAGGCCGTTTGCCACCTTCTGAATTCATAAGCTAGGAACACTTTTGTTTCCAATGAGCTTGTTTCACAACCTTGTATAAATGGAAGTAGACTTGATTTTAGTGACTCCTAACTGTGATGCAGCCTTGATAGCAATATGATGTTTTATTTTATTGATTGCAACTAGTGACCAACAAGGAAACTATCAAAAATCACACCATCTCACACAGGGTGCGAGCTCTCCGAGTACTTAACTTCATGAGAAGGTGGAGCTGAGTTTGTAACCAGGACAAACTTGAAGTCCTAGGGGAACATCCTGAAGCACATGCAGTCTTGAGGCTCTTATCTAGGACAGTGGCACTTCCTAATGTCAGGAAGTACAGCTCGGGAGAGACAAAGCAAAAAATGGCGTAATCCAGGGATCAAGTCTCTAACGTGGTACAGCTTGGGCAAGAAGTTTCCCAGGGCTTGTGAAAGGCAGAACTCCAATTCTGCCATGCACACTCATGTGTAAAAGGGCCAATATCCACTGCCCAGGAAACCTGACTTAGACTCAACCCTACTGACTCAGTCATCCTTTGTTTGGGATGTTATATAAACTCTGCACTGAAGAATAATAGCATCTGTGGCATCTACCCACTACATATCAGAAACACAACTTTCCAGTTCTAATAGTTGAGTATGTCTCTGCCAGATATTCACAAGGGGAAAAAAATCAACCGCCAGCTCTCAGGCTACCTTCAGTTACATTCTGAACCTTGGGTACACAGGAAGGAAGCCTTGAGGAAGCCTCATCTGGCTGATGCAGGCTCTGCTCTGATGGATCTGGGGACCCTCAGCCAATCTCAGCAAAGTCTGCTACCCCTACTAGTTCCCATTACGCACTCCATGAACAGAGGACACGGGGCACTTTTATGGTGATCTGCCAGGGAATCCAAGAAAGACTGAAGACAAACTGACCAAATGGATCAGAGAATGAGAACTCTGTAGCTGTGAGTCTGGTCCCAAGCTCATCTGTGATCTGCCCTTTGCTGACCTGGAAGTTCCTCTGCTCATCATGCACCAGACACACTAGCCTCTGCATCTCACAGTCTCACACTCAATGAACATATGGCCACCTCTACGTATGGCCTGAGCCATACAGTGAGACCTTGGAGAGACAGACAGACAGACAGACAGGCAGGCAGGCAGGCAGACAGACAGACAGACAGACAGGCAGGCAGGCAGGCAGACAGACAGACAGACAGGCAGGCAGGCAGACAGACAGACAGCGATAACTCAGTAATGACTGCAAGATTTTCCCTCATGGGATCTTCAGTCAGGCCTGTTTTGCTTCTGGCCTGAGACTAGACTAGACCTGCACTGACTTCCAGTATAGCTGAGCGATAACACCTGCATGTCATTTTGACTTAGAGGCCATCATACTTCCATCGATAAAGGAAGAAACCGAGCTTTGGAGAATGCACGCGATCTTTAACTGGAACAAAATCATCCATGAGTCAGAATTCACACGCAGGTAACATGAAATACAGAACTCCCGGTTGTGTGAACCGAATGAACTTGGCCATCAGCAAAGGCGTTGTTGACCTACTGCTTGGCTCGTCCAGAAAGTCAACTTTCAGTGAAGACTTCCTGAATGAGCAGGAGCAGAGGTGGGACTGACTTCGGGGAAACACTCACCCAGTGTGCGGTGCAGCAGACAGAAACCTCCCTGAGCCCATCCTCCCACCACCCCGCCCCCACTCACTTATCACCATGTAATTGAAATAATGCTTATCGACAGAGACTCACAAACAACTGCTCAATTTTCCTCAAAATTCAATTAAACTTCGTTTATTCTGGGGATCGATCCAATTAAAAGAAGGAAAATTTCAAATGGTCTGAGGAACACCATCCATCTTCAAACGCAGTGTCTACCCCAGTGATGTAATAATTCGCCCAATCAATGCTTTAAAAGCATTTAGCAGTCTTGATAATGAACTTTTGTCAAAACAGCCTTGCAGAGCAATAAGTGCCTGCAGATTAATATGAAGTCATAAAGGGCTAATGCCTTGGGGCAGATGGGGTGTGGGGAGCCGGTGGGAGTCATGAGCTGGTGTTTCCTCTTTCTCTGTCGCCTCTGAACTAGGCATAGGCAGTATTGAGGGACCTGGAAGATGACCCATAAACCCTCCTGCTCAATCTGCCTCAGGGATCCTAACTCCACCCAGCCAGGACCTAGGATGTCACCAACCCAAAACACACAGTCTTCCTTGTCGAGAAGGTATCCAGAACAAAAGGGTTGGCCTGCTAGCAGGGTTTCTACTGGACCACCTGCACTTGCTAGCTCTGGCTTCAAATGGTCTGTGAGTCCGAAGAACCTCCTTTTCTCACATAGAAACAAACGCTTGTTTCTTGGGGAACCCAACTTCCAAGTTGTGTGACCTCTAAAAATTTACTCAAGGTCTCCGAGCTTTAGTTTCTTCATCAGGAAAGCAAAATTAAATGGCATTTATTGAAAGTGGGAGAAGGAGACTGAGTAACAAAAATGCAAAGATGAATCAGACTACCAGGCAGTGGTGGCACATGCCTTTAACCTCAGTACTTAGAAGACAGAGGCAGGCAACTTTCTGTGAGTTCAAGGCCAGCCTGTTCTACATTGTGAATTCCAAGACAGCCAAAGCTACACAGAGAAACTCTTGTCTTAAAAAACTAATAATAATAATAATAATGCCCCCCAAAAAACTAGTACCCAGACTTTACCTCTAAAGATCTCAGAAAGAGACAGATAGCAAGAAGAGCCATATAGCAAGAAGCTGTCATATCTGAAGACATGTGAGATATAGCTAAAACCCGTGTCGTAAACTCAGCACCTGGCAGATCAGGGAGGATTTGGTCAAGGAGCAGACATTTGCCAGGCAAGGAAAGCTCACAGTCAGATAGAACAGAGAGTGCAGAGGTGTGGCAGGGCATATCAAGGAAAAGGAGCAGGGCAGGCTGGTTGAAACCTCATTTTCAGGTTGAGGTGACTTTATTCCAAAGGCGATGGGGAGCGGTGAGAGGTGGTGTGTCAGGGTTGACCTATGGAGAACAGCACTGAGAAAAGTTCAGTCAAAGCCAGGAGAGGAATGGGCTGCTGGCAATGAGGAAGTGATCATTTAGACCAGACATGATGGTATTTGAGGTGGTCAAGCCACAGGGTTCTGCCAGGAGTCCTCTAACCACACTGAACCACATAGTCCAACCGCAGGGCTCTCAAAGAATATCCCTACACTCCCCCAGACAGGAAATCTGTGAGTCCTTCCACGTATAAGGGCTGCTCTGCTTGAAGGCTGGATTTACAGGAGCATGGAGCCCACATTTGACTGAGATGTCTTCCTCACTGTGAAGTCTCTCTCAACTCGATCAGAGCTGAAAGAGAATAGACAGAGCTGTCCTTGGTACTAGCCATCTTGCTCCAGGAAGGGGATGGGACCAAGGGAAGGACTTAGCAACTCATTGGAGATCTGAGCAGCCTGGAACACACCAGCAAGTCCCTGGGCCCCAGGCAGTCTATGATCCCTCCGCATCCCCTTCTCCATCTCTCCCTGAAGTCCCTCTCCACCCTGAGTGCCGTGTCGTCATCTCTGAGGCCACCAGACTGCCCATCCAGCTTCAACACCAGCAAGTCTGTGGCCTCCTCCTCTGCCAGCCTGAAGTACCCCCTTTACACACCAAGAGTAAAGCTCTGACACTGACAGGTGTTTTAAAAGCAGCAAGGAGGTGGTGTCCATTTGCTAGAAGCCGCAGTCCCCCATAGAACACCAGGCCACATGACCTGCCATCACAGAGGCCCAGGATCGGGAAACAGGAGGATTAAGAATTAAAAGGGTGTTATGGATACAGGAGAACTTGTGTTGCTAGATCAGGAGGGTATTAAATGATCCCAGGCCCAGAAATACCTCTTCAAAGACTTTCCCCCATTAAGACTTAATATTAAATTTATACTTTCTGTGCTCTAAAAATACAGCTAATTTTTTTTTTTCAAAAGGTAGTTTTGATGCCAAAGGTATAGCTTAGGCTAAAAGGCAACAGGCACATCAAACATCATTGTCGGGGCGGGGCTTCAAAGGGTTGTTCCAGCAGGATCCTTCCTGTTTTCTCGGTCCCCCTCCTTGGCTGATGAAGTTTCTGAGCCCCCTGAAGTCAAATCTTGTGTTCTTGTCTATCAAAGGCCCAGCCACACCGAGTCTGTCTGTCTGTCTGTCTGTCCATCCCAGTAAAACTCTTGCAAAGAAAGCTTCCCTTTTACCAGGAGATCTGAGGGGAAAATAAAACGGATGCTGATTTGCCAGGAAACAGGAGGGAAGCCCCGCTGGGCTGATAGGAATCTTCTGAGTTAACTGAGGCCAGATTTGAATACATTTGGGGGTGGGAGGGAAAATCCATTACTTTGGAGAAAAGCTTCACAGGGGTTCAAAAGGAAATATGTTAATGCTGGGTGGAAATCATTTGTGTGAGCTTGTGTGTGAGTGTTTCAGACGCGTGCACCCAAAGTTTAACGTCTTCAACCAGAGCCAAAGGCAGGAAGCAGGAAGGGAGCTGCTGCAGCTGGGTGGGGACATGACAGGGCAGGAGCAATGGGGCCAGACTCTGCAGCCCCCAGGGTCACTCCTGGCACTCCAGCAACCACCCCTGGGGGCTGAGACAAACAGCTGGAGATTCAGGCTGGTGCTCATAGGACACCAACACTCCTCATCCCCATCACGTAGATGGAAAGACTGAGGCCTGGGAAGGAGAGGTGCTTCCCTTTTGACTCCAGCTCCCTGTCTATGTGGCTTCTCCTCACAGTCCCTATATTCAGCAGCATCTGCTCTGCTGAGGGCTACACCTAAGCTCATATAGACCTCTACCCAGACAGCCTGAAAACAAACTACCCAAAACAGGCACTCCTGTGGCCTGCCCATGTTACCCTATATGGGAACGAATGTTACTTCCAGATATTTAGAAATCTCCCCACATTGACTTGAAGAAATATAAGAGAGGACAGAAAATAGTTCCATCAGTAGAGCACTTGCTACAGAAACATGAGGGTCTGAGTTCAGATCTGTAGCTCCCACATAAAAAGGCAGTTGCAACAGCAGTCACGCACAGCCTCAGTATTGGGGAGGCAGACACGGGAGGATCCTTGGGGCCCCCTAGCAGAAGGAGTGAGCTCCAAATTCAGTGACATATCCTGTCTCAAGTAGCAAGGTGGAGATAACTGTAATTTGGCACACTTTGACAGGCATTTCCAGGACACCCCCAATACTGTGTTTGAATGTTTGTCAAGAAGCAGGCTTCAAACAAAATGCTACACAAGAAAGTTGGCAGAAGCTCAGTTTTAGGAATAGAAGACGTTGTTAATAGGAGAAATTGAGGCTTGTGTGTAGAAAATTCTCTCTACCCTCTTCCAGATCTTCCTCAAATTTAAATTTTATTTAGAAAAATAGCACACAATTCCCCCTTACATTCTGTTTCACAATTTGCCAATTTTTTTGCCTAATTGTGTTTTGGACCGTTTTACCATTTTAACATACAGATTTATACCACTCTTTACAATATGTATAGAGTAATTCAATAATAATTATTATCTAAGTTTTTTCTGAAAATAGAAAGTGGTGAATTATTAAGGAAGACCCCTGGTGCTGACTTCTGACCCCTGCATGCATGCACACACAGATACATGTGCACTTGCACACACACACACACACACACACACACACACACAAACATCACGTATATGCAACAACATATATACACACAAGCACACAAAGGGTAGGGCATGGTTGTTTCTTCTGAGATGTATCCCACCATCCCTGTCTTGAACCAAGAAACTCCCCCAGGAGTCAGCCTATTGCACTCCCTTGTAGGAGTGGGGAAGCTCAGGAGACCCTTTCCTGAGTTCCAGTCACCACTATGTAAACAAGAGACAGCTGACCACAGAAAGACTGCTCAGTGCGACAGCTGGTGTAAGTCACAGCAAGTGTTTCAACGGTGCGGCTTTCTTTGAGTCATCCACGCTCTTATAAGTAACCCCAATAAACCCACTGATTCCTCAGGCTGGACTTGCACAGAACCTTTTCTTTTGTTGCCCTCTCTCTATGGGGTAAATAGGCTGGGTAAGGCATGCAATCCGAGCGGTATGCTAAAGGCTAGGGGTGTAGCTCAGTGCTCTCCTAGCACTCAGAAGACCCTGGGATTTATTCCCAGTGTGTGGGGGGAGGGGCGGCAGGGGTGGGGAGCAGGGAAGGGAGGGAAAGAGGAGGAGAAGGGAAGGAGAGGGCAGGGGAGGGGA
>NC_034592.1:142869788-142880228 GCF_900095145.1 Mus pahari
AGAAGAGGAAGAGAAGAGGAAGAGAAGAGGAAGAGAAGAGGAAGAGAAGAGGAAGAGAAGAGGAAGAGAAGAGGAAGAGAAGAGGAAGAGAAGAGGAAGAGAAGAGAAGAGGAAGAGAAGAGGAAGAGAAGAGAAAGAGGAAGAGAAAGAGGAAGAGAAGAGAAGAGAAGAGAAGAGAAGAGAAGAGAAGAGAAGAGAAGAGAAGAGAAGAGAAGAGAAGAGAAGAGAAGAGAAAGAGAAGAGGTTGTCGGCCTTCATGTGATCAGTTTGTCTCTCTCTGGGCCGCTCTTGCTTCCTCTGTAAAATAATGTCAATTCTGTCAGCCCTGCCTTATTTTGTAAGACCACTATGACATTCCCCTTAGGTCAAGAACACGGGCTATGAAGGGGAGTGTGGGAGGAACGGAATAGGTTGTTCTCAAGGCTGATTATGTGGCTGTGGCTGTGGCTGTGACTCTGAGCTGGCAGGAAGCCTCTCACTTTTGCATGAGCACAGGGCTACTTTTAGCTGACTTGGGCTCTTCCTCAGCAGGAAAAGGACTAAAAGACTCTGGGATGTGTGTCAGGGTGCAGAGTAGAGGGGATAGGGTGAGAATTGGGAGATGCGGTTGCTCTCTGGGAATCCTATTTAGGGCTTATCATCCAAGAACCAACAAAACTCCGTACTTGAATCAGCGCGCTGTGTTCTTGCTGCAAAGGGGAAGAGAGAAGAGAGAGGCAATAGCTCATCATTAATGGGCTTGAATTAATATAAATTAGCTGAGCGCATCCCAGTTCTCCCGGGCAGGCCAAGTCTGGAGCTGCTGGGTAGCAGGGGGCTGCTGGGTAGCACGGAGGTTCCCTTCACTTTACATTCCCTAGGCCATCCATAAAGAGCCTGCTGACCACGCACTCTTCCTTCCTCCCTGCTCCTTCCCCTCCTCCTTCTCCCCAACTCCAGCTCCAGAGGTGTAAGAGAGGATGGTAATGAGACCCAACCCTGAAGAGGAGTACCCCTTCCCAGAACTCTCGACCTTGGAAATGACCTTTAGAGTGCCATGGTCAGGGTGATCCCGACTTGAGATGCTGGAGGATCAGGAGGTTCTGAGCTCAGCTATAGGCTAGCCCTCACTTCTCCCATCCTACCCTCTCATCGTGGACCAGAGAGGGCAGCTAGAAGCCATGCATGTCTTCCAAGAGCGGATCTCCTAAAACAGCCATACCTTGTAGCCTTTGGGGGAAGAACGCCAGGCCTGAGGATCCGGAAGGTATCCAGAACTGCTCGGCACAGTGGGGCACAGACTCTGGTGCGTCCGTTGAGATATGTGGAGTTGTGAAATCTCACATCACAGAACCTGCCACGTCCCATCAGTTCAGTTGTCACTCGGGGAATGTAAAGCCTCCAGCAGGAGGCTCGAGACAGAGGGTCCTCCAGAGAGCAGAGGTCCCCTAAGACACACTGACACCTGCTCTCAGGACTACCCTGTGAGGCACACTCAACTTCCTGGCTCGAGATTGTCACACTGGGGCTTGTGGGAACTTCCAGGCTCAAGCTCAGCCTGCCAAGTGTGCTAGGGCCCCTTCATTCGCACATGGGCCCCAGAGTACATCCACAGACCCTACCTAGAACCAAACAGAACACTAGATGCTTAGCTCAAATCCAACAGTAAAAGAGCATGCTCTCTCCAGGTATGCCCAGGAGACTTTTAACTCCAGTCACAGATAAGAAAGCCAATACTCAGAGGGATCAACAAGCTCGCCATAGGGTCACATAAATTCAAGTGCTGAGTGGGGTGAACTTTTACATACGAGGGGAAACAAAGCTTTACTTGTGCTTCGTCATCTAAGTCCTACAACCTCCCTGTGACAAGACCAGTACCAGTTTGTCTCTCCATACACCGTAACTGGAGCTCACAGAAGATGAGCCACACTGCCCTGTCACACAGCTAATAAGTGGCTGTCTTCATTTGGGTTTTTCTGCTGTGAACAGACACCATGACCAAGGCAACTCTTGCAAGGACAACATTTCATTGGGGCTGGCTTGCGGGTTCAGAGGTTCAGTCCATTACCACCGAGGCAGGAGCACGGCAGCATCTCCATAGGCACACTGCAGGAGGACCTGAGAGTTCTACATCTTCATCTGAAGGCTGCTAGCAGAATACTGACATCTAGGAAGCTAGGATAGGAGTATTAAAGCCCACACCCACAAGGCCACACCTACTCCAACAAGGCCACACCTACTCTAATACAGCCACACCTTCTAATAGTGCTACTCCCTGGGCAGAGCATATACAAACCCGGCACAGTGATGGTGCTGGAATCCACCCCACAGTGTACAGAGGTTCAGCAGAGACCCAGACTTGGGGGCCAGCCTGCCTGGCTTCATATACCATCTTTTCAGTTTACCATCAGTGTGATAAGCTCTTTGCAGGTTGTCCTAGCTATACTGTAGAAATTGTCACTATTGCAAGGAAGGGGATTCTGTCACTGAAACCCATAGAACACTTAGAGTGGGGCCTTGCAACTACCAAGTTTGCGAGTTTGTTACATGAGTCTCCCTTCTTGATAAATATCACCTCTGTCATGCTGTAACCATGGGGTAAAAGCTAGCCAGCTGTAGAACTTCCTCTCTAGCTGAATCCTGGCCTGTCAGGCCTAAGGCTCAAGAGAGACACCCTCCAAACACAGACAACGGCATCCATAACATTGCTGTCAGACAAAACAAGGCCATTAACTGACGAGCTCTGTGATAGAATTGTCCTGTGCAGTATTTATTATAAGGTCCTTTCCCTGACACCTCCCAGGGAGAGAATATTAAATATTTAATGCACGGGAGCCTGCTCATTTTTCATCCTCACTTCAGCACTCAAGCAGCCCCTCATTTGGGGGAGAGCCAACGTCCACCAGCCTGGCACCCTCACACCTTCCTCCTCCCTCCCGCGGCCCTTCTCTGGGAGGGGGGGGGGTTCAGGTGTCAATGGCCAGATACAGCCTGGGACAAACCAGTGATGAGGACCCACTTGGAGGACTTGGAGTTGGTCCCACACACAGCTCTGATCAGCCACCCTCTGCTTACGACCCAAAGACAGCTCACTTCGTCTAAAGTGTTGTATCTTTAGCCTTTGAGCCTGTGTCCTGCCTGTTACTCCCACACACCTCCTCTACCCATCTACCCACCCACAGGAAGAGTCTCCTCATCACCCCACACCCTTGCTGATAGCTACTCTGGCTTCGGGAGTATTGGGACCAAAAAGTTCCAGGAAGCAAACAGTCTCCAACAATGGCAGTGGTGAGTCAATATGGGAAAACCCCATCTTCCTTGTCCCTAGATAACACAGGAGTACATGCTCTTGCCTTCCCCAGGTCCCTAGTAGAACTGTACCCCACCTTCTCATAACAAAGCCCCACTAGTCAGCACACTCGGTCTGTTCCCTTCACTTCCTGTTCCCTCCTCCTGCATGGACATCCTGGGATGGCCTCCCAGACAAGCTTCTGCTGTCAACGCCTTGTCTGCAGAAGCTATAGCTGTGATGACGCCCCAGGTAGGGGACTGAAGAGGAGGATCCTGACTTAACCCTCTGGCTCATCCCTCCAGACTCTCGCTTAACTCTGGGCTGCATTTGACCAGATGCTATCTGACTTTTCCACATCTTCTTTATTGTGTCTTCCGTAACACAGCCCTGTGGAGTTCTCCTCTTATTTCTAATTGGCTGTTCCCTCTCATCTTTGAATCTCCCTCTCTTCCACCATGCAACTTCTAAGTGCTGGAGCCCCCAGGGCTTCACCTTGGGCATCCTGTTCCTCTCCCTCTCTAAATAATCCCATCTATGTCCAAGGTTATAACAGTACCAAAATGGTGGCTGGAGAGATGGCTTAGTGGTTAAGAGCACCGATTGTTCTTCCAAAGGTCCTGAGTTCAAATCCCAGCAACCACATGGTGGCTCACAACCATCCGTAATAAGATCTGACACCCTCTTCTGGAGTGTCTGAAGACAGCTACCGTGTATTTACATATAATAAATAATTTTTTTAAAAAGTAGCACCAAAATGGTTGCCTACTTTGTAACAGCATCTTGATCAACAGTGCAGTAGTCACATAGCCTGAGTGGTACTACCAGAATGATTTCATATTCACACAATGGCAAAAGCACCTACTGCATCTCTCAAAAAAAAAAAAAAAAAACCCTCATCTTTTTTTTTTTCTTTAGTCCTGAGTCCCAACAAACTCCCTCACAGCTTCTTTATGTAGCTTTCCAAAAGGATCTCAAAGTTAACATGGATAAAAGAAAGTGTGTGTGTGTGTGTGTGTGTGTGTGTGTGTGTGTGTGTGTGCGTGTATGTGTGTATACTCACATACATATGGAAGGTGATGTGTGTATGTGTGTATATGTGTGCGTGTATGTGTGTATACTCACATACATNGGAAGGTGATGTGTGTATGTGTGTATATGTGTGCGTGTATGTGTGTATACTCACATACATATGGAAGGTGATGTGTGTATGTGTGTATATGTGTGTGCATGTGTGTGTGTATACATACACATATGAAGCATGAGATGTGTGTGTGACCCACATATATATGGAGGGTGATGTGTGTGTGTGTGTGTGTGTGTGTGTATGTGATTGGATGCATGTATATGCAGGTATACATGGAAGCCAGAGAACAGCCTTGGCTCTCCTTCCTCAGGTGCCACCCACACTGTTTTTTAAGACAGGGTCTCTTGTTGGCCTGAAACTCACCAAGTAGGCTAGGTTGTCTGGCCAGCGAACCCTAGGGATTCGTTTGTCTCTGAATCACCAGTGCCAGGATTACAAACCCACCATGTCCAGCTTGGTTTGCGGTGTGGTGTTCCTGCCTGCACGCAGACCGGCGCCTTGTCTGCGTGGGCAGAACACCTTGGGGTGGGTTTGCACTTGAGCGCCAAATGTGTGGCTCTGCCTGCTGAACCCACTGTGGATCCGAACTGGAGGACGAGAACTCCTGAGAAAGAACAGGGCTGCAAAAGGAAATATGGGGCCTTGGCAAAGTGTCTGATTAAAGCCCTAATCTTTATTGTCAGGACTGGCTTAAATACAAAGAAGGGTTCCCAGCATTCCCCTGAGTCCTTAGAAGTTGCCACGGCGTTCTCGCGATGATGGGCAGTCCTGGCGGTGGCGGGCAGGTGTTGCGATGGTGGGCAGGTCTGGGCAGCGGTGGGTGGTCCAGGCGACGGTGGGCGTTGACAGTGGGCGGTTCGAGGACGCTGTGTTCCGGCTGGTCTGGTGCACTCCGGCTGCGCGATCCCCCGCGTGCCTGTAAAAGGCAGGACACCGTTTAGAGGGAGGAGCCAACATTGCGGGACACTAGAAATCAAACTTGGGTTTTCATGGTTACATAGCCAGCTCTTTGCTGCTGAGCCATCTCCCCCACCACAGAAGACAACCCTGACTTTCCATGTCTCCTGTCGTAGTAAACAGTAGCAAATCTTCCATCCACTTGTTGGGGAAAATATCAAGGAACCCTTCTGGATTCTTCTTTCTATCTCTCTCTCTGTGCCTCTCTATCTGACTGCCTCCCTGTCTCTCTCTGTCTGTCTCTCTGTCTGTCTATCTATCTATCTATCTATATATATATATATCCCACAATCCCACTCAGGCAGCACTTGCCAGTTTGTACTGAAAATATTTCTTAGTATCTCGGTGGATGGCAGGCCTGAACCCAGCCACTGCACTCAGGGAAAGCCGCATCCGAACTAAGCCTGCCTAAGCTCCCTGGCAAAGCCTCTGCTCCACTGGCTCATCCTTGCCCTTCTCAACCTTGACTGCCCTTGAAAGCCTCCGGGGAAGTGTCTGCTAGCCTAGAGAATAGAAAACTCTTTGATTGGCACTTCCTAATGAGCCCTCTGGGTGATTCTGTGATACAAGACACGTTATTTGAAAACCACCAATAGTCACTCAACAAACACACTCACTGTTAAAAGACCAAGAACAGTGTGGATAGAGATGCCTTCCAGAAGCTTCTACTTAAGGTGGAAAATAGAAAAGTTAAGAGATGATTTAGGTGAGCTTTTTTTTTTTTTCAGGTTCTTATCTTTGTTACCTTTTTAATTGAACAAACATTTCTAGACAGTGCACAAATTTACTCCTTCAGCTTAAGAACAGCAGTGAGGTATTATTACCCTCATTCTCCAAATAAAGAAACTGGGACATAGCCGGCTTAAGTCACTGGTACACTACACAATCTGTGGTAGGTGATGGAACCATGACTCTAACCCAGAGAAATGAATACCATGTTTCCAGTGACCAGTCTCTGAAAACAATGGTTCTCAAGAGTCAGGGAGACCGAGACAGAAACACAGACTCTTGCCCCCATTCACCTCCCTCCCAGCTCCATCACTGGCTACCTCTGGCTTAGCCTACCAAAGTGAGACCTGAGATCCTGCACATTTGTAACACTGTGTGGGTGAGTCACGTGCAAGCATCCTGCAGACTAGCCTCTGAGCGGCCATTTTGATGGTTTTTAAACCGTTTCCACAAACATCCTTTCCTCTGAAGGTACTCCATGGCCTCTTGAGTCTGGGTTGAATTTACTTTACTGACTGGCTTCTAACAAACGTACGGTTACACATCCTATAGGATTTCCACCAGGAAGAGACAGAGCCCTACTAGCACAATCAGAATATAAAGGTACCTCAGCCTCCTCTTTGCATCCTTTTAGACCACTTCTCCAAGGGAAAACTGCCACATCATGAGGATACTCAAGTGTCCCTAAGAAAAGGTCCCCATGGAGCTGAACAGAGGCTTCCCACCAAAAACCAGTACCTTCTTGCCACTCCCAAAAAGGACACCATCTTGAAGTCCTGTCCTCCGGTCTGAGACACTAGATAACCAGAACCCTGCCGCAGCCTCCTGATAGAGCCTGAGACAAAAACCACACAGTTAGTCAAATCCCAAATCCTGATGCACAAAAACCATCAGGTAACGTGTTACTTTGTAGCACTCTATCTTCAGATATTCATTAAGCACCAACAGAAAACAAGCAGAAGGGGGCAGCTTTCAGGGTCGTGGGAGACAGGAAGAAAATTGCAGAAATGACCACTCATCCGGGACTAGAAGTTTTCCTGGCCAAACTAAAGACAGAGAACATTTATCCCAGCTAAACAGAACAGTATGTGCTAGGGCATAGGTGAGTGAAGTGGTCCAGCAGCAGGGACTTGCAGAAGCAAGAAAGGCACTGTGACAGGTGGCTGCATATGTGACAAAGGCCAGCCTGTGATGGATAGAATGACTGCATATCCCACTTTTCCAGCATGGTCTCTTGACTAGATGTGACGTTTTAATATAATCAACTTGAAAGAATCTAGAGTCACCAAATAGACAAAGATGAAAGCAAGTCTATGAAGGGGTTTCTAGACTAAGTTACCTGATGGGAAGACTCACATTGAATGTACCTAGCATCGTCCTGTTGGTTTCCATTCTAAACTGTATAAAAAGAGAACCCTGTGTCTGCACACTCCATGGTCTCTCTGCATCCTGACTATGGATGCCATGAGCTCCCCCAAGCTCTTGCCACTATCCCTTGCCCACTTTGAAGGACTTATGCCCTCTCGCTGTGAGCCGATATAACTTCTTCCTTCTTTAAGTAGGCGTTTTGTTGGGTATTCAGTCAAAGCAGTGAGATGAGTGGGTAGCTAGCACACGAGATTTACAACTTCTCATGGATAAAATGTCCCTGTGACAGCTTGGGCAGCATGAGGCTCTGCGGAGCCAGACAAAAGTCTTGCACGGAGGGACGAGTGGCCTGATTCAAGGTGTGCCCCACTTGTTGATGACATATCTGTGTGCAGGATAAACGGGTTCAGATAGGGGTCTGACTCAGAGAGAGGCTATAGAAGTTTAGCCAGGGATGAATAAAACAAGCAAGGGAAGAGAAGAGAGCTTGGCCCCACCGCACCCCCAGAGCAGTCCGTGACCATGACAGCCTGTATGGAGGGGGTCAAGGGAAGCTGAGGTAGAGCCAGGCAATCTTCAACAAACTTGATTATAGTAAGAGATGAAGAAGAGGCAGTCAAGGGTGATTCTGAGGCTGACAAGAGGGTGCTCTCCCCCTACCCCACCCCCCCACCCCCAGTTAGACACTGAGCTCTGACTAAAAATAGCTACCACATGAATCACCTTAGTTGTATCCAGCAAAGATTTGGCTGGGTGCTTAAGGAAACACAGAGGGCTTGGCCAAATCAACTGAAACCACTTGTATCCTCTTGGCACAAGCAAGGCCTGAAGCCTGGGGGCGTGTAGAATGCCACTCAGCTGCCTCGATCTAGCAACCCTGCATCAATGCTGGAATTAACTATACACACACACACACACACACACACACACACACACACACTCCCCTCAATCCCCGTTTTACAGTTAAACAACCAAACTGCCAAATGTTTCCAGGATACAGATTTCATGGCCACCTGAATTCAAATCCAAACTGGTCCATATCTACTAGAAGGAGGTTTGGGGGAAAAAAAAAAAAAATCCCTGGAAACTCACTTCTGCCCCTCCCTTCAGGGGTACCTTAGCTGAACTTGAATCACTCTCCTCATAAAAATTCCATGTTCCATCAGCACAATGTTTCCGTCCCAATTAGATCAATTCTCTCTAAGTAGCAATAAATGTGTTTTTCTTTCAGAGGCCAGCCCGACACATTAAGCAGGCTCAGGGCAGCCGGTCCCCAGACCGCTGCGTGGGGTCAAGGGTCACAGTGCCGCTGCCTCCAGCTCATTAGTAGGACCCATTCATCTTTGCTGGGGACACCAGCATTCAACATGGTGGCAGGGCCCTGGGTGGGGGTGTGAGGCCAATTCATCAGAGACCCTGCCTCACTAGAGACAAGAGCAGAAAAGTCAGTCTGCTCCGGGCCCTCAGGAAGCCCAGACCCACCAGCTGAGGGCCGGAGCCCGCTGGTTAAAAGTTAACCTGATCCAGGATGTCTGTCTGTAGGGGCCATAGCCACCATGCAGGGAACAGGGAACAGGGCAGGCCCCTTTCAGATGCACCTGGCTCCTACCCACCAGCAGAGCTTCCCTCCTGTCACCCCACACACAATGAACCCTGGAAATCCATCCCAGCAAGATCTGGCTCTTTGATTTGCAAATTTAAGTTTTAGGAACAGAAAGAAGTGATGGTCCCACCAAGTCTTTCCCTAGGCGGCCTGCAGGAGCTCTGCCAGAGGAAGACACTGTCTCTCTTCTGGGTTGGGGTTTGTGGGTGTGGACTCAGCTTCCATCAACATATGAGAAGAGATGCACATGTGCACATCACACACACACACACACACACACACACCAGAGCCAGTCGGGACCACTACCCTGAACACAAAATTCCCAGAAGGTAACAGTCTACAGATGCTGAAATGAAGTATCCCAGCACTTGGGAGGCAGAGGCAGGCGGATTTCTGAGTTCGAGGCCAGCCTGGTCTACAGAGTGAGTTCCAGGACAGTCAGGGCTATACAGAGAAAACCTGTCTCAAACCTCCCCCACCCCCTCAAAAAAAATAACTGAATAGACACTGACTCTTACAGTTCTTACAGTTAGAGATGAAGTCCATGCTCAGCTTGGAGGCACCAGGGGAAGATGTATCCATGCCTCTTTCCTGCTAACTGAAAGGTCCTTGGTTTGCTTGGGGCATCACGGCCTCCATCTTCACGTGGCATCTCGTGTTTCTTCTTTTATAAAGATATGGGTCCAATTACTTCAGGGACATAATCCCCACACCTGTATGACCCATGAGAACTCATGGCGTCGACACCTGCCCCATTTCTGGGGTCAGGCTGAGGTGCATAGGACTGGGGTTTCAACATTCAGACTCGAGTGCACATTAGTCTAGCCCAGAACATTCTAACCTTCTGGGCGGCTTGAGGCTCCCTTGTGTCTGGAGTAGCCCACCAGGCCCACTGCAAAGTACTGGGTCACTCGGATGGACTGATGTCTAACCTGTGAGCTCACGGGTAGCAGAAGAGACAGGATCTGACCTGTCACCAGAACTAAGACACAATTGCAGCCACACACAGCCAGCTTCCACTACAGGTAAAAGGCTAAGAACGTGTTCATTCCTGGCTTCTCTGGGTGCGTCGGCCCCACACACCCCTTAGCTGCACCTCTCCTACTCTGGCTTCCGGAACACTGGCTGCTCCAGCCCCTCCCAGCCTGAAGCCTTCCCCGGAAGCTACATTGACAGCAGCTGAACACACTGTCCAGGAATCCTAGTTTGGGGTAACCTTTCTGCAGAGCTTAGCAAAGGTCATCTTGACTTTCACTGCCCCCGATCCTGCTGCTCTCCTTAGCAGAAACCCCTACCTCAGATGCCAGGGTCTAGCCGCAATAAGCCACAGCTTGGTCCATTCCCAGGACCCAGAGAAGAACCTATATCCAGTTCATGTCTAACTAGCTCCAGGCCCAAAACTCACTTTTTTTTTTTTTTTTTTTTTTT
>NC_034592.1:142880267-142885551 GCF_900095145.1 Mus pahari
GGGTCTAGCCGCAATAAGCCACAGCTTGGTCCATTAGCATTTTCAACAAATGGTGCTGGTTCGACTGGCAGTTAGCATGTAGAAGAACACAAAACTCACTTTTTTTTTTTTTTTTTTTTTTTTTTGGTAACCTTCACTGGTGTGACTAACAGTTTCCCCAGCCCCAAGCATCTCTCACAACTGCAATGAAATAATAGGGGGAAATTCAGCCACTCCAGGTCTGTATTCTCCAGAGGCTGTAAGCTTTCTAAGTTAACACAACTATCAGACTGCCTCCGGACACCAAAACCCACCCTGTGCCCCTGGCATGGCTGATTTGAGTCTACAAACATGGGCTGGGTCAACAAACAACATAATTGATCACTTAGTCAACCCTTTATTCCTCCTCACCGCAAACGGAGCCACAGGCTTGAAGTGACTCTGTTACGCCCTGAGGCTTGTCATGAAGGAGAGTAAAGGTGAGGGAGAGGTGAGATCTTCGTGGTAGGGTAGAGGGAACAGTTTAGACCAGAGGACAGGGCAGGGGAGGACTGAGAGCTGAGCATTTAGGTTTGACCCAAGCAAGGCTCAGCATGTTGAGAACCAGAAGTGTTTAGAACCCCATCCCAGCACACAGATCCCCTCCTGGGTCTGCCCGGTCACTCATCCTATCATGTGTCAGCATTTGCAACCTCCGCACCCACGAGTGTTGGCAGCTGGGTGCATCTTTGATGCAGCCCCGGGTGTCTAGCAGCATCTCTGGGAACCCAAAATGTCTCCAGTCCTGGAGAAAAGTTTGTCACCTCCAGCTGAGACGAGCTGGGGGAGAGCACAGGGCTGTAGCCTTCTCCCCGAGGAAGACTATGTACAGGGTCCCTTCTATAGCCTCTGTCTCCCAGGAGAGAGCCCATGAGCTAGCACCCTAAGGCTGTCAATCAACAAGCATTCTTTCAGCACTTCTGTGCCGGCTGAGGGTTGGGTTCTGATGTAAACATTGAATACACAGGGGATTCTATTTTCTCCATGATTTTATGGTTGATAATAGGCAGGATACTGGCCTCAAGATGTCTATGTCTTCTGTGACTATGTGACCTCATGTGGTAAAAGGCTCTTGCCATGTGATTAAATTCCGCATCTTGTGATAGGGAGATGAGCCGGCCTTGCCTGTCTTCCGTTTACTACAAACATCCTTATAAGTGAAAGAAGTGGAGGCTTCGATCTGAGAAGGTATGACAATGGACAGAGCTGTCAATCAGGGCCATGGTGATGCCATGCTGATGACTTGGAAAACGAAGGCAGGGGCCCTCAGCCAAGGACCACAAGTAGCTCCTAGAAGCTGGAAAAGGCTAAACAGTGATGAGTGTATGCTGTTTTAAGCCGCCTGGCTTGTGGCAGGGTGTCATAGCTGTAAAAAGAAACTGAAGCAGGGGGCTGTGAATCTCAGGAGGAGCAGGACTGTCACGCCATATCGTTCAGGTTACACATTCCCCTCAAGTAGCCAGGCAAAGGGTCAGTGGGACTAAAAGATGTGACAGTGTGAACTGGAACGAGGAGAGGCTTTTGTTTTAACTTGCACGGAGGAGGTACACAGCTCACTGTGTCCTCAGTGAGAGATGCGAACGCCTCCTAGGGAAATCCAGGACTTTCAAGAGTGGAGGTGATACCTGAACCAGAATTTAAAGGACAAATGTGAAAAGAACAGTGATCCCAAGTAAGGATGATGATGAAGCCTGATGCATTTGGAGCAGAGAAGGAAAATCTACCACCTGAGTTCCCAGTACCCGGGAGATGCTGACCACTGAAAGGCTCGGTTGATGGGAGCGCAGCTGACGGTCCAGTGGGGTATTCATAAGGAGGTACATAGCAAGCGACCAAATGTCCACGTCTGGAAACTGTGGCAAAGGCCAGGCTGTTCTACAAGCCTCCCAAGGCTGGGTCTGTGTGGACCCATCTTAGTCTCCTGATTGCCCTAGTCCCGACACTGCTGCCCCATGACTCTGAGAGTCCCTTGGCTCCTCTTCTGTATCCTTTAGTGTATAGCAGTGAGTCTGTCCCCGACAGCAGCTTCAGTCCCCTGCACTTAACTCCAAGACAGGTATTGATGGTGCCTTGACCTCCCCTAATATATCCCCACAAGGTGACATAGGCCATCCCTGCAGTCCCTGGCGGGCCACAGCCCCTCCCTGGGCCTAAGCAAAGAACAAGAAAAAACCATCAAGCTGGGTGCAAGGTTTGAGATATAAATAGCAGTAAGTTGTTTTCCTGGAGGCAAATGGTCCCCTGTGGACTAATGGCCATCCGTGGCTCCTCCTACTGTGTCCTCACCCCACCCCCAAAGCTAGCCCAGCTGGTGCTGTGGCTCCAGCTTCCCCCAACCCAGCCCCACTGCTGACAGCATAACCTTCAAGAACCTGAAATTCCTGAGTGGTCCCCAGAGCCCAATGCATCTTGAAAGAAAATTTGTATAATGTCATTTCAAGCTGTCCCTAATCCAGAATTATTGAAGGGGGTTGGGACTGGGACCTGGGAATTGCCTCTGACACTTGACAAATACTTGGCTTTGTGTAAATGGACAGGCTCCTGAAATAACTGCCTTTAGATGTCACATGAAGAGAAATTAATTCTTTATTAACTTCCGCAATGATAATCTAATAAACCCTCCAGGCCCCAGCATTTAAAGAGCTTGGTGGTTTGGATGCAAATGTCTCCCGACCCCACTTTGTCCAGAATATGCTAGTGGAGAAGAGGAATAACTGGCTCTGGAGGTCAGGTGTCTGCTCAGGGTCAAGGGAGTGACTTTCTTGGCTCCATGCAGACAGGGGATGCACCACGTGAGGCTGGCTCTGGGCCCACAACTGTTCTGGGTTTTCGGGGGTGATCATTTCAGATAGATTGTCCCTTTGCTCCCTAAAAGATGATTGTCTGGTGTTCACTCATATTACAAGGTCGCTCAGTTCCCCCAACCATCGGTTCCAAAAAAACAAGCCACCAGTTTTTCCTTGCACTCCTCCACGTCCCCATGCACTGACCTAAGAGACTCAAAGCCCCTGTCCCCATTTGTACCTTACAGCCTAGTGGGTGGCAGACAACAACACCGCCTGTAATCAGAGCATCCCAAGAGGTGCACAGCATGCAGGTCTGCAGGATGGCCAGTCGCCCAGCCAGTATTTCTGGGTCCTTCCGGGAGAGGCCAGGCTCACTCCCTGTGATGGCATCAACAGAGACAGAAACAGCCATCTAAATATCTACTTTGGTAGCAGGAAGAACAGGAAACAAGGTGAGAGAGGCTGCAGAGGCCTCCAGGGAAGGGAAATTCTTCAGGGAAGAAAGAGTCCAGCCTGATCTGATACCTGACCCTACCACTTCCCTGCTTGCTTACCTCCCATAATGGGGCTCTCACTACTACCCAAGGAGACTCCCAGGAAACCAATGACCATGCATGGCTTGCAGAATGTGTGTGTGTGTGTGTGTGTGTGTGTGTGTGTGTGTGTGTGTGTGTGTGTGTGTNTGTGTGTCTGTCTGTCTGTCTGTCTCTCTGTCTGTCTGTCTGTGTGTGTGTCTGTGTCTCTGTGTGTGTCTCTGTCTGTATGTGTGTGTCTGCGTCACTGTGTGTGTGTGTCTGTGTCTCTGTGTCTCTGTGTGTGTGTCTCTGTGTGTGTCTGTGTCTGTATGTGTGTGTCTGTGTCTGTGTCTGTGTCTCTGTGTATGTGTGTGACTTGTGTATGTACATTCTCACACCATATACAGTTAAAGAATGATCAAGACATATCAAAGACTAGTGAACAAATTACTTGTTGAACAAAAAAAAAAGATAATGAAAGGATTGTCTAAGTCTAAGGGGAATTCATGGAATAATAAATGAGACTTCATAAAAAATTTTAATTTCTCTATGCTATAGACTCAGGCATGATAATCAATACCACTTTTTAAAAGGGGCAGATGTCAAGGCAAATCATTCATAGCGGAGGAAATACAAACAGCTAATATGCATCTGGAAGAACTGTTCAGTCATATGTAAAAATCATAGAAAAGTAGGGTGAAGTGACTGTAAGATACCACTGTTCACCTCTCACATTTTCTTTTTTAATTCAGTGCTGAGGATGGGCAAGACATGAGCTCTCTCAAATCGCTCACAGAGGCTGCAATTGCTAAGACCTCCTGAAAATCCGCCTTCTAACCCCCGCGGAGATCTGTATCCTTTTATCCTGGGCCCTCTATCACACGGAGGGTGTGGTCCTAAAAAAGAGAGTAATGCCAAGGAGTGAGAGAGATTCCTGAAATGGACCGATCAAATACAAAATGTGGACTTTTGTTTGGTCCCCAGTTCAAGTACACTGAAGGCAGGAAGACTTTTCCTGTGATAATTAGGAAAAAAAAAAATTGAACGTGACCAGAGACAAGATGGCACTGAGGTAATTATTCTTCATGTTTGCAGTGTGACGGTAGTGTTCTGTCCATAATTTAAAAGTGATTTTGCTGTCAAATTTAACCAGTGGATTTTATCTTATACTAAAAATAAAACAATAGCTGAAACAATATCTGTGCAGAGGGGGGGGGCTCTGCTAACCTATTTAGAGTGTATGTCGCTCTTTGTCTTCTCAATAAAATTCAAGAAATCTGGACAGGAAAGCAAACCCAATTATGAGTTAAATACCTCTTACAAGTTATGGCATATAGTCCATGAATATTAGCCCACTGGATGAACTCGGGTCCAAAAAAAAAAAAAAAAACAGATATTAAGATATTAGCCTTTTTAAATTGCCTGTGAGTTAAGAAAAATAAGACAAAAGGACTTGGATTTACCTTTAAAAATGAATATACCTGCACAGCAAAGGAAAGCAAGAGTGATAACTGTGGTCCTGCCCATGGAGGAGGGTTCATTACAAACGACTTTCATTTCCCTCTTTAAATGTTTGTAGGTAAAAGAAGGTGGGGGATGTAGTTATCATAAGGACTGCTGCCAAAATTCTTCCTAGAGAAGGATCTAGCTTTGGAGAATAGTCTAGAAAACAAAGGAATCCAAAGATGGATCTTTCAAGACCCGGCCCAGGGGCCATACCAGTGCTGGGTCTTTCCCGTCTCAGGCAGGATGGAGGAGTTGGGAGGCAGAAGCACCAGGGCTTGCGGTTCTGAGTGTCCTCCACACAGCAGGACGCTTGATCCACCCTGGCCTGCAGTAATCTTGGTGATCTGACATTCTGAGGCATCAACTCTATAATCAAAATAAAAAACGGTCTCGAGCCGGGCGTGGTGGCGCATGCCTTTAATCCCAGCACTCGGGAGGCAGAGACAGGAGGATTTCTGA
>NC_034592.1:142885651-142886762 GCF_900095145.1 Mus pahari
AAAAAAAAAAAAAAAAATGTCTCATCCTCATATTTTAGGGAAAGCAAAGCCTTTCTCTATCCCAAGCGGAAATCTGTCTTTCTGGAGCGCCCCCCCACACACACACACACACCAAATAGTCACCTACCTGAAATCGCTCACATCAATTCATCTCCAGATATGGAGACCTGTGAGTCACACCAGAGCTCAGACAGAGCTGAGGAGAAAGCTGAATGTGAACCATTTGAAAAAGAAGATAAAGCAAGGGATCTGACTGGCTCTGCCCCATATGCTCTGGGGACCATGGCCCTCCACAGGAAGGACCTGAAGAGTCACCTGGACAGAGCAGACAGGAGACACCTTCCCTCAGAGCCCACTGAGTGTTTACAGATTGCACAGCAGAGCTGCAGCACAAATATCAGAGGCCTATTTTGTAAACTGCTTGTCAATTACATAATTTGCCCAGGAATGATTTTTGCATCTAATTAGCACAAATTGTCTTACACACACCAAAAAAAAAGGGGGGGGGGGAAACTAAGGAAGATGCATCTAAAAATAACACTCGGGTCTTGGGTGGATATCTTAATTAGAAACTCTACCTTAAAAGTGAAAACAAGCAAATTTGCACATTGAAGAGGCTCCAAGGTCAGACCCAGGGACCCCAGCTTCTCTCTCAAAGAGTCTTGGAGGCACCTGAAGGACATCTCTCCCTGGGGGAAGTTGTTTAGGGAAGAAAGGGTAGCCCAGGTTGTCTCTCCCTCACCTCTAAAGGTGGGGACCCCAGAAGTCATAAATGGTGAGCACACATGCCCTTTCTGCAAAGCTTCCCCCATGAGTGTTGGGCCCATCCACATGGCTTACATGGTCTTAGCCTCTAAGTCTATGGCTAGATACGTGGTCTGGACCCAAAGATAACTCATGTTACAGAAGGCATGTCATCACAGCTTGGATACTCTGGTTTGTCACAAAATCCTCATTTGTGCATTGACAATAATGAGCTCTGGTTTGGTTCAGGGAAAACCAATCCCACTCCGGAGACTTACAGCAACGCCAGGCTCCCAGTCCCCAGCCAATAGCCTCTCTCTCTCTCTCTCTCTCTCTCTCTCTCTCTCTCTCTCTCTCTCTCTCTCTC
>NC_034592.1:142888028-142892909 GCF_900095145.1 Mus pahari
CAGACTGTAAGTCATCAATAAATTCCTTTACTATATAGAGACTATCTGCAAGTTCTGTGACTCTAGAGAACCCTGACTAATACATACCACTAAACAAGAGGATAGAAGCAAAGGACTTCAGGAAAACCTGGTCAGCAGCCGGGATCTAGCAACTCCCTATCCCTTGGGAAGCCCTGTTCTGTCTGAAACATCACACTGGAAAGTCTTCCCTTTCCTGCCAGATTAGGCCGAGCGTCACAGAACAACGTGCTGTTAGCATTTGTCAGGTCTTACATAGAAAGTCCAAGGCTGGAACCTGGCTGAACACTCAAGTTCGGCCTACAGCTGAACAGAGGAAATGAGAACTGGAGGAGAGAGTAGGGCGACCCCCTCAGCTCCAAACCCTCAGAGTGGAGAGTAGGGGGACCCCCTCAGCTCCAGGCCCTCGGAGAATCTCCTAACAGAGACACACAGCTGCAGTTAGTTGACAGCCGTAATGGCAACAGCTCAGTCTTACCTTCAAAAGCCCTACCCCACCCCCTTGTGCCGGGCAGCACGCATGAGCATCCCGCCTCACAGGGAGGAAAGTGGAGCTAAGAGATGGTGCAAGGATTCTCTAGAACACAGAGCTGCCAGGGCTTGAGACTCCTAAAGTAGACCTAGCATGGCAGTTGGGGTTGGGGGGCAGGGTGGTGGGGGAAAAGGGAAGGGAAAACAAAAAAGAAAGAAGAGATGGGGGACAGGGTGGGGAAGGAAGGAGGAAATAAAGGACAGAGAGAGAGAGGGAGGGAGAGAGAGAGAGAAAGGGGGAGGGAGGGAGGAAGGAAGGAAGGAAGGAAGGAAGGAAGGAAGGAAGGAAGGAAGGAAGGAAGGAAGGAAGAAAAGGAGAGAGAGAAGAATACACACAGGTTTTAAGACCACATTTAGGGCCCAGGGTCGTTGACCACTGTGCCCCTCTGCCCTGTGCCCTCTGCCCTCTGCCCTGACATTCTGACCTGCCCCTTTTGAGATTCTCAGCGAGTTTATATTTGGGAATAATTGTAACGTAATTTGATGCATAATTAGGGCAGAATAGAAGACTGCGTTTTTAACTATCCATACATCCTCATCTCATTTAAATAATTCCTAATCTATCTGAGCAGACTGCCTGTGCTGCACTGGTGTGTATTGAACTGAGGATAATGAAATAAGAGATGGGACAGAGAAAATGCTATTTCAGAGTCTGAAGATCACCAATTAATGACATGAAAAAGCGAGAGGGACTCTATTCCTTAATATCCCCCATGCAGGCAGGCATACAGGCTCCCCAAAGCAATTAGGACAAGCTGGAGGACCAGGCAAGAGGAAGAAACAGTGCCTGACATGTGAGAAGTACTACAGAACAGTTTTAATTGAGCTTAGGGGCTGGGGTGGCGGGGCTCATTCAGTAAAGTGCTTGCCATAGAAGCCCAAAGACCTGAGTTCAGATCCCTCGGAGACACACAGAAAGCCAGGAAGAGCAGTACAGACTTGAAATTCCCGAGCTGGGAAGGTCATGATAGGCGGCTTCTTGGGTTTTGCTGGCCTGCTAACTTAGTTGGACCAGTGAGCTCGCCGTTCAGTTAAGAGACACTGCCTCAAAAATAATGTGAAGAGTGAGAAAGATATCCAGTGTTGACATCTGTCTTACACACACACACACACACACACACACACACACACACACACACACACACGTGTGTGCGCGCATGCGCAAGTGCACAGCAAAATATGCACTCCTGCCCCCACTCCAAGCCCTCAGCAGACCACAAGATTGATTTGGGGGCAGGTTAGATCAGGGTTTGAAGCCGGCCTTTCCAAACCCACATGGGAGGCAGACTTCTAGCCCAACAGGCCTGGATGCCTGGAGGCTCTCCCTGTACCCAGAAACATCCTGTCCCCCCGCCATTCCTTCATGCCAGGGTCTTTCTGCTCCAACAGATGGTTTCCTGTGGGCTGCCCCCGCAGCCACGGAGGGGAGAGCTGCTGTTTAGCCAGACCCCAGCCCTTTCACAGGCAGGTAAAACTTTAACCAGAGCCCTTTGGCGGGGCACTGGGCCCTGCGCTCCCATTCAGGGTGTGATAAATGACTGCTGTCAGTGCGACATGAATGCTCATATTGAAAAGCCCTGCTCTCTGTCTCCCTCCCTTTCAGGCCGCCAACTTCTTCTCTCTCTTAAGTTACTAGGTGTCACTCACATGTCACCCTTATCTTGAATGCCTCCCAGTCAGGGACCCCCTGCTCCCTCTAACCCTCTCCTCCCACTTGCCCCACCCCCTCTCCCTGCTCTCAAGGTCCCTCTCTTCCCTCCTCCTCCCTCCTCTTCCTCTTCCCCCAATTCTCTCCTCCCTATCTCTTCCTCCTCCAGCCCTGACTTGTCCCATTCCAGTCTGAAGACCGGGGAAACCTCCCCCAACCCTGCCACTGCTGTTGGTCACAAGCACATGAACCCACTATCCCCCGCATCCCAAAGGGAAGGACAGTAGCACTGAACAGGGACCCCTGGATGCAAACAAAGAGTTCATTCCCACAGCATCCTGATACTGCGGTCCTCAGCCCAGACACCAGGATGCACCATCTGCACTGTACTTCAGTGAAGACAGAGACACCAGACATTCTGTCAGTTCTGCAAACGTAAATCAAAAATTGCTGCTCACCACAAGGCCTGGGAACTCTGCTCCCACCCCGCCTGGGGATCCCAACACCGCTTCACACTGTACAGATAACAGCTAAGCTGAGAAGAGCCATGTTCCCTTACTTCCCCCAACCCACCTCACGCCACCCCACCCCACCCCAGTGACCTGGTATGAAGCCTCTTGCTTCTTTCTCTCACTCAAGTCAGTCAGACTATAGGAAGCTCCATACCAGGGTGGCAAAGACACAGAGCTAAAAACCACCACAAGCAGGAATGTTGCATCACAAGCTGGGAATCTGGGGAGATGGGGAACAGCTGTGTGAAAGCTTAGCTTGTTCAGTGAGCAGTCTCCAAAAGGAGGAAGGTGTGAATGGCTAAGTGTGGTGGGGACTGGTTAGTAAGTTAGGTGCATGCGTGTGTGTGTGTGTGTGTGTGTGTGTGTGTGCACATGTGTGTGTGTGTATGTTAGGTACACATGTACACATTGATGGGAGTGTTTGTGCATGCATGGAAAGGTTGGGATTATCTCAGATGTAATTTATAAAGCATAGTCTGCCTTGTTTTTTGAAACAGGATCTCTCATTGGCCTGGAACTCGCCATATAAGCTTGGCTGGCTAGCCAGCAAGCCCCAGGGAGTGCCTTGTGTCTACCTCCCTGCCACTAAGATGACAAGCTCTCACTGGGATCGAACCCTTGTCCTCAGGTTTACAAGGTGAGCGCTTTATCACCTAAAATGGTGGTTCCTTTACTCATGGAGGTGAGTAGCTTGCGTTTCCATAGCTCTAGGAACATGGTGGCCTCACAGCGTGGCAGACCCCTCGGGAGCACCCTTGTGTACATTTCTACCCAGAACTGTCTATTTGCTTGTTATAAAGCCCTGTGCATTGTGGGAACCATGTAAGGGCATACAGGAGTCACAGCTAAGTCTCCTGTTTCTGACACAGCTAAGTCTCTGTTTCTCCTTGCTTTCACGCAGGAAGAAAGCAAGGGCCTCACCCACTTTGCATGGGTCTTGCCCATGAGCACTCCCCTAAGCTTAAGGGAGCCACAGATGTGGGCTTCCAAGGCATCTGGGTGCCTACAGCTGGATTCCTACATTCACAGCTGAGACCATGGAACACAGTCTTGTGAAATGTTCTCCACAGTAGAATTCTTGGGTCAAATATACAAGGAAATGCATACAGCCTGCTTTGCCATGACAAGTATCAGTCCTCACAGGTTATTCAGAGCTCTGAGAGAGTCCGCAGTAGACAAACCTCATTAACTCGGAGTTCCCCACCCACAATTGATAGCCAAGCCACCTTCAATGTTCTCCAAAGCACACTGTGTACATGACTTTACTGCACACGGCCAGACATGAGGAGCAGGTACCATCCTTTTCCCATCAGAAAGGTGAAGGGAGAGAGGTTCCACTAGGTTAATCATGTTCTGTGAGGTTCCATCTCCTTTAAAAAAAAAAGATTTATTTATTTTTAAGTATTTATTTATTTTTGTACACTGTAGCTATACAGATAGTTGTGAGCCATCATGTAGTTGCTGAGAATTGAACTCAGGACCTCTGCTCCCTCCAGCCTGGCTTGCTCAGGTCCAAAGATTATTATGTGAGTACACTATAGCTGTCTTCAGACACACCAGAAAAGGGCATCAGTTCTCATTACAGATGGTTGTGAGCCACCGTGTGGTTGCCGGGTTTGAACTCAGGACCTTCGGAAGAGCAGTCCTTAACCGCTGCACCATCTCTCCAGCCCAAGGTTCCATCTCCTTAGCAAAGCTGGAAGACACTCTGACTGCTGAGTTGGTCACTGGCCATCTGATTTGAGAAGAATGAGCAGAGACTTAGGAGAACCAGACACCAACCTACTAACATAGGGAGAAGAAAGCAGGGTTTTCTCGGCTCAGTGGCCTATAGACTACAAAAAAAGACATAGAATACAACCATTGTTCGGGAAAGGAATGCGATGGAAAAGAAGGGGCTCTCTGCCAGCTGACCCTGAGCGTGGCTGTACCCCCCTCGAAGAGTCCTCTGTCTAGCTGTCCCTCTGTCTAGCTGTCCCTATCACTGTTTCTTGCTTCTCTGCCTCTTCTGGGCTGCCTGCCAGGTCCTGAAGATTTGCCTGGCTTGTACTATTTCATGAACTGGCTTATTTCTCTCCCTGGTTAGCAATCATAGCATCCAGATAGAAACTCTCATTCCTAGCCTGGTTCAAAAGAAGGAGAGGAAGAGAAGAAGGAGGGGGGGAGGAGGGG
>NC_034592.1:142893343-142895016 GCF_900095145.1 Mus pahari
AAAGAAAGAAAGAAAGAAAGACAACCAGGGGTTCTGAATCAAAAAGGATCCCGCCACAGAGGGACAGAAGGACTGGGCTGCCCAACCTCAGAGATACTCAACAGTCACCTCTGAAAGGAGATGCTGAGCGGCTCCAGCCAATCCACATCGGTCAGTCTATTCATATTTTTATTAATGTAATATTCTTTTTGAGAACCACATAACCGCATGCAAGGCATTTTGATCATATTCGCCACACACACACACACATACACCTTTGAAATTTACCATCATCCCCCCCCCGCCCCCTCCACCCAACTCCATCTCCTCTCCTTTTTTTTCAATCCCACTGAGTCCCATTTGTGCTGCCCACGTATGCATGGGTGTTTGGCCATTTGCTGGAGCATCATCACCACACCAGGAACCACGCCCCTGAAGAAAACTGTCTCTTCCTCCCTCAGCGGTCAGTAGCACCTCAGTGGAGGGTTGGGGGCTGGGAGCTCCTCTCTACTCCCTGCTGGGATGTTGACTGGCTTACTTCTTGTAGGCCTCACACAGATGACACAGCTCTGTGAGTCCAGCGGTCCAGCCGCCCTCACAGGCTCAGAAGACACTGGTTAGCTATAACTCTCTCCAACCTCTGGCTCTTACAGGGTGGGTAGGATGTGCACACAAGCATGCTGTGCGTGCCTGTGTGCCTGCGTGCGTGTGTGTGTGTGTGTGTGTGTGTGTGTGTGTGCCTGTGTGTGCCTGTGTGTGTGCCTGTGTGTTTGTGCCTGTGTGTGTGCGCGTGTGTGTGTGCCTGTGTGTGTGTGCCTCTGTGTGTGCCTGCGTGTGTGTGTGTGTGCGTGCGTGTGTGTGCGTGCATGTGCGTGTGCGTGTGTGTGCGTGTGCGTGTGCGTGTGCGTGTGTGTGTGTGTGTGTGTGTGTGTGTTAGCCCATTTGTGGCCGAGCACATCATTGACACTGATTCTCTCTGCTAGTTTTGAGAGTCTTTGTCAGCCATCATCCGCTGCACAAAGAAGCTTCTCTAATAATGTCCAGGAGTTGAGCGAAGCATGGATTCAAGATTGGACCTACCCATGTTTCTAAACTGCCACCTTCTGTACCCCTGTGCTGGTGTCTCAGTCTCAAAAAAACAGAACCTAATTCCTTAAGCCTATTCATTCCCTGACAAAATTTATTTCCCCATAAAATATACCAGGTTGACTGTAATTGTTGCTTACACACAGCCAAAGGCAGCTTGACACATAGTTTTTTAAACAAACTGTTAAGACACAATGTGTCTCGACGTGATCACTGCGGCAAGTGCTATCATAGAAGGGTGTACAGAGTCCCCCCCCCCCCCCCGCAATGATCACGAAATAGAAAATCAGCTGCCTTGGTCTGAGGAGGGCCTAGAGTGTGGGTCTCTAGAGAGACTCTTCAGCGGTTGTTCACCAAACACCACAGTATAGGCATGAAGCGGGGAGCAAAGCCTCGTGGGGCCACTACTGAATGTGGTGTCCTGGTACATTCCTCCACCAAGCAAACAGAGACGCTAAGTACCTTGTCCCAGAGGTCAACTGTTAATAGGCACTGTGTGCGTGTGTGTGTGTGTGTGTGTGTGTGTGTGTGTGTGTGTGTGTGTGTGTGTGTGTGTGTGTGTGTGTGTTAGAGATAGAATGCCAGATAGCACAGAAGTTAACACTTGA
>NC_034592.1:142895060-142900427 GCF_900095145.1 Mus pahari
GAGAGAGAGAGAGAGAGAGAGAGAGAGAGAGAGAGAGAGAGAAAGAATATGCACCCCACACATGACACAGGGTAGGGGTATGGAAGATGGAGGTCAGAGGACAATTTCCAGGGTTCAGTTCTCTTCTTCCAGCATGTGGGTCCCCAGGAGTCAAACTCAGGTCCTCTTGGTGACAAGCACCTTGACCTGATGAACCATCTTGCTAGCCTGGCACTGACAAAGCATGAGCACAAATCTGCTTGATTTCGGTGCTTCATTCCCCACCACCCCAGCACTGCCACCACGTGCCACCAAACGGATGCTAGAAGCTCTTAGGAAAGAAAGCCCCCTTCCCTGCTCCTAACTTGCGATGTGGCCTGGGTCAGTAGTAAGGGCATGACCTGAGCTCAGAGAAAGGAGCTGGAATGAAGACTCCACTCTGAGGCCCAGTGAGAGTGATGCTTGCTGGGAAAAATAAGAACAATTTCTCTGAGTCAAATCTCTTCTGTTGGTGACCTAGTGCTGAAGAGTGATCCAACACTGAGACTCAACCGTGGGTAGGTGTTTTTACCCTGCAACCAAAGATGGTCACCAGGCTACTGTTGCGGATGGCTGTCAGTCTAGTTCTAGGCCATGGCCTTGAAATGAAGCTTGGAAACAACTGTCATTGTAAGTAGCTCTAGATTTCTATTACTAGAACAAATTCTGCATCATTAAGAGGAAAAAAAAATCAGTTCTGTTGCTCGCTTTCCATACCACATGCATCCAGGATCTTGATTCTTAGGCAAAATAAATGCAAAAGGGGGAAACTCATAAGCTCGGGCCTAAAGTGAGAATCGCCTCATTATTATTAGTGAATAATCACTTTCACATTAATGAATTAACTTTAAAATATCAGGCTTAACTACTAATTAACCTCCAGTCGATGCTTTAAATAAATTTTATTATACTTACTTTCCGAAGTAAAAATATCATTAATAACATATGTTCGATGTTATATATCTTTCATATGCTATAATTAATAGAAACTGTTTTATAATTTTCCCATGCTTGCTGTTTTTATGCAGTGGTTAAGGACAAGGCTGGGTGGGAGAGGAGCAGGCATCTGGTCTCCAGTGTCCAACCAGGGTATAGTGAGCTGGTGTGCACACAGTAGCTCCCCCGTCACACCAGGGGTAGACCTCATATAGCCCCCATGTCCACTTCTCCCAGCCCCAGCTGGCCATATCAAAACAGGCAGAACCCCAAATTCAGATCAAATGGAGCAAGGCCCTAGGCTTACATCTCAGCACCAAGAGACCTGAGCAATCTACTCCCTTTTTCCCCCCCTCCAGAACCTTCTCCCAAGGATTGGGGAGGAACTCTCCCACATAGTCCCTCATCCTGGCCACTTCATCCCTGAGACCTATAGAGACATGGGTGTCACTATGAACTGTTGCCAAGGGCCGAGAGTCCAAGACACACTTTCCACACATTATCTTACTGCATCCCCATCATGTTCCTGCAATAAATATGGCAGAGATTATTGGCATGTGTGGCCAAACCCACCTGCTCTCTTACACTCCCCAACTTCCCTAGAAATGGGTTTGTTTCACTCAACAACGGGGTTGTGGCCAGCGACCTAGGTGGAAGCAGAGGGTGCAACATCCAGTATCATAGGCACTCAGAAAACATTTGCGTGTAAAGGCACAACTTGTGAATACCTGAGGCTTTGAAGGCCATGTGGACTTCATCACAAGAACTCAAGGTTGCCGTGTTTGTGTGCAAGCGGTCATGAATAATAAGGAAGCAAATAGATGTGCCTGTGTACCAGTAAAACTTTACTAACCAAGCCAACTGGAGATCAACTGGCGTGCTAGTGTAATTTGCAAACCTCTGTCTCTAAAAATATCCCACTAAAAAATTCAGACTTGGTTATCTCAGATGACCTAGTAGAGGGGCCCAAGAAGGCCTTGTGGAAGACAGAACCTGGCTCCCATGAATCAAGCGGGCAAGGGGCTGCCTAACCCACATTGTATTTGGGTAGAAGCAAGAGACAGATTTGGAAACTGTCACAGCATCTTGTAGTACTTCATTTATTATTTCCAGCAGCTTTCGAAAATGAAGGTCAGAGACGAAAGGGGCCCAAGCTCTTAACAAGACAAGAAATAGCAAGGGCAGAGTTCAGGATGACTGACAGCCCTCTTGAACAAAGACTTCCCGGTTTTTAACCCTGTGTTCACATCCTCAGCAAACGAACACCCTCAGATCGCTCAACCACAACTGGAATACAAGTTTCCAAAGCCCATTCTTGCAACCCTGCTCAGACTACTTCCTGGAAAGACCCAGATCAGCTCGATGTGATCCCCGCATGGCCTCCTCACAACCTGCTTTGCCCCTGGGGTGTGACCTAAGAGTCCTCCTCCTCCCAAAGGCACTGAGTCAGGACTGAGTATTTTTGATGTTTTATTTATAAATCAGGTGGGGTGGTTGCACATGCCGGGCTGTGCTGTGTGTGTGTGTGTGTGTGTGTGTGTGTGTGTGTGTGTGTGTGTGTGTGTGTGGAGGTCAGAGGATAACTCTGTGAAAGTGGTTCTCTCCTTTCTACCTTCGTGTGGTTTCGAACTCAATTCTCCAAGCTTGTGTGACAAGTGCTTTTACCCACTAAGGCGTCTCACCAGCCCCGTAGACATAGATTTTAAACATACACCAGCTTCGGTGTAGAAATCAGTCCTGATTTCTATAAAATGGCACTAAATCCTGCTTTTATGAGCTCTTGCTACATTTAGCTGCCTTTTTTATCACAGTGGCTGGACGTGTACTTGAAGGGAGTTAATAACCCAGCAGCGCTGGAGCCTGCCTTCCCTGGGACTGAGAAAAGAAGCCACAAGCCAGACACACAATTCTACCAGTCCAATCCCCCAGCTCACCACCCATTCGTATAATGTGCCAGTGTCCCAACTCAAGTGAAGTGTTAGTGGTTGTCTCAATGAGGCCTTCTTTGACCCCAAACCCAAAGATTAAAGAGAAGCTGGTTGGGTTGGTAATGAAGGGAGGGTATCCGAGAGAGAAGACACAGCAGCATTGAGAGCTTCCAGGCAGATGAGAGACCTTGTCTGAAGCACAAGGTGCGTGGAGCCTGAGGACCAATGACACATGAAATCCTCTGACCTCCAGACATGTGCTATGTACTCACAAGTGCTTCATACAGGCAAAGAAAAAAATTGAACAAACATGTTAAAGAGAAAGTCCAGCCCCTCCATCACTCTGTCTTGCTGCCTTGAGATGGGATGTCTTCCTCCTGACATACATGCTCCTGACTCAATGCCATAGGGTCCTCACCAGAGCAGAGAGGATGCTGGCACCATCCTGTCAATCTCCAGAACTGAGAGTTAGGCAAACCTCTTTGCCTTATAAAATTACCCTGCCCCCAGTGACAGCAACAAAATGTGGCTAATGTAGACACTGAAGCTATGTAGCAAGGAGGGATAACGGGGCAGGAAAGAACCACAGGTGCTAAGAAAGAGGACCAGCATGTCACAGAGTCGAGGGGCATCAGATGCTACATAGGAGCTAAAAAGGCGAAGGTAGGGGGTCCCTCTGCTCTGGTAACTTTAGTCACAAATACTCGTGTAAAAATCTACTATGGGTCATAGTGCATCTCACAAGAAGGAAGCAAAAATAGACTAACCTACAAGAGCGCAGAGCATCAAAGGAAAGGGCAGAGAAATACGCAAACCACATAGTGGCTCGAGGAAACCAGAAGAAAAGATCAAGGAAAGTTCTTGACCTGGGAGTCAAGGGGACTTCTAAGGGGAGGGTACACTTGAGTACAATCAATGAGAGTTATTAGACCGATGTGGAGACCAAAGAAACACCACAGACAAAAGTATCAGTCCAGTTGAGAAATATGAGAGAGTCTCTTACTCCGGGAAAACTGAAGACATGAACCTGAGGGAAAAGGGCAGAGGGCAAGGCGTCAAAGACCTTCCAGCCTATGTAGGAGTTTCAGCTGAGTCCAAGGCAAAGAAATGTGTGGAGGGAGCTGACATCTCTTTTGCCCTTTAGAACAACAGTCTCTGACACTAACATAGGTTGCTCGGACACTAGTCATCTCCCAAGGCCTCAAGTTCTACCCTTTCAAGTTAAAAAAAAAAAAAAATCCCTTCCCTGTTCTTACAGCCCAAGACTCCCGTAGCTACGTAAGAGTCGGGATGCCTGGCATGCAAGAGGGCTGGTTTCCATCTCCAGCACTTCGTAAGCCAGTGTGGTGGCACACACTGCAACCCTAGCCCTAAGGAGGTGGAGGAAGGAGGTCCATCCTCAGCTACCTAGTAAGTTTGAAGCCAACCTGAGCTAAATGAAACTGTCTCAAAACACAAAATCAAGAATCTCAGACAAAGAGTTGGAGCATTTGAGAGAACAGCTTGCTTGATCCGAATGAACGACCCAAGTAGGGTCTGATTTGGGGAGCTGTCTGTCATTAAGTTTAAGGTTTTGCAAAGGACTAAAAGACCCTCGGGTCAAGCTAAGCCACCAGCGTGTGTAGGAGGCTTGTTCCCAATTCTCTAGTGAGTATGAGACTGGAGGACTCTGTTGTGGCCCAGGGGAAGGGCTGACATTTGGTGAGATGTCTGTAGTTAACCCCCACTGCTTGACATCTGTTTCCAATTAATTTGCCTGTGTTAAGAGAGATGCTACCCAGAGCACACGATCTCAACTCAGTTCTCCAGAGAGACGAAGGCACAGAGGGGTAAGCTGAGCCTGGTCTCCCCCTCCTCAGCTCTACTCCCCTACTCCCAGGAGCTCTTTTGACCTCCAGGAGCACCCGGCCTGAAAGGCACCCCAACACCTGTTCCCATGCTGTTCTTTGTAGTCATAATTCTGCAGTATTGGGGATATGTTAGGAGAAGGAAGACAAGCCCACGTCTAAAGCCACTGGATAAACTGGGTACGGGAGAGAAGCCCAAGGTGGATAGGAGAGGCAGAAGCCAGGCTGTGCATAACATAACCAGAGTTACATTCCCTTGGTTTTGTTTGGTTGGTTAGTTGGTTTTGTTTGGTTCTTTTATTTTATATTTTTTGTGGGAGTTGGGTGAGGCATGTTTTGAGACAAGATTTCTTATAGCCCAGGTTAGCTACTTTTATGGAGCCAACCAAGGATGATCTTGAACTCCTGATCCTCCTGCCTCTGCCTTCTAAGTGCTAAGATGACAGACATACATCTCTTCACTCGCTTTGCAAGGGACTGGGAATAAAACCCAGGGTCTGCTGCATGCTAGGCCGACACTCTACCAACCAGCTACATCCTCGGGCCCACAAGTTCCTATTTCTACCCTAAAACTGTAGGACATGTCATGATCCCATTTAGATGCCCCCCTTCTGTCTGCCTCTCTCCTCCTCCTCCTC
>NC_034592.1:142900486-142904912 GCF_900095145.1 Mus pahari
TCTCTCTCTCTCTCTCTCTCTCTCTCCCTCTCTCTCTGTCTCTCTCTCTGTCTCTCTGTCTCTCTCTCTCTGTCTCTCTCTCTGTCTCTCTCTCTGTCTCTGTCTCTCTCTCTCTCTCTCTCTCTCTCTCTCTCTCTCTCTCTCTCTCTCTCCCCGCATATACAGAAGAGGTGGGCAGGGGCACAAAGGGATCACATAAACCTACGTTTTCAAGCACAGATACCCCAGCCGTACTTAGAAATGAAGTTAGAGAAACCAAGATACCAACCATCTTCTGCTCTTTAAACTAACTACATTTACACTCACACACTACTTGATTCAGCTATTTGAGAACTTTCAGTAAGTTGAGAATATCCTAGGAATGTGATTCCAACTGTCAGGCTTATAAAACCTAGATACAAATCAAGTGTTTGAGATGGAGATTTTGCAGCCCCATTGAAATATGAAGTAAGTGTAAAATGTGTGCTGGATTTTGAAGGCTTATACACTACATATAAACCACATACACACACACACACAAACACAAAACCTAAAATGTACATACACACATACATTACATACATACACACACAAATAAAACCTAAAACACACATACACATATCACATACACACATATGTTACATACATACACACACTACACACACACACACCTCACCTACACACACATTTTAAGAAAATGTAGAGTGTCTCAATAGTGTTTTATATTGATTATGTTACCATGACAATAGTTTGAATGTAATGAGTTGAATAAGATACAGTATTGAAAATATGGAGCTGGGGAGAAGCCTCGGTCAATTAAGTGTTGCCTCCCGAGCACAAGGACCTGTGGCTAAAATGAAAGACAGGCATCCTGACATGCACTTGGATTCCTAGAGATGAGCAGCAGAGACAGGCAGCTCTCTGGGACTCACTGGCCAGCCAACCTAGCCTGTTTGGTGAGTTCCAGGTCAAGGAGTGAACAAAAAAAGTGGCCAACACCTAACAACACCCTGGGTGAGCAGAATGAGAATATGTCCTCTAGCCTCTCTCTGCACATGTGTATACACACACACACCATACCACATACATATATACACACATCATGTATACACACCTCATACATACATACACACATCACATTTCACAAAAACATACGCACACACAACATACATGCATATACACACATATCATACCTACACACGTACCACACATATACACACTACATGTATACCCTGCCACATACACACCATGTCCACACACATATATAAACACACAGTACATGCATACATACATACATACATACATACACATATACACACCTACATACCTACATATGTGTACCACCACATACATACTACCTACACACAGAGAGAAAGTATGCACATATACCACAAACACATACACACACACACACACACACATATATATATATATATATATATATATATATATATATATATATATATATCACCACAAACATGACACCTACATACTACACACATGCATACTAAACACATATCTCACATACACACACTATACACATATGTATAACTACTACATGCACACACACACACACACACACACATCACACCACATTCAAAGGCAACGTCAAGTCACCTATTTTGTTTCACTTGTTCAGTGCAATACCAAGAAAATGTTAACATTCTCACTGCTGGGCTGTATTTCCACAAGACAGCGCGACTGGAAGAATGTTGATACTTCAGGATAGCAGAGGTCAATACAAAGGTACAGATGATGTCCTCGGCAGGCCTTGCTGAGGGATGGTGGGGAGTCCGTGAAAAGAAGGGACCTCACGGAGGGTCTGGGCTACAACTTTGGACTGGGTTCTGGCTTGAGCCCTTTGACACGTGCTGGTACCATGTCAACGAATAAGGAAAGCTTGGCGAAGGGAAGCTTTGGCAGAGGACTCTGGGTTCCTTTAGGATGCACCAAGTTCATGATGCCTGCAAGATGTCTGTCCAGCAGGCAGTTGGATGTGCAGGCCTCGTATACAAAAGCAAAGTAGATGGTAGAGATCTCCAGGAAGCATGCACTTGGAAAAGGTGAGCACCTCCTGATGGATGGACAGCCATACAAATGCCATCTCTGCTCTCTCAATCAGAGCAAAACCTGAATAAGCCAACAGACCCTCCACCACAAAGTCTCTCTGTGTGACATCAGCTCCCTCCTCCTCCTCCTCCTCCTCCTCCTCCTCCTCCTCCAGAAGAGACCTTCGCTCAGTTCTCCCACTTACCCACAAACTCTCTGAGCCAGGCGCTGTGGCGAAGGTGCCAGGAGCAGCCAGGCCCCACAGCAAGCCGTGGGTCAGAATGTTTGCTCAGACGCCTCCCGGTATCATTTATCTTGAGGGATGTCAACTCGAAAAATGTTAGTTCATGTCACTGTCAGGGTAAATGCCAAAAATTAGCTTTCTTTCATCAGAAAATGGAATAATTAACTCTGCAACTGTTTCCAAAACTGCTAATTAATGCGTTTTAGTCACTTGATCTGTCAGGCTGCATGGCTAGCTGAGCCTGCAGCCTCCGCCCCTAGAGGATTCCAGTTCTCCCCTCCTCAGTACTGGCAGAACTGGGGAGAGTGTCAAGTGAGCACACTGGGAGAGTAGGTCCCAGGAAGTCACCACTGGGTTGGAACATCAAAATCCTATCTATCTATCTATCGCCTATCTATCTATCGCCTATCTTTCCCATGTCGCTGTCTCAGGGACTCTCACATTTGTGACTCTCAAGATACCATCTACCTGTCCCAAATGTGAAGGACAGATTAGACTCCAGTCTGCCTCTCCCCCAAGATGGGAGGTCCCTCTTGGGAGGAGGTTGATGCCTAGCAAGACACTTGCCTCTTGCCACTTGTGTTTTCCCATGTATAAAATGGGTCCTTGTGCCTGGCGAGAAGGCTCGGCAGCTAAGAGAACGTGTGCTTTTCCAGGGGACTCAAGTTTGATTCCCTTGATCCATAGTGGGCAGTTCGCAACCCCCAAGTTTTCCCTATTCGTGGACATAGCATTAGCATGTATACAAAGGGCTCAAGCCAGAACCCAGCCCAAAGCTGGAACACAGACCCTCCATGAGGTCCCTTCTCTTCATTGACTTCCCACAGTCCTTCAGCAAGGCCTGCCAAGGCCACTTCCAAAGCAAATTGTAAACTCTAGCTTCAGGGCATCCAATACTCCCTTTAGGATGTATGCATGTACACACACACACACACACACACACACACACTCACACACACAAATACATACATACATACATGCATACATACATACATACATACACACCCACACACATAAAATCTTCATTTTTACAAAAACAAAGAATTACAGTGTACAGTCTGTGGTGGAGCTACAAGCCAAGTTTGCCAAAACATACAGGAGCCCCCCTCAAGCCTTGGGCAGAGCGGTCAGCTATAGCAAACCCTCAACCAACACGGCTACTATCCCTCTTCATACCCCATCTCCTTTGTCTACACCACACCTGGCTCGGCTCTGGCTCCTTCTCAGCAACATAGTCACATCCGCCCTGAGAACCAGCTTTGAATCCGTTGCCATTACCAGAGAAATTTTTCAAACCCTGCAAATCTAAGCAAACATAAGACTTGAATATTAGTCCCTATTATAATGCCACCATACTGAGATTTTACATGCAAATTCTTTGCCTAGTAACCTTCACAGGGCTTCCAGTTGTAGGTGGAATGTACTTCCACTCCCACTAATGTAATGGGTATGGGGTGTGCATGTGTGATCCCCAATGGTACAATATTTACCACCCTCTGTCTACTTGTATACCCTGTCTGGCTACTTGAATGCTGGACTAATTGCTTTGCTTTGCTTTCTCTGCCTGATTGCCATTGGCCAGCAGAGCTCTGTCCTTGTGGCCACTGATGGGTTAACAGAGAAGATTTGTATCTGAGACACTTGCGTGGGACCAAGGCTAGATTGCATTTTTCCAAAGTTCCTCCTTGGAGCCAAGCTGAAGCTTCATGCCCTTCAGCCCTATTGTCAAACTCCCTTAGCTCCACTTCTGAGAGCAGTTCCTTGGTAACATTGTCACAAGAGTCCCCCCAGGAATGGTAACAAATGGTTGTTGTCCTAGCGCACTGAGTTTTGAGGTGTTCTGTTACATGCATTATGAGCTGATACAATTAGAACACATAAAACCTGGAATAGTATCCAACCATTAAAAATGGCAGGAGCTCGATATATTGACTCTACAGCATGCCAACAAAGCAATTTTGTTGGAAAAAAAGAATTTGGTCATCAAAACCCGTGTTTAGCAATGTTCTTTCTGTAGAAGCCTACAAGTCCCTACTCCCATCCAGATTCTCCACCATAGAGAAATGACTGGACCTTAAGGACTGCCCAGTGTTTGGCTCTCTCTCTCTCTCTCTCTCTCTCTCTCTCTCTCTCTCTCTCTCTCTCTCTCTCTCT
>NC_034592.1:142905445-142909743 GCF_900095145.1 Mus pahari
AAGAAGAAGAAGAAGAAGAAGAAGAAGAGACCTTAAGCAGGTCAGTTTCATTTTTCCCATATTCTATTGGTGAAATGTCAACAGACCATATGTGAAAAGACACAGGCCTCCCTTTTTAATGAAAAGGATGTTAAACAATTTACAATTGTCTCTAAATTTTTTGGAGCAGGACAGATGAGTTCAGCAAAGGCAAGATTCACCCAGCCTAGAAACAGATAAAGCCCCCCAGACAGCTGTAACTATAAGCTGTGGTGGTTATTTTGTGTTGTTCTAAGTTCCGGGATAATTTGTTCTGCAGCAATAGATTATAAATTCATACAGTTCTATTTTCAAAGCAGTCCCTCTGTCCCTGTCTAGTACATAACACTGAGTGGGAATAAGCCAAGGACGGAGCCTGTGATGTATTTCCTGAAGGGATCCCGGAGTTAGAGAAGCCAACTCTGAAACAAGCCTGCTTCTTGAATTCCTCTAACAAACATTTTTTAAAGTTCCTTCCCTTTGTTATGTATTAAGCAAAATGCTGAGACTGAAAGAGAAGTAAAAACAGCCAGGGTTCCCCAAATTACAGGAGTCTCTAAGAATACTTCTCTTCCTGGTCCTGTCCTGGAAGGTTTGCCCCAAGGCGGATAGTGCCAGATGACATGAGTTTGTGACCTTTGACAATTCACAGCGTCTGTCCCAAAGCCATATTGCCTCCTTTTCCTCATCCTTCTCCCTGGCTGCTGACCCCTGGGTTCATTTCCTGTTCTCAACTTTCATTTCAGCCTAATTCTTAGACCTAACTCCCCAACTACTGCTTTCCCTCATAAGCTGTGCTCCCCTTTAACACACAAGTTTCACACCCAACTCGGGTATTAATTGAGACACTCCTTCTTATCAACTCTAAAAAGCCAGGACCGGAAATCCATGTTGCAAACCCGGAAGTTATTCAGGCTGGTTCTTCCCTCCACAGACCCCTTCCTCCTCAGCTGATCTTTGAGAATCAGCCCAAGCCGGGAGCCATTGTCCCCAGCCAGCGAGGCGCATCTCAGATGCACTATCTCCTCGGGCTCTTTTCCTGCTCTGTCTGGATTGGGCTCATTTACTAAAAATTAGTTGGGAATGAAAAAAGCCCCTAGTTTATTAGCGTGCTATTATTCCCTCCCGCCATCCTCCTGCAACATGATGGATTGCCTGGTGAGGGGACGCAGCCCCAGCCGGGGAGCGAGCAAGCTCTGCTCGGTCCCTAGCGCAGACAGATGGGGAGGCCGAGTCCTGACCATGATTGATTAGCTCCGCAAAGCCTGTTGAGCGGAGTTCCATCAAGATTGATGCTTTCTCCTCATAACAGCATTTCCAAAAAGTTTCTATTACATTTTGATTATGTTTATAGAATCTCGCTGGTCCGGGGGAAGATGCAATCTCGTTCGTTCCCAGTGTGTGTCTGCGTGGGCCGCCACAGTGCCTCGCCTAGTCCGGCCTCCTTGGCCTCTTCACAGTGACCTTCGCTTGCTGGGCAGCAGAAGGGACCCTGGTGGCTTCCCAAGAACAAGTTAGACAGAACTAATGTCCACTCTCCTGGTGCCTGATGTCCAGCATGGCAGCTCTGGTTTTAAAGGGCCAAAGGTCTAGAAGGTTCTATGGCCTAGGCCTGAAGATAGAGGAAATCTCCAAAGGAAATTCCCCCAGATCTGCAGGTGGTGAGGGAAGAAACTGCATGGGCCTCATTTTTCTACCTGATTCCCAAGGACACGGCAAGGCCATGTCAAATGTAATAAGCATGATAAAATACATGTTTAAATATTTATATGAGTGTGTGTGTGTGTCCATCTTATCCCACGAGGGATTTTAGTGATGCTCAGGGCATGGTAAAGAATGAATAAGAGAGAAGATTTAGGAACAGAGAAATGCAAATTAGGGGAGAATGTCAAGACCAAAAGGAGGGAAATGAATATGAATATATATATATATATATATATATATATATATATATATATATATATATATAAAATGTAAGCAGCTATGCAGTCCTTATGGTTAGACCTTTAATTTGGTCTGAGTTTCCTGACAGTCAAAGTGAAAAAGGAAATAAATCAACTGTTTTGGTTTGGTTTGGTTTGGTTTGGTTCTTACTATCATCAATGAGAAAAAAAAAATTTAAGTTCCTTGGGGAAATTTTAGATTTTTGTCTTGTTTTGTTCTGTTTGTTTCTTCCACATACTAAGGAAATTTTTATATTAGATTTTTTGAGAGGGGGGGGTTTACATTGTTTTGTTGTTGTTGCTGCTGCTGCTGCTGCTGCTGCTGTTTTCTGAAGCTGGGGTGCGAGCCCAGAGCCCTGCACACATCTGTGCTGTTTCGGTCCTCAGCTATAAATTTCATTGTGATATTCCTTGAAAATAAATGATATGCTTTTAAAAAATAAAAATTCCACAGCTCTAATTGAGAAGAACTACTGAATTAAACAGTGTTCTCCAAGTGACATTTTAGGTAGCAGAGTAGAGGGGGCCTGTCTCTTACAGACAACATTGATTGTCTGTCTCTTCCCACTTTACCTTGCAAGACAGGACCTCTCACTGAACCTGGAGTTCATGTCAGCTTGGCTGGCTACCCAACAAACCCCTGGGCTCCTCCTCTTTCTACCGCCACCGCCACTCCAGTGCTGGGATTACACGTGCCACTATGTCCAGCTTGGGCATGAGGGCTGCGATCTGAACTTGGGCTTTCATGTTTGCACCCCTACTTTATCTGCTGCACCATTTTCCCAGTCCCAAGCTTAGCTTTCTAACAAATATTCTTTGAGCTGTCTCCTTTCTGTTTCTAAACAAGTACTAGCTAGTTTATCAGAAGGAAACCAACATCTTCTATGGCAACATCGAGAATATACAATGAAAGCTGGAGATTTGGCACAGCAGTGAAGGGCATTGGCTGCTCTTCCAAAAGACCTGGATTTGATTCCCAGCTCCCACATGGCAGCTCACAAAACTCCAGTTCCAAGGGATGTGATTTCCTCTTCTGACCTCCTCAAGCATGGAGCACACATGTGATCCTCATACAGGCAAGAAAAACACCTGCATAAAATACAATAGATATTTATTTAAGATTTTAAGATTTGCATGGCAAACAGGCGTATGAATAGGTGTTCAACATCGCTAGTCATCAGGAAAATTCAAACAAAAACCACAAAGAGGTATCACTTAACGTCTGTTAATGGCTTAGTATCAATACTAAAAGGGTAGCAAGTGTTGACAAGGTAGTGAGAAAATGGGGACCCTTGTTTCTGAGATAGGGATGATATTCTTCTGATGTTAGCAGCTATGTTCTCTTGAGTCTTGTGACTCACAGGTTTCAATGAGAATGCCCACCCCACCCCACCCCACCCCACCCCACCCCCGCCCCATCAGCTCAGATGTTTGGGATTTTTTGTTGGTGGTGTTGGGTTTTTTGATTTGGTTGGTTGATTTTGTTTGGGTTGGTTTTTTTGGGTTTTTTTTTTTTTTTTTGGTTTGTTTGTTTATCTGCCTGTTTGTTTTTTGAGACAGGGTTTCTCAGTGTAGCCTTGGCTGTCCTGGAACTCACTCTAGCCCACCTTGCCTTGAACTCAGAGATCTGCCTGCCTCTGCCTCTGCCTCTGGAGTACTATACCTTGAAAATTAGAGGTATTAGAGTTGTGCCGCTAACACCACTGCCAGCCTGGCTCAGAGGTTTGAATATGTGGTCCCCAGTTTGTGGTGCATATAGAGAGGCTCAGGAGGTATAGCCTTGTTGCAGGAAGTATGTCCCCGGAGGTAGGCTTTGGGAGTTTAGACTCCCACTGTTCCTAAAAAGATCTCTCTGCTTCCTATGGTTGAAGACAGTGAGCAAGCTCATAGCTTCTTGCTCTTGCCCTTAGCTTCCTGCTACTTTCCCATCATAGACTCTAACCCTCTGGCACCATGATTCCAAATAAACTCTTTTTTTTTTTCTATAAGTTGCCTTTGTGATGGTGTTTTATCTCAGCAATAGAAATGCAACTAATGCAAGTGTACTTGCAAAATATTTGAATTTTCTTTCTTCATATTTGTAAATATGTGTGTGAATTTACACTTAATCCATGTTTCACATAAAATATTGTTTCCTAATTTTAAAGTATTAAATAGTATATGAAAAACAAATAAATGTCCCTCAATAGAGGAATGGATACAGAAACTGTGGTATATTTACACAATGGAGTACTACTTAGCTATTAAAAACAATGAATTTATGAAATTCTTGGGCAAATGGATGTATCTGGAGGATATCATCCTTAATGAGGTAACCCAATCACAAAAGAAGTCACT
>NC_034592.1:142909973-142929039 GCF_900095145.1 Mus pahari
CAACAATATGAACTAACCAGTACCCCCTGAGCTCGAGTCTCTAGTTGCATATGTAGCAGAAGATGGCCTAATCAGCCATCATTGGGAAGAGAAGCCCCTTGGTCTTGTAAACTTTATATGACCCAGCACAGGGGAAGGCCAGGGCCAAGTAGTGGGAGTAGGTGGGTAGGAGAGCAGGGGCGGGGGNGGGGTATAGAGAACTTTCGGGATAGCATTTGAAATGTAAATAAAGAAAATAATAATAAATAAATTTAAAAAAATAAAATTCAAAAAAAAAGAAAAACAAATAAATTTCCACCAGCCTCATGCTAAGATGAATGTCAAAGTTTTCTCATCTCTCGTTACATGCAGTATTTCTAGGACCATCATCCAAGGTGTCCCCATCTCTCCTGTCACATGACCCCATTTAAAGGACATTGTGTCTCACATGGGTGATGGAAGAAGAGGAAGGACAGAGTCCCCTTGATCCTACTGGTTGTTAGGAACAAACTAATTGGATGGTATCTGAGCTATCTTATTGGCCACACAAGCTCTGAAATAATACTGATTTTGCTTCTTGTAGGGAGAGTTTGCTCCAGGCCTGAGCCAGAGTTCACTGGGAAAACACTCACCTAGAATTCTCAATGCCCTGGGTTCCATCCACAGTTTAGCTTGCAACCAAAACAGTTTCCTCTCAAAATCCAAGAGTAAGACTCAAAGATTCTCAAAAAAAGCGCAGCAGTTGAGAAACTCAGCAGTTGGTAGCCAAGAATTGGTACCAACTCTATAAACACAAGGTCGGCTTAGCACGGAAGTCAACCAGTACAACACAGGATATCAATAGAATCAAGAACAAAAATAAAAATAAAAATCGCCAAAAATGAAAAACATACAATCATCGCATCTGATGGAGGTAAAGTTTTCAATAAGATATAATTCCATTTCACAACTTTTTTAAATTAGCAAATCAGAAGTACAAGGGAATTGCCTCAACGTAATAAAGGTTACCTATTCAAAAAGAAAAAAAAAAAAAAAAAAAGGCCATCAACTTACCTAGAGGAAGGAGACTCAGAGCTTTTCTCCTAAGATCAAGCTTAAATGTTTACAATGAACGACCAGATAATGAAGCTGCAAAAGTGGTTCAATTTATAAAAAGTATGAAAAAGAATAAAATACTAAGGTCTAAATGAAACAAAAGACGTGGACGCCACTGAAAAGAGCAAAATACCGTAAGACATTAAAGATGATCCCAGCAAGATCATACAACAATATTGTTGTGATGACTTTACTCTTGGTAGCGATCTGTAAAAAAACCAGGGCAGTCCTATTAAGTTTTCATTGCCTTTTTGTTGTAAATAGACAACCTGATTGAAAAATGTGTATATAAATTCAAGCATATACAGTAAAGTATAATAGAGCCATCTGGGGGTGTAGCTCAGTTGAATAGAGAGTTTTTGCCTAGTAAGTAGGAAGCCTAGGGGTCAGTCCATATCAAACTGGGCTTGGTGGTGCACACCTGGAATCCCAGCCCTCAAAAAGTAGAGACAGGAGGATCAGAAGTGCATGGTCATCCTTTACATAGTGAGTTCAAAGCCAGCCTGGGATACATAAGGAAGGAAGAGGAGGAGGGGGAGAAGAAAGAGGAAGAAGAGGAAGAGGGAGAAGAAGGCAAAGGAGGAAGAAGAGGAGGAGGAGGAAGAGGAGGAGGAGAAGCAGAATCAACAAAATAATCTTGAAAAGGAAGGTATATGAGTTTCTTTTCTTGTTGCTGTGACAATATACCAGGCAAAAGCAACTTGAAGGTTTATCTTCTCTCATAGCCCAAAGAAGGGTACAGTCCACCCTGGTCTGGAAGCCTTCACAGAAGGAGCTTGAGGCAGATGGTCGCTCGCACCACGGTCTGGAAAGAGAGGACTGTACGCGCTGATCCTTAGCTCCCTTTCTCCTGTGATTCAGTCTAAGACCTGAGCCCATGGTGTGGTACTGCTCACGTTAGGGTGGGTCTTCTCTACCTCTCTAATGGAATCTAGATAATCCCTCAAAGACACCCCTAGAGATTTGTTTTCATTGTGACTCTAAATCTCATCAAGTTGACAATCGAGATTCAGCCCAACAGAAGGACAACATTCAGAAATCTGACACATCCCAATTTCACAACTTCCATGTGAGGTACAATAACAGGTCTTTGTGGCTCTGCATAAGGTAGAGGTTGAATAAACTGAATTGAATTTCAAAAATAAAAAAATAAAAACTTACATTGTGGTCAACTAGTTTTCAAGACAACTCCAGGGGAAAAGGATGGCTTTCTGGTGCATAGACAGCTGGATCCTAGCACTCAAGTGAAAAGCCAGCTGTGGCAATGTGCTAGCCTGTATGTAACCCCAGTGCTATTGAGGGTAGAGACAGAAGGATCTCTGGGCTTGCCAGCTGCCAGCCTAGCCCCAAGTCCTTTGAGACCCTGTCACAAGGAAATAAAATATACAGTGATGGACTAGGACATCTGACATTCTGCTCTGGATCTCATGCCTGCACAGGTGGGTCATGTATGTGTATAGATACCATATACATATAACAGAGAAAGAGAGAGAGAGAGAGAGAGAGAGAGAGAGAGAGAGAGAGAGAGAGAGAGAATCCAGTCATGATGGATAGATAGATAAATGAGTTGAAAATACCAAAAATATTAATGTAAATGTTTGCAATGGCATTATTTTTTTTTTAGCTATGTTTCAGTGTGTATCAAAATGTGGATACGCATACATACGTGAAGGTGCCAATGAAGAAGTGTTGGATCCCTGAAGTTGGAATTTCAGACTGTTGAAAGCCTCCTGATGTACATGCTGGGGACTGAATTCAAGTCCCGTGGACGAGCAATGAGTGCTCTTACCTGCTGAGCCATCTCTCCAGCCCTGTGACAGCATTATAATTAACAGCCCAAAAGTAAATCAGCATAAATGTCCATCCATTGACAAATAAATAACAAAATCTGGTATGGCCACGTAATAGAATACTATTCATCAATAGAAAAGGATGTATTTCTGAACAATACTGCAATGTGAATGAAGCTCAGAAACATACAAAGTGACAAAGACCAAGCATACACCATCATGGATGACACGGTCTCATGTGTACAAGTGTTTGGGGGCCAGGGGCACTGCTCAGTAGCAGTGCTGTGCATCCTTGGCCCTGAGTCCAACACCCATAATTAAAATAACAATAAAATGTCCACAACAGTCAAATTCACAGAATCAGAAAAGACATCGTGCATAGCTGCCAGGAGCCGGGGAAGGATGGGAGTGGGTGGTGACTGTCACAAGGTGTGGGGTTTCATGATAAGGGGATGAAAGACTCTGAAGCTACATTGTAGTGATGGACACACAACTCTGTGAACACACTAAAAGCCAGCCAGTTGTACACTTGTAAAGTATGAGCTTTATAGTATGTGAATTACGTTCCAATAAAACTGGTATTTGACAAAAAAAAAGAGAGGAGGGAAGAACACACACACACACACACACACACACACACACACCACACGCACACACAACCTCAACAGTGAAAACGCAAACGACCCAATCAGAAAAGCAGTAAAAGACCTGAAGAAACGGTCCATCAAACAGACATGAAAAGATGCTAACTATCATTACTCAAAAGGAAAAGATGGCCCTGGGAGTCTGAGGCAGGAGGATAGTGAGTTCAAGACCAGCTGAGCTACATAATGAAACCCTAGCTTGAAATAAACAAGAATTCAAGAATGAGTAAATTAGGTGTCCTCGGGATGGCTCAGAGGCTAAAGACAATTGAGTTTGACTCCTGGAATCCACAAAAAGTTGGGAGAACCAACTGTACATAGTTGTTCTCTGAACTCCATGTGTGCACTGTGGTACATACATGCACACATACACATCATGAACACACACACATGAAAAACAAATTTCAAAAGAATGATCAAAATTTTTTAAATGCCAATGCCAAACAAAAGCTGGCAGAAGTTGGATCACTGGTACATTGCAGTGGAGATATAAAGTATACTTCTAAAAACAGTTCAGTGGAATGCTGTTGCTTTATAAGTAAACATACTGTGTCTTATGACCCAGCAACTGTGCTCTTGAGTATTTATTCACAGAAAGGAAAATAAGTGTTCTCACGTGAAGAAAACTTCGCAAAGTCTGTGAGAATGCCTCATTAGTAAAGGTTACAAACTAGAAGCAACCTAGAAGCCCTCTGATAGATGAATGATTAAACCAATTCTGATCATTCCATGCATAGAATAGAATTTAGCAGTAAAAAAGGACTGAATTATTAATTCACTTTCCATGAACCTTCAAGGAATTATGTTGAGTAAAGGAACTCAATCCTGGGATTGGAGGGATGGCTCAGTGGCTAAGAGCATGAGGTCCCCAGGTTTAGTTCCCAGCACTTATGTGGCAGTTCACAACCCTCTATAATTCCAGTTCCAGGGGATCTGATGCCCTCTTCTGACCTGCAGGTACTGGGTGTGTAAGCAGTACACAAGCATAAATGCATGCAAAACACTCACACATACACACACACACACACACACACACACACACACACAAGAACATTGGAAAACATCTTAGAAAGTTGCAATTATATGGCTCCACTTGAGAAAATAATTTTTTTATTCAAAATCTTTTTTTAAATGAATGTTTTCTTTATTTACATTTCAAATGTTATACCCTTTCCTGGTTCCCCCACCCCCCAAAAAAAACCCTATCCCATTCCCCCTCCCCCTGCTTCTATGAGGCTTGTTTCCTGGTCCCCCACCCACCCACTCCCACCTCCCTGCCCTGATATTCCTGGGGCATCGAGCCTTCCCAGGACAATAAGAAAAGCCTCCCCTCCCATTGATGCCTGACAAGGCCATCCTCTGCTACATATGCTGCCAGAGCCATGGGTCCCTCCCATTTGGTTAGTGGCTTAGTCCCTGGTAGCTCTGAGGGATCTGGTTGGTTGGTATTATTGTTCTTCCTATGGGTTGCAAACCACTTCAGCTCCTTCAGTCCTTTCTCAACTCCTCTACTGGGGACCCTGTGCTGAGAAAATAAAAATTTTAAAACAAAAATGAGTCAGACAATGGTGGCATATGCCTTTAATCCCAGCACTAGAGAGGCAGAGGCAGGTGGATCTCTGTGAGTTTGAGGACAGCCTCACTCTACAGAGTGAGTTCCAGGACAGTCAGGACTACACAAAGAAACCTTATCTCATAAAATGAAAATAAACAAACAAAAAAACAGATGAGTGATTGCCAGGGATTGGAGTGGGAGTGGGGGAACGGGAACACAGGAAGAAGATAGATGTTCCTCTAAAGGACACCATGAAGGGACCTATTGTGTGAATGTTGACTGTTGGTAGACACACAATGCCACACGTGATATTAAACTGCATATAACTAAATCCGCACACGCAAGCACAGGCAAAACTGTGGGACTATAGATGAAATTCACAGACTGAATAGATGACAGCACTGTAAGTTTTAAGACAGCAATCTCTGGGGAGTTCAGAAAAGGACACACGAGATCTCTGTTTTTATTACAACTACATATAAATCATGTGTTCTTCAAAGTCAAGTTTTGGTTAAATGTATGATTGGTATGGTCAAGGGAGGAGGGGACAGGAGAGAGAGGATGTGGGAAGGAGGAAGAGAAGTCAACAGAGGTAAAGAGGAACATTACCATTGATACAGATATGCCCCCTCTCCAGAATCCGAGTTCTCTACCACTGACTGGAGACAAATATCTTTGCTACATGTATGTATTGTGTGTGTGTGTTCACACACTCACCCCAGCACACGCATCACACAGTGCACACATGGAGGTCAGAGGGATCTCTTGCTGGATTTCCCTTCCACCATCCATGGCCCAGTGACTGAGCTCAGGTCATCAGGCTTGGTGGCAAGTGTCTGTACCTGCTGAGCATCCTGCAGCCTCTGGGATAAATGCTTTACCCTCATTTTAGAGATGGAGAAACTGAGTTCCGGGAATGGCTGCCCCATTCTCCAAGACACATTTTGAGGATTCAAGACTCAATCTCTACATTCTGACTCTCCTATCTGTTTCTGTCCTTTAGCCAAACACAAGCATCAATCAAATGTAGGCAACGGCTCCATTACTCAAGAGGAAATTGAAGCCAGACTGTAAGATGCAGTCCACAAAATTCATGATTTCTTCCTCCCACCCCAGCTCCTTCAACTTGGTCCCTTTTTCATATGGATCGGTTTTTATTTCTGCATTTATTGCATACGCAAATTACAGTTGAAAGCATCGACTACACAAGTCATTACTCAGAGTAGTATCTCCCCAACTGCCACCGGACGAGGACCGAACAGCTTGTGGTTAATTTGCTATATAATCACTGCCTGTGACATCATCGGGGGCAGGGCCGTGCCTGTGACATCGGGGGCAGGGCCGTGCCTGCGCTAATATTAGGAAAGAGGAAACTGAGCAGAGGATCCCTGGGGTGCAGGGACAGAGGGTGGTATTGAACCAGAGAGAAGGGAGCAGCTAGGGAGACAGTCAGGAAACCTGTCTCACTTAGAGGCTTCTGGGAGGGTTGGCTCCACTGCCAAATGACAAATGGATTCCTCCCTTCTGTCCCGCCTCTGTGGAAGGGCTAACCCGATCCCCACTGTCCTAACCTCTGCCACTTCCTAGTCAATGAGGCCACTGCCAACACTCAGAGCAGGGTGTCTGTACACACAGGCTGTGAGTGCTGGGATGGATATGTGCAGAATGGGCCACGGACAGAAGGAGATCTGCTAACAGGCAGGAAGTATAGGCACCGGTATCAGTGCACTAACAATTCAGAAAAAAGAAAGCCCATCAACTCAACTTTTGTAAACGAGAAGAATCTGTGAACCAGTGGGTGCCGGATCGGGAAACTTAAATACGAGCAGACAAAAAGATGCTCAACTGCCACCATAGTCGAAAGGAATGCCCCATTCAAGCCTGTAGGGTTGACCAAACTCAAAGTGCTTAATCCAGCATACTGTGCTCGCCAGGGTATGAGAAAGCCAGCACTCTGAAGGTTACAGGGAGTGTAACTCGGTAGTTTGCATGGATGGCAATTCAGCACGCTCCATCAAAAGTTTTGACTCACGTGCCCGCTGACCCATAAATCCCACTGCTCTGGAACGGATTCCACAGACAGACTCGCATATATGTATGCAAAGTTGGATTACAGGGCTATTCACTGCAGCGCGGTTTATAATAACAGAAGATTGGAGACAGCCTGAATGTCCATCAAGAGGGGACTACTCAGACAAATTGCCATACATCCTTAGGATGGAAATCTTTATGGCTGTTAAAAAAGAATGAGGCAGCTCTTTATGTACGGATATGAAACAATCTCCAAGATATATTGTTACGTGAAGAAAAGCAGAGTGCTGAACATTGTGATTAGAGTGTTTGTGTGTAGGGGGGGATGTTATACATGCATATACATCTCTATTTATGTACACAGAGTGGCAGATCTGTGTTTCTAAAGCAGAGTCAAAGGAGGAAAGAGGTTTGTTAGTCATTATTTATCCCCTTTACCTTTCGGTGGGCGGGGCCTCTGTGTACATATGTGTACACATCACCAGCTGTTTAATTTTTTATTATGTCCTATGTATGTGGGCACATTTAATAGCACACATGGAGAGGTCAGAAGACAACCTGAAGGAGTTGATTCTCTCCTTCCCCATGTGAGTGCCAAGAATCAAACTCAGGGTCGCCAGGCTCGGTGGCAGGCACCTCTACCCGCTGAGCCACCTCTCCAGCCTGTGATGTTTTAAACCTCTGTTGACTTAGCTTGCTCAGGAATCAAAGCTGGCCCTACACTCAAGGCCTCAAATATTTGACCTGAGTTCATTCCTCATTTCCTCAGCATCACAGTAAGGATGCTCCTCTCTGGGTACACAGGCACAGCATTCTCCCACCTCACAGCCCTCGCACCCGCTGTCCTGTGTCTAAGACACCCTGCCTACCCTTACTTGTTTTACACCCCCTTGCTCATCCTTCAAAGGCCAGGACCAAAATGGCCTTTCCTCACTTTCCCCAGAGAGAGCTATTCCTCTTGCTGTGTCTGCCTAACACCCTAGAAAGGCCCCTGACCCAGAATAATGGGGACGGTACCTGGAAAAGGGTTCACCCGGTGTGTACAACACGCCACTATCCCCAGATAGTAAGTGAGAGATAGTGCAGAGTCCCAGAACATATCCAGGAATCTGCTCCAGACTTCTGTACAAGTACCTCAAAACACGTGGACACGGCAAAGACTCTGAGAAGCTGTCAGTTTGAGCTGTTATAACCAAGTACCATAGATTGGAATGATACCCCAATGGCAACGATTTACTTCTCCAGCCACCACTGGGTAAAGGCACTTACTGCTAAGCCTGATGGACTGAGTTCAGTCCCTAGACCCATGTAAAGGAGGAGGGAAAGAATTGACTCCACAAAGCTCTCACCTCCCCCTCTATACACATCACATCACACACACACACACACACACAGAGAGAGAGAGAGAGAGAGAGAGAGAGAGAGAGAGAGAGAGAGAGAGAATAAATACAATATTTAAAAAGAACTAACAGCAGAGACAGCTAAATTCTGAGGAGTTCTGACACCACCAGGATCACAGTCAGATATATCAAGGGTAGGTAGCACTAGAGATAATCAGATGATGGGAGGCAAGCACAAAAACATAAGCAACANAAACCAAGGTTACTTGGCATCGTCAGAACCCAATTCTCCCACCATAGCAAGTCCTGGATACACCATCACTCCAGAAAAGCAAAATTTGGATCTAAAATCACTTCTCATGATGGTGATAGAGGACTTTAAGAAGGTCATAAATAACTCTCTTAAAGAATTACAGAAGAACACAAGTGAACAACTAGAAGCCCTTAAAGAGGAAACACAAGAATCCCTTAAAGAATTACAGGAAAACACAATCAAAGAGGCAAAGGAAATGAACAAAATCATCCAAGATCTAAAAATGGAAATAGAAACAATAAAGAAATAACAAAGGGAGACAACCCTGGAGATAGAAAACCTAGGAAAGAGATCAGGAGCCATAGATGCAAGCATCACCAACAGAACACAAGAGAGAGAAGAGTCTCGAGTGCAGAAGACACCATAGAAAACACTGACATAACAGTCAAAAAATGCAAAAAGCAGAAAGCTCCTAACCCAAAACATCCAGGGAATCCAGGACACAATGACAAGGCAGAACCTAAGGATAATAGATATAGAAAAGAGCAAAGATTACCAACTTAAAGGGCCAGTAAATATCTCAACAAAATTATAGAAGAAAATTTCCCTAACCTAAAAAAAAGAGATGCCCATAAGCATACAAGAAGCCTACAGAACTCAAAATAGGCTGGACCAGAAAAGAAATCCTGACAAGGACAAGAGCAACTGATACTCTCACACACACACAGCCAGAGAGCACAGAGTAGCACAGCCGGCTAAATTATACCTAGCAATGTCTAGAAAATCCGCAAGGGGGTCATCCAAAAGAAATAAGCACACGCTTCAAAAGCAAAAAGGACTTGAACACAGATACTCATTGTGGCTTTATTTATAATAATTAAACACTGGAGATAGTAAAAAAAAAAAAAAAAAAACCCAGCAATAAGAACATGAAAGGAATGGATTATACTATAATTAAAAAAAAACTACACAATAGCAAAGCAAAGAATAAATATGAAGTTACAAAAATATAAAATATGACTGTAGAAAATGATAAGCGTTTATATGATTCCTTTTACATGATATTCAAGAATAAGCGAAATTGAAATGTTGTAATGGAAGTCGGGATGACAAGTCTCCCTAGGGGGGCCGCAGAGTCCTCTGATTCTCTGTGGCCTGTGGAGGAGGAAAGAGAGAAAGTGGATTCAACTCATTATGTCCTGTGCTGTGTTTCTGTTCACAGTCCACTAATGAGAATTAGCCATGTGGTCACACACACATGTATGGGAGAATGGGAAATGTAGTTCCTGTCTGGGCAGCTGTTTTTATATTATGAAAGAGAAGGTATGACATTTTGGGGACCAGCTAGCTACCTCTGCCTCACCTGGCCATGCCTAGTGAAGATGATGACAATGATGACGATGAAGACAATGATGACTACAAAAGTGATGGATATTGTAATAATAACCAGTACTAATGATAACAACAGAGCACCGTAAGCACTTCCTCCAACATCAGCAGTATGCTAAGAACTTTCCAAGCATCATGCAACCCAATCTCTCATCATTCCGATGGACTCAGAAGACCTCTTCTACGTGATCAGATCCTACTCCATTTCCCCTGTAGTCATCTTCACTGCCAGGGTCACCTTCCAGACCGAGAACAGGCAGGTAGTGGTGGTCCCCTACCTCCAGGCCCTGAGAAAGAAACACAAGGGTCACTTAAGGGAATGAAGACCTGGAGTGATAAGAAGACAGCTCCATTAGCAAAGTGCTTCTGGGCAAACCTGGGAACCTGAGTACAGACCCCCAAAACCCACCTAAAAAGCCAATCATGGCTGCATGCAGCTAAAATCCCAGCCCTAGGAAAGCAGAGGCAGGAGGATTCCAGTATCTTGCTGGCCGGCCCAGCCAGCCAGACCAGTGAGCTCCAGGCTCAGTGAGAGACCCTGCCTCAAAATCAAACTGGAGGGCAACCAAAGAAGACACACAATGTTGACCTCTTACTTCTGCACAAACACACACATGTAACATGCATCTGCATGCACATACTTCTGCACATACACACACATATACACACCCAAATTCACACCAAAAAAATTAAATACGATAAACAGTTGCACAGTTATTATGTGACCGTTAAAACGAACGAATGGGGATTTTTAAGAGAATCTTTAAAGCCATGGCGGTCCACACCTGTAATCCCAGCATCCAGGAGGCTAAGGTAGGATTGCCAGGAGTTCAAGGCTAACTTGAACTATATAGAAAGTACCATCTCAAGAAAAATACATAAATAAAAGGCATGCAGAGATAACTGAGAGGTAAGTTTGGCTCAAGATGGTGGCTCTTCTCTCCATAGGAAGTCTTGGGCTTCATGTTCAACAGTGTTGGCTCTGCCCTTCAGAGGATGATGGAGTGTGTCCTACACCTTAGAGCAGCCGCTCAGGCAAGCAGGTGCTATTTGCTTCTCACATGACTTCGTAACTTTTCTTTTCTTCCCCATAATAATTTTTTTTTATCTGAAAGCATTGGCTCTCCAGCAGCTCAGGTTGGTGGATGCTTTTCTGGGGACCAGGCCCTTTGAACTGGCTGCACCGCATTGCCCTTCTGGAGCCTGGATGCAATTCACTGACCTGAGGAATGGGACTGGGGATGCGCTGAGGCAGATGGGAGGCTCAGTCTGAACTACACCTTGAACTACCAAACCCTATGAGCCTTCCAGACATCAACATCAAACTTGGTAGGGTCCCCATACCCCAACACTCCAGTAATCTGAACCCTATGATCCTCACTTCATGGAGAAGGAAAAGAGGTTAAGTAGAAATGAAATAGCCCTATTTCGTTCATTCAATCAACCACTGCAGTGTCAATCACCTAAAATGACCCAAGCACAGCGGTAGGCACCGAAGAGTAAGTAAGTGAAAGGAGAGGAGGGCCAGGAGCAAAGAGGCAAGTGGAAAACTATATTGATAGTAATTGTTCAGTGTGACCACAGGAAGAACGAGGAGACTGAATGGATGGCTACAGTCTTCCTTCCCGCTCTGTAACAAGCCTTAGCCACAGAATGCTGCAGTCCGCACACGCCTGTGCGCGTGCACACAGACACACACACACAATCACATTTCAAGGGTAGTGGGAAGCCGGTGATGAGTGTCAAACACAGAAGCTACCTGGAGAAAATCCCTTCTGGTTACTGAATGGAGGATAAATTGGAGGAACAAAAGAGAAGAAAGCTGTGGAGAAGGCTGACGCATTCATCCAGAGGCTGTTGGTGGCCCAGACTAAGGAGGTGACTGCAGAGAGAGATCCAGTGCTCAGGAGGCTGAGGCAGGAAGAATGAGAGCTGGGGACAGCCTGGGCTATATAGTAAGACGTTTGTTTGTTTGTTTGTTTGTTTGATGCTGGAGAGATAGCTCTGTGGGTAAGAGTTCTTGCTGTGCAAGCATGAGGAGCAGAGTTCAAGTCCCCAGCACCCACATAAAAGCCAAGAATGGTTGTATGTATCTATCATATATATCTATCACCCCAGCTTTGGGTAGGTTCTGGGAACTCACTGGCTGACAGCCTGCCAAAATAATGATTTCCTGGTTCCATGAGAGACCCTATGTCAGGGCAGTTAGATGCATGATATCTTCATCTGGCCTCTGTGCACATGTGTTACACACCATAGACATGCATGCAATCCTGCATGCTCATGCATACACACACACACACACACCACATACACACCACAGACACAGAGTTAATAGGACTTTTTAAAAAGTAAGTATATGTGTGTGTCCATTGATTTTCAGAAAAAAAGTACCAAGTTCTGTAGAGAAAACAAATTTTAATATTTCCTAAAACCTTAATCTATATCTTGCACCATGATCAAACACTAACTCAAACCTGATCAAAGAATGAGGTTCATCAAAATTTAAAAACAAAAATCTCCTACTTCAAAGAATTCTAGTAAGGAAGTGGAAAAAATAGAAGTGGGCACTGGTGAAGATTATCTGGGTGTGAAACGGGGACTACACTTTAAAAATGAAATTTTATGTTTTTAGGCACAACTGGGGTCAAGCCCAAGGCAGTGCCCCACCCTCAGTCCAAGCTGCTCACTTTAAGTGGGTAAACTGCAGAGTCTGTGAGCTTTATTCAAAAAAGAGGAAGAAATGTAAAAGCCTAACACCATAAACCATCAAAACTGTAGTTATATAGTTCTCCCACAGCTATTGGAGAAAGTCTTTATAACTTTGGGTCAGACACAGTCACAGGGGAATGACTCACAGGGCCAGTAAGAAGGCAAGGACAGGTAAGGGTGCATGTCACCAAGCCTGGTGGCCTGAGTCCGACCTCTGGAATTCACATGGTGGCAGGAGAGAGCCAGCTCCCACAGGCTAGCCTCTGACTCCACACATGTGATATGACTAAAGGCACACGTCTTCAGTCCCAGCACTCGGGAGGCAGAGACAGGTGGCTCTCTATCAGTTCAAAGCCAGCCTGGTCTACAAATCAAGTTCTGGGACAGCCAGGGCTACACAGAGAAACCTTGTCTTGAAGGGAAAACAAAAAAACAAACAAAAAAAACATAATTAGAAACTATCATGTTCCTCCTAGCATGACCAAAACATATGGACTGCACATAAAATATTGCCAAAGACAGGGAGTGTCTTAAACTTGCCCATGGTGGTGGTGAGAGTATAATATGGCACATCCAAGCAGAAAGAAAATTAGCAGATTTATTTTGCTTTTGTTGTTGAAACTCTGGTTGGCTTGGCCTCGAACCAGCTGGCCTCGAACTCACAGATCTGCCTGCCTCTGCCTCAGAGTGCAGGGATTAAAGGCCTTCCCCTACCTAACTCAGTTTGGCGGGTTATTTTGGTTTGGTTTGGTTTGGTTTGGTTTGGTTTGGTTTGGTTTGGTTTTGAGACAGGGTTTCTCTGTGTAGCTCTGGCTGTCCTGGATCACACTTTGTAGACCAGGCTGACCTCGAACTCAGAAATCCTCCTGCCTCTGCCTCCTGAGTACTGGGATTAAAGGTGTGCACCACCACGCCCGGCTAGCATGGCGGGTTCTTAAATGTTAAACACTCACCAACAGATGATCCAGACATTTTGCCCCTGGGAAAATCAAATTATATATTCACACAAAGATTTGTACAATAATTTCCATAGCATCAAAGGCCCATCAACAGCTGAATAGGTAAATATATTGTGGTATATCCATACAGTGGAATAATATTCAACCATGTAAAAGCACTTGGAAATCCTGAGATAATGAAATAAAATGAGTGAGGATCAAAATAATTATGAGTGAAATAGGCCATAGGAAAAAACACATATCAACTTCTATCTATATAAGACTATAAAAAAGAAAACTACTCTTTTTCATTTTTTTTTTTTGTTTACATTTATTTGGAGGTTGGTGGGCTATTTTCAGGAGTTGGTTCTTTCCTTTTACTAAGTCGGTCCCAGAGATCGAACTTGAGTCAGCAAACTTGGCAGCAAGTCCTTCAACCCATGAGCCATTTCATGTGCCCTCAAACTACTCCTTCTGCGATAGGAAGTGAGTCAGCGATTGCCTGAATATTGAATGAAGAGGCAGGTATGGATCAGGAAGCCTTATACAAGGTCATAAGGAAACTTTGGGAACTGATGCAATGTCCATGATCTTCAGTGTGGTGAGGTCTCCCAGACATATCCGATGTTTTAAACCTTTAAATTCTTGTCAATCATACCTCGATAAGGCTGTAAAACGTTAATAATGCTCAGGTACAGCAGATGGGGGTTGGGGGCTGCCAGGAGTGATCCCCAGCTATTGTCTGAGACTTTCAAGGATGGAGGTGCTATATCCTGGCATGAGGCTGTGAGGCTGTGAGGCTGTGAGAGAGGATGGAGAGGATGCTGAAGAGAGGTGGGCAGCACTCAGGAGCAGAGTGTTAAGGGGAGAAATCTGGCATCTCTGTGAAGGGATGGAGAAGTCAGTTGTGTGTTCGTCAACTAAAATGAGAACCTGTGGTTTGAGAAGGGGCGAAGGATACCCAAACAAGGAGAATGTGCAGTGTGGAGGAGGAAGGGGCGGGAAAATGGGGGTGGTCTGGAGTGGTGATCTTCAGAATGCCCTGGGCAGATGACCGGAGGAAGGAGACCTTGAAGACAGACAGGAGGGATGGATAGACAGAGCACAGTAGAGATTACGTGAGGGGGGGTTTCTTCAGGGCACCATGGGAGGGGAACGGAGAGAGGAACCAGATGGATTTGCTAAGACAGGAAAACAAAAGTCGGGAACCTTCGAAAAGGTTGCTGTTGAGACAGGAGAAATAAAGAGGTCAGCTTTAGAGCGAATAAACTTTGAAGAAGATTTCACACGAGCAACTGGAGCCCTGGATTGCTTCTATCCAGAAGCAATGCATGCGTGGGAGACAAGCAGACAGACAGACAGGCAGGCAGGCAGACAGATAGACAGAGAGGCAAGCAGATAGGCAGACAAAACAGACAAGCTTGGAGACAGCCCCAGGAGAGCAAGTGAGCATAGAGAACAGCATGAGATAGAAGAGAATGGGGGAAGGACAAGACCTATGAGGTCTTTAGAACCTCCTAGAACATCTCAAGTCGACATCTTGCTCAGAGTGAGGTGTACCCAGGCCTGAAAAAGATGTCCCCAGAAGCACACCCGACAGAGGGGACACAATGCTCCTGGCTCACACGCACACCACCTCACTGTGTGCTCCCCTCTCTGATAGAGACCAAAGTCGTTACCTCTAGTGGGCTTAGAAGAAATGGAGACGCATGCAAGTTAAGGGACTTCGCCCAAGGTCATAGGGCTTTGCTCTAGTCCCTCTCTGGGGAGACTAGTGCTCTTCTTAGGGTCCTAGAATGAGGTCCCTGGGGGCCAGACTTGACCCCAGAGTGTCTGTGTGCAGAGCCTCTGAGGCAGTAAGCATGACGGGAGGGGCACAGCTAATTGCCTGTACAAATTAACTCTAATGTGCTCGGCATCGACATACTTATCTTTCTCTAATTACATTAATCAATTAATGAAGAAGATGGCTCCCCCGTATTATGATTTCCAAGGCCCATATGTTCTTGGAGCTCCAGCTGGAGCATGGCTCTTCTCTCTGCCCTTGGCTGAGAAGGTCAGGGGACAGGGTGGACGTCTGTAGAATAAATTGACCCCCCCCATTTTCTGCACCCTGAAATTGAGGTCCAAGGGTCAAGGTAGGTCAAAGGTTGCTCATTCGGGACCTCCTTCCCGCACTGTTCACAGTTATTGGACCCACTGGTATTGCCCTGGAAGGTAGACTCTCTCTGGGCTGCCCATGCATGCCACAGCCCCGTGACAAGGCTAAGGATGTTGTTTAGAGATAGAGTGATTGTCTAGCATGGATGGATAAAGCCCTGAGTTCCATCCTCTGCCAAAAGAAAAGTATCTATGACATGTCTGTGCTATGTCATAGCTAACACCCATCAATCAATGTCTAAGTAGGCCAATAGGTTCCAGCCACCTCCTGACTTCGGAAGCCTTCCCCTATAACAATCTCAATTCCTATTGAGGAATAATTGGGCAAAAACAAAAACAAAAAACAAAAAAAAAAAAAGAAAACCTCACCTTTGGCTAGCTACGGTTGACTAATGTCTTTAATCCCAATACCTAGGAAGCAGAGACAAACAGCCATCTGTGATGTCAAGGCCAGCTAGGGATACAAGGAGTTCCAGCCATTCACATCTTGAGGCTCTGTCTGAAAAAAAAAATAGTTGTTCACATTTAAAGTATATAACTTTGCACTCATGTATGTCGACTAGATATCCTTGTTCTCAAACTTTGCCATTGATGCCGCAGTTGATGCAGTCCATAGCCTCTGCCCATCACTCCTGACACACACTCAAACCCTGTTAGTTAGGGATGGAACCCATAAAAGATCATAAACACCCCCTGATGGTGTGTGGGCCTGGTTGCGCTCATCTGTGTGCATGAGTGTGGAGACCACAGGTGGGCATCGGGCATTGCTCCACATCTTATTTTGGAGACGCTGAACCTGCTGCTCACTGTTTTCGGTTACACTGGCTGGCCAGTGAGCCTCCAGGCTCTGCCTGTCTCTGAGCCAGCTTTTAGCACATTCCTGTGTGCCTGCACATCATTTCATGGACTACGTGCTTCAAACAGGCAGCCTCCGTTCCTCCATTTAACTGCCAGTCGCAGCGTCAAGCGAGCCCCTCCCCCCCCCCAGGGCATCAGTATCACCTGGGAAAGACTTAGGTCCCAGGTCCACTGACTCAGCTCTGAGATGGGGCCCAGCCTCCTGGCGTCTAAGGAGCCACCCAAGAGACTCCAGTGATTTCTCAAAGTGAAGGCAATGGCTTGAGGAATTGTGTTAACTGAGCCTCTGAATCCTTTGGGTTTCTACTCTAATCACTTCTGTTATCTTTTCATAAAGAGACAATTAACTTCCATTTGTCAAGCCATCCCATGTGGCAGAGACTATGCTAAGCACAGTCTATTGCATTGAATGCTCGAACCAACCCAACACTCAGCTATCTATTTTACAGAAAAGGAAAACAGAGTTGGAAAGGCTGCTGAGTCCTGTCTACCTGTTAAGTGGGAAGTCCAGGAAAACAGGGCTCACAACCTCATCCTGACCCCACGTTCTCCAAACATCGCGTGGGCACCGTCGAACCTGTATGGCTGTGCCACTCCTTGTCCTGGTTCCCAGGTGCAAATACTCCATTCAGGTTCAATTGTTTGACAACTTTGTCTCCAACTGACAGCTGGTTTGGGGGAGACTGTGGAAACCTCATGAGATAAAGACTTGGGGGAGGAGATTGACACACTCAGGGGTGGACCTTGGGGATAGATCCTGGCCTCTCTTCCTGCCTAGCTCTCTGCTTTCTGGTCAGAACCATGCTAGAAGCAGCTGCCACAAGATCCCACTGCCACAGACCAAGCTGACCTGGTTGCCTCCCCTACCGTGATGAACCGTTTTTTTTCTCTGAACCGGAAGTGAAAACGAGTCCTTCCACCCTCCAGCTGTCAGGCACTCTGTCCCAGCAATAAGAAAGATGAGCAGACCTCTTCTAGAAGAGTCTTCCCTTTAAACGCCAGCTCCCCCTCACACCCCAGCCCTCTCCTACCTAAGTGTCCGCTTCTTAACTAGCTTTTTTTAAAGTGCTCGAAAGCATCAAGCACCCTCAACAGACATCATAGGTTTTCATTTTTATAAAAATTGTATAACTCAGTTTGCTTCTCAAAATGCAAAGATTTCCTCTCGAGGAAACACAAGTTTCCTCTCGGGATGAAATGGAGGTGGGAATAGAGCCTTTAAAGGAACAGCTTTGGATCCTTTCTGCTCAAGAGAGCGCAAGTCTAAATTTTAAAAGGGGGGGGGGGAGACTTCAAGGCCAGCGCTTCTTTATTTCTGATGTTTTAATCAGCCAATCAAATCACCCCGTGTAAGCAGCTGAACTAACCACTCGTGCTAAGCCCCCAGGAAGTGTAAGGTGGGTCTGATGTTTTTCAAAGATGAGATGATAAACAGGCAGATTCTCCAGCAGAAACAATGGTCAAATCACAGTTTAGAGTGACCAAAACATAGCTCACCTAATGGCCAGTCCCCATTGTGGAGCTGTAAGTCCCAAATCCCAGAAGACAGTCGGTCGATACAACCGTACCATGTGCGGCTTCCCTCAACATATGCAAGTTCTGCTCCCTTCAGTCATGGCCTGAGTCCAAGGCTCCCATAGATTGGAGCACCCTGGCCAGAGCCAAGGTCAACCAGAAGGAGAAATGTCCAGCCTGTTGTAATAAATATCAAATATCACATCCACGAGATAAGTCTTTCTCTTGGTTCTGGAGGCTGGCGATCAGGGGTCAGTGTGCCCAGGTATCTTGTCACCTGATAGAGAGAGTTCTGGTCTCTTCATTGCCAAATGAGGGAGAGAAATCCCATTCATGAGACCCTGTTACCACCCAAAAGCTTTATCCCCTCTAATGTCTCACTGTGACATTCCATCCAAAGCAGGCTCCCTGGGGACAGCAGAGAAACTAGCCTTAGCAAGGACCACATCTCCTCTACACACCACCCTCCCCTCCCCCCAGTTGATTCTGGGGCAGGAGTGTCCCTCTCAGACAATCAGTGTCTTTCTCAGAGTCTAGGCAGCTGACTACTGAAACTCCATCCTGGCCCTAACCTCAGCTCTTCTATGCTGAGGAGGGCGGGGACGATTCAGGGAGAGCCCAGCCAGTTGGGCTACAGACTTGAAGAACCTCTGAGGTGAGGGTGCTCCTTAGTCCCTTGACAGCAAAGGCTTGGGAATGGGGCAAAGAGCTGACAAGATCTTCATGCGGTCTGGACCAGGTAGAAGGACCCAAAGGTACTGACTGTTCTACACACACACACACACACACACACACACACACACACAC
>NC_034592.1:142929146-142941522 GCF_900095145.1 Mus pahari
CACACACACACACACACACACACACACACACACACACACGATGATGCAATTTAAAAAAGAAATCACTTCATCAATGCTCTGGGCACAGTAAATGCTGACATAGTCCTGGCATCCAGGAAGCAAGAGAGGCTGGAGGCAAAGAGGTAGCAAAAAACCCCACACAGCTTCCCTCCATCTCAAAGTGGGAGAGCCAGACGCCAAAGCCTATCTGGTTTTGGTTTTGGTTTTGGTTTGGTTTGCTTCTTCCAAAACAGTGTAGATTCTTCTTTGGGCAAAGGAGCAGTGCCCAGGCGGGGTGGGGGGTGGGGGGGAGTGATATGTCAGGGACCCATGAAAATGTTTTGATTCCCTTCAAAATCCGGAAGAAATGAGCCTTGAAAATAGACAAAAATGTACTTTTTTTCCCTCCTCAGAAACAAATGGGATGTTCAGAGCCCCCTGGAAATCTGTCCTCAGAGGAGTCTCACAGACAGAAGCTACTATCCTGGGCCACAAATGTCCTAAGGTGATTCTGACCCTGGAGGAGCCACCCCTACTATTCCTGTCAGACAGAGACCACGTTCACTTCCGCCTGGCCAAAGGCAGGAGCCCCTCACAGTCCTGCACAGAGCAGCCAGGACAGTCTGTGAAGAAAACCTTCCAGCGCGGGTGTATAAACCTGTGGGAGGGGGAGGGCCATGTCACAGGCCCTCCCCGATACTCTGTGAGCTTCCTCACTCTCCAAACCCCTACCCATCTTTCAAACCTGCCTCCCCTAAGAGAAACTGAGGCACACACCTACATACCCATCCCATTGAAATCTCTAGTGAATCTTCCCTCCGAGTCCTCCTCCAAAAGACAGCAGAATCGTAATCTCACAATGCGCACAATCCATTTCCAGTCACAGCCAGCACGGGGCCCTCCTCTGGCTCGCCCCATCCCTAGAATCCTTCCATCCCAAGCGCCCCTGGAAGGCCAGTGATCCTGCCCAGCCCCTCCTCTTCTGACAGCTGGGAGTGTAGAAGTGGCAAGGAACAACGCCAGGTGGGTTGAGCTGTAAGCCTTCACCAGCAACATCCCATGCAAGGAGTCAAATTCAGAGACGTGGTCCAAAGACAAAAAGAGCTGGTTCAGCCTTTTTTCTGTGACTACACACCCATCTTTGTACCTCAGTTTCCCCGTCTGTTAAGCTTGCTTCTGGCTAAGGTCTCTAAAAGGAGTCTCCCCCAAGTGACTGCGAAGCTCCCTCCATCAGCGCAGGCAGAATTGCCAACGCAGTGGGAGAGCGCCACCTACTGGCTCCCAGGTCGCCTGCAGAACCGCACCACGAAGGACCAAATCACAGAACCGACCTTCAAAGGCAGGGATACTCTTTCTGTCTCCACATCGTCACAGTCTCCTCCTTCTTCTTGAGGTCTGAAAAGGACTCCTTCAGCCCAGCAGCTTCCGCTGTACTATCTATCTCCTGCTCCAAAGACCCCAGGAAAACCATGAGCCTCGTGGCATCCTGCCCCTGTGCCTTGACCATCACCAGGGTAGCTTCCCTCACGCTGGGCGAAGGGCTGGAAGGGCGGTGAGGGCAGAAGGGAGTGGGGGGGGGGGAGACAATGATCCCTATTGTGACTAAATTTCCCCCTGAAGATCTCATTCAAGATGTTAGAGTGAGCGATCATAAAAGGAATTAATAGTTGATTCGCTGTATAATTTCCTAGTTCAATATACTTTAGTGCAGAGACTAAATGAGCCGTCCCGGCCGTTCGGTGGGGCCAGATAGCGACTTTATCGCTGGGATCTCAGGCTGAGGAATAAAAGCAATTCTTCTGAAGTAATTGCGTCTAATTAAAAGAAACATTTAAAAAGTGTAACCAAAAGGAATTCATTTCAAATGGAAAATTAATGCTGAAAAATAGCCCTGAGCTCTCTTGTCGCAGCTAATAGCCAGGCAGCCGCAGAATAATTAAACTGTTTTTGAAATGTCGATACCATCCTCCTCGGGAAAAGATGGGCACCACTGAGCACGCTGTGGCCATCAGCAAGGAGCCAGCCAGGGAGTTGAGGTCAGAAGTTAGCTACCAGGCTGGATTAAAAAAAAAAGTGGGGGGGGGGACCACCTGGGACCAAGCTGGAAGAGGTGGGTGCTGTGACCCTTAATGAGGAATAGCCACTCCCCGGGGACCTGAGTATCTCACCAAATATCCCAACCAATCCTGCAAGTCTGGTTAGTTATAATTATGTTGTGATAATTCAAAGGTAGATTCCTTGGGACGTGATACCTAGTCCAAGATCACAGCAAATCTCAGCAGATTCAATATTCAAACTTAAACCTGCCTAGCTCTGCCCTCCATGTCAATTCCTAGGCCCTGAAGTTAGGCATCAAAAAAGGTTGTGTGCTTTCAACTATTGTAGTCGCTGGTCCTGTCTATGAGGAGCATGACCTGGTTCCTGTCTGCAAGGCTTTGAAAATCCACCTCTCGACTCCATTCCCAAAGATTCCAGCTTCATTGGTCTAGACACTGGACCAGTGACACTGTTCTCAACCTGCAGGTCACAACATCTTTAGCAACCCTCTATCTCAAAAAACAAAAACAAAAACAAAAACAAAACATTACAATTCATAAGAGTAGCAAAAATACAGTTATGAATTAGCGACTAAAATTATTTTATGACTGGGAGGTCACCACAACATAACAGACTGTATTAAAGAGTCACAGCATAAGGAAGGTTCAGGTAGCAAATCCTACCTTACAGGGAGGGCCTTGGTTAGCACCAGACAGACAAAGAGGGGCTAATGCAGAACCAGCACCTGATCAATACAGAAAAGCTTCCAGAGGCAGGGCACTGCAGACTTCAGAAGCCAGGACAACTGCCTTGTCAGCCTGGCTTCTCCAACGCTTAGGGGGGGGGGGGGCGATATGGCAGAAGAAGAAATTTAAATCTCCTGTGTTTAAAGGTGAAAAGCCATCTTCTCAAAAGAGTCTTGCTCCAACGTGAATTCAGAAAGGGGAAGCCACATCTTCAAAGGCAAACTTGGATTGCTGAATAGACACCAAAAAAGCCACTTCCCCCCCCCCCCCCCCGCAAGTGCCAAGCACTCAAAGTAGGCTAAGAGTTGCCTGTGATCCATGATTAAGGGACTTGCTTTAAGGAAGCTGAATAATTTATAATCTGTAAATTGTTTATATGCTGAAGGATATTGTTAAAGACCTCTGGAATGATCCCCCCCCCCAAAAAAAAAATCTACGCCCCCAAAGTGAATTTAAGCATGCCCCAAACCTAATTCACACCAGTACAGCTGTAGGAAAAGCTTGCTTTCTTTATACATATGCAAAGACTCCCAGCCTCCCTCCTTTCTGAATTGCAAATCCATCCTGGTTTCCAAAGATCATCACCCGAGCACCATCTGCTTTGCCGTGGCTAACCCCCTAAAAAAGGCAGTCATGGTCCCTAAGAGACATTCGGAACCAGCGGAAGAGAGCTGCTTCCCAGTGATCCTGGCTTCCCGTGACTCCAGCGGCTCAGCCAAGTGTGAGGGATTTCTACAACACCCTTGGGGGAGGGTTGCCACCAGCTGCCATTCTCTCCCCTCGGAGCTTCCTTTTTTTGTCCACTCCAGCCAGTGGCGGGCCCATGGCGCAATGTGCCGCTGCTGCTCCAGTGACTGAGACGTGAACACCCCAGCTCCCCACCACTTTGAACCTGTGCAGGCTCAGACTGGCCCCTGATGCTGAGTCTGGTAGAAAATAAGGACACCCCTCTATTAGCCACTCCCTCCCTTACCTGCACTGCCTTTGCTTCACAATAGAAGACTTGCATTTGATTCCACGTCTGTAGAAACACATGTGAGAATTGAGCCATAGAATTTAAGAATTGAGCCATAGAGCCTGGAACATCCACCTGAGCCTGGCCCTGTGCAGTGACAGCAGGGATTGGATGCCAAGCTACACGTAAGCCACATGTTTTCCAGCTGTGTGACTTAAGAAACACCACTAGCCTCCATGAGCTATAAAGTGGGAGCGGTGGCTGCCGCACGCACACACGCATGCACGCACGCAAGGGGATCCTGAGAAGAGCGTTGACATCCTGCAGGTTAAGATTGTGCCCTGAGGTGTTTACTTAACAAGTAGTAAAAGACAAGAAGCCTTGAGTGTGGCAGAGTGTGAAAGCAGAACCCCTACCCCTTCACTAGTCCTTCCAGGGAAATGGGATATAAGCAGACCTGTGGGCCAAGGGCTGACAATAGGGGCAGGGGGGTACTCTGCCACACACTCTCCAAAGGTCTGGCATGGCTAGTCCAGTAGCCACCAGGCCTAGTTAAATTTACAATTCAAAGCTAGGCAAAGACCATGAATGTCTACCCCTGCTCCAGAAGCTCAGCTGAGTCCAGTTCAAAGCCAGCCTGGGTAACATCGCTTTAGGAAGACATCATTTTGAAAAGCAAACTATAATGCAACAGTATCTAGGGGATATACAGAAGTTACAGTTTTATTTTAAAAAAAAAAAAAAACTGTTGAAAAATTGAGCGAGATGTGAGATATTAATTTTGACCGTCGAGCAAGTTTTATAGAAATGGGAATGTTCAAACTGGAGAAATGGCCTAATGGTTAAGAGCATTTGTTGCTCTGGCAGAAGACCGAGGTCTGATTCCCAGCCCCCATATGGTGGTTCACAACCATCCAGACTGCCAGTTCTCGGGAACCCAATGCCCTCTTATGCTCCTGGTACCTAGACTGCATGCGGTGCACATACACAGATGTAGGCGAAACACCCATATACAAAATTAATTACTCTGATAGATATAAAAAAAGAAAGAAAGAAAGAAATGAGAAATCTAAGGGTAGTGACTCTTTAGGCATGATTCTTTATTTTTAAGATTTATTTTATGTATGTGAGTACACTGTCACTGTCTTCAGACACACCAGAAGAGGGCATCAGATTCCATTACAGATGGATGTGAGCCACCATGTGGTTGCTGGGATTTGAACTCAGGACCTCTGGAAGAGTAGTCAGTGTTCTTACCCACTAAGCCATCTCTCCAGCCCTAGGACTGATGCGTACTCATGCAAAGACTGTACGAATGGCCACGAAAAAATGTTTTGTAGAACACAAAGCATTTGGGGTGGGCAGCGAAACTGCTCCCTCTGACGCTACAAAGGATCTAGCTGTGGTGTGTCTGTGGACATCCTGAACAAGTCCATAATGTGCTTCCAGAAACCTTCAAAAAAATAAAATGAGGGCTGGTGAGATGGCTCAGCAGGTAAGAGCACCCGACTGCTCTTCCAAATGTCCAGAGTTCGAATCCCAGCAACCACATGGTGGCTCACAACCATCCGTAACAAGATCTGATGCCCTCTTCTGGAGTGTCTGAAGACAGCTACAGTGTACTTACATATAATAAATAAATAAATCTTTTTTAAAAAATAAAATGAAATGAAATTGCATTAACTAAAACCAAATACAACTAAAATTTCTGTTTCTCAAGCCCTTTAGTCACACCTCAGCTGTGGCTTCTCTCTAGTCCAAGTGGCTAGAGGATCTCCCCATTGCCACAGAAAGTCCCCACTGGCCTAGCTACCATCACGCAGACCTAAACAACAGACCAGCAGGGCCAGACCAGCAGGGCCTTCTTTGCTTCTGTGAGTTTCAAGCAGCTGCCTGACCTCTGAGGGCAGTTCCTGTAAAATGGGCTGCACTGCATTCCCTAGAGAGGTGAGTGGACGGACTAAACAGCTCCTAGTCTAGAAAAGTCTGAAGCCCAGTCGAGTCGCTCCCCCGTTTAGTTTTGCCCTGGGATCCTCTTAGACCCATCAGTTGCTCACTGACCCATTTTTCTAACCGGGACCAGCTGTGCCCCTGCCCCTTGGTGACGCATTCCCCTCGGGAAGTGAGTCCAACCAAGAGCAATCACCAGCTGCGTGATGGTTGAGGGTGGGGGGCTTCCTGGGCTTGTCCAAACAGAAGAAGAAGCTAGGAAAACATTGGACAGAGCCCAAAGCCTATCTGATGAGACTCCATGTAGCCTGATTCCAACTGTGCCACACTCCGGTGGGAGATCATTGGTTACCAGAGGCAGCGGGAGGAAGTGGGAGACAGGTAGTACACAAAGCATTTGGGGGGGGGGGGCAGCGAAACTGCTCCCTCTGACGCTACAAAGGATCTAGCTGTGGTATGTCTGTGGAATGAACAGCACCAACTACCCGGTCTGGAGAGAAGGTGAGTTCACAGGCTACACCCGCTGAGGGATTCTGGGAGTGGGCAGTTCCACTCGGGGTAAGGGGGGAAAGATGGAGAAACTGGGTCGTACATCGTTTGTTGGACAAATTAAGAAGATAAATTCCAAAGCTCAACCATAAAAAAGAGGGTAGAGAACACAGGGAGGGGAGAGAGGGAAATGGAGAGAGAAAGGGAGGGAGGGAGGGAGGGAGGGAGGAAAGGGAGAGAGGGAGGGAAGGGAAGGGAAGGGAAGGGAAGGGAAGGGAAGGGAAGGGAAGGGAAGGGAAGGGAAGGGAAGGGAAGGGAAGGGAAGGGAAGGGAAGGGAAGGGAAGGGAAAGACAAAAGACCCAAGAGATGGAAAGAAGCAGAACTTTGCTGGGGTGCCCAGGGCCCTTTGTCCTGATCCACCACCAAGTGCCCCAGAGTGGACAGTCTCCCAAATCTCACCCCACACCTTCCTCCTTGTTAGCTCACTCTCCTTTCCACCACAGTCTGCTCAAATCATCACAAACTGTCCCTTTATCATTGAACCTCCCTAATTAAGCTAACATTATTAGAAGGTTGGGAGGGGGAGAAACCCCTCCCAAATTCTCTTTTCGTTTCAGTAGCTCTTTAATATGCGAGGCGACGAGAGAGAGATGAGCGGCCCCTAATTGCCAGTCCCTGGAGTAGCCGGTCAGAAAATGAATTGATGCAGTTTTTTTTTCCTTATGAACAATGCATGTAGCACAAATTGCAGTGGCCGTCACCAGAGATTTAATTACCAAATATCATTACTTTCACACATCATTTCAGATTTGGCCTGATCAAATCAAAGTCCGGGAGAGAGGGAGAGAAAACTGCACTCTTAGCAGGTCATTCGTTCAGGGATGGCTTTAGAGCAGCGTGGCTTGGCATTGGGGAAGACTTCCTTCAGCCACTGTGGAAGAAGCAGCTGCCAGAGGCGTTCATAGCAAGAGAGATGCCCAAGGTCCCAAGCTTTGGAAGAAGGAAGGCTGCATACCCGCAGAAAGAGTCTCTAGGACCTGGGAAACAGCCCCCAACCTTCCCCCCACCCCCAGGAAAGAGCCAAGCTGTATGGAGCCCTGGAACCCTACAAGTAGAAGGTACTACAGCAATCTGTGGCTGTTGTCTACTGTTTGTTCATCCCGCAAAGATATGGGAAGCACCCAGTGTGTGTCAGACACTGAGCCCGACCCCGAGGATACAAAAAAAGCATAGCAAGCTTCACAGGTTCACACTGTGGTTGGGGAAAAGGGGTTTAATCAAATAACTTGATGCTTCATGGAGAGCAGAAAGTGGGGCGGGGAGGGAGGAGATGGGAGAGCCAGACCTCCTGGGTTAGAATCCCCGCTCCAGTCCTTCACAGCTGGGTGATCTTGACTAAGTCGCTCAGCCTTGTGGTGTCTCCATGTCTTCATTTGTAGAATGGGGACTCTAACAGTATTTATCCCGTGGTTGTATGCAGAATTAGATGACTCAATATTATAACACTTGACTCGGTGTCTGGTACAGGGCGAACTCCACATGGAAGTGTTTGTTAAATGCATACAAGTGTAAAACGGTAGCTATAAGAAGACCCTGAGAGTCCACTGCTCTGGCAGACTAGATGGGAAGTGGGAGAGGACCAAGAGATTAGCAAGCACAAACCGCCAAGCAGAAAACGGGAATGTGTTAACTAAGAGAAGTGCTGAAGAAGTGTGTTCTTTCTTACCTTCAGAATCGACATGTGCAAAGGCCCTGGGGCAGAAGTGAATTAAAAAGAAAAAGACACTGGAGAGTGGGGGGGGGGGACTAGAATCACCCAAGAGTGAGGAAGCCGGTGGGATTGATTCTTGAAGGCCGTAGCCAAAAGTGCCAAGTGTGAACACTAACTTCCTGAGTGTTCCGGGTCTTAGAAGACTCATCTCTCAGCGAGCAGTGTCCCATGGGTTCCCCCTTCTCACAGGAAGCAGGAGCCAACCAAGTACATAATAAGTGAGAAGGATGCAGGAAAGCCAAGCAGAAAGGTGTTACACCCAGGAAAGAGTACCTGTGAAAAACCCCTCCGACACCAGGGCCTGAAGGGACAAAATGGGGAGGAAAAAGAGACATAGCAACTATGGCTCCCGTCCCCAAGGCCCTGCCACCCTTAGTCCCCAGCTGGGCTATCTCATTGGTTGAACCATTCAGACTTAAGGAGATGAGAGAGCCTGTGATATAGAACCACCAGTCAATGCTAAGGCTTGCTAGCAGAGGGGCTGATGGGAGATAGGAGTGGCGGTCAAGCAGAAGTCCTAACGCCCTCTCCGTAGAGAATGGGTGGGCTTCAGAGGAGGTCAGATCACGGTAGAGACCTGATTGGGACCAGCTCCATCAAAAGATCCCCCTGTGTCATTCCCTCTACCTGTGGCTTCAACTCGGCCTTTCTCAGCAGCAGGCATCCTTTATGAGAGCCCAGTTCTTTACAGAGCTAAGAACAGAGCCCCGTGCGTCACCTTTCCATTCTCACTCTTTCAAGAGTCTATAGGGAGGTTTTCCAGAAACTGTCGGCTCGAGTGCCTACACAACTGCTTCTTTTTTGAAACAAGATTTCTGAGACAAGAGCCTGGAGTTTACTAGTTCAGCTAGACTGGTCCAGGGATGTGCCTGTCTCTGCCTCCTCAGCCCTGGGATGATAGCCACAGGCTGCTGTAGATTTTTTTTTTAAATGCAAATGCTGAGTGTCCAAACTCAGGTTCTCATGCTTGCAAGGCAAGCTCTACCGACTGAGCCACTACCCCACCCCCCATTCCCTATCTCTGTTTTTATAGAAAATATTGTTTATATCCACTTGAAATGGATTGAGACTATTATTTTAAATAAGTCCATTTTTTTAATAAGTAGTTTTTTTAAGATTTATTTATTATAGCTGAGCACACATCTTCAGACACCCCAGAAGAGAGCATCAGATCCCATTACAGATGGTTATGAACCACCATGTGGTTGCTAGGATTTGAACTCAGGACCTTTGGAAGAGCAGTCAGTACTCTTAACCACTGAGCCATCTCTCCATCCCCAACAAGTCGATTTTTACATTTCTACTTTAATGTTGCAATGTAGTAAATATTGGTAGGTATGACTCCCATGAACAGGAGTTTTAAGGGAATTTCAGCAGTTTTAAGGTACATAAAGGGGTCCTGGGGGCTTGAGAGATGGCTCAGCAGTTAAGAGCACTGGCTGCCCTTCCAGAGGTCCTGAGTTCAATTCCCAGCAACCACATGGTGGCTCACAACCATCTGTAATGGGATCTGATGCCTTCTGCTGGTGTGTCTGAAGACACCTACAGTGTACTCATATACATGAAATAAATAAATAAATCTTTTTTAAAGTGGGGAGGGGTTCCTGAAACCAAGAAGTTTGACCCAGAGATACTGAGAACAACCGAGAAGGACGTGTAGCTTATCCCCCCTTTTTATTTTTATTTTTTTAACATGTACGAGTGTTTGCCTGCATATATGTCTGTGCACCACAGGCATGCAGTGCCTGCAGAGGCCAGAAGAGGGCATTGGTTCCCCTAGAACCACAATTCAAGATGATTGTGCACAGCCCTGTGGGTACAAGGAATGAACCCAGGTTCTCTGAAAGAGCAGTCAGTGCTCATAACCACTGAGCAAGCTCTGTAGCCCCTTGTGTTAAGGAAGAGACAGCTACAGCTCAGAGGCGGGCTGAGGACTCCTGGGTCACCCACCCAGTCAGCTGGCTCTTGACACAGTTCTCTGACACCAAGGTTCCTGTGCACACAAACAGCTCCTCTCGTGCATCCACAGGACAGGGAAGTGGGGCATGGTGGGACAGCACCTGTCTTCTGCCACCTCCTCCACAGAGAGGAAATGACAAGGATAGATTGATCTCAATGATCAGCTACAAATGGTCCCTCCATGTGGCCATGTTAATCAGCCTCCACCAGGCAGTGTTTGACCAGTTTGAAAGGTTTATAGCAACAATGTGGGGTTGATTTATTTCTCCTTAATAAAAAAAAGTGATAAGTGAGACCTGCATCTATCGCCCTGTTTATCACTCAGGGTGATTTATTAACTAATTTACACTTACGTGGCCGATGGTTCCAAATGTGGACGGTGGGGGGAGGTGGGGTCAAACATGGCCCTCAGGGCTGCCCTGGTCATGTCTTCGGCCCTCCACGCAAGCCTCACACACAAGCAAGGACAAGCTCTCAGATCTGAGTGTCAAGGTTCTGGAGAGAATGGAGAGGGAAGATGGAGAGGTGGACGGCTGTCTGGTCTGAGCCTTTTCTCATCTCTTAAGAAGTCATGTCTGGTAGCGTGTTCTGCTGACCCCAGGATCTATCCCCACAGCTGTGCCTCCTTCTGCTACAACTGGTCCCCTGCTAAGCCAAAGGACTCCCAAGTGGCGGCTCGGAGAGGATGTGACCTCTCAAAGATGGTGGCCTGTTCCAGTAAATCTCCAGCCCCAATAAGCCCATGCAAAAGCACACAACTCAACTGTAATATTTATCAGCTGCACACCTAGAGGGGGCAGATTTACCACTGCACTCCCAGCTATGGGATCCCTTGCTGTTGGCTGCTTCTCCGGGCTGTGTGGTTCTGCTCTGTCTTCCTTCCACCTCTTCTTCCTCTGTCTGTTTCCTCCCTTGTTCCCTACTCTTCCCGAACTCTCTAAAAACCTCCAACCCGGTCTCACCGAGAGGCAGCTGGGAGATCTATATGTGATCTCCCAGCCACCCTCCTCTTTCCCAAGCGTACAAGGATTGGAAACAGAAGCCTCTCTCTATTGCCAACCAACTGCTCCCTTAAGGGCCCACAGTGGTGGATGCTATGGCTGGACTAAACACCCTATCATGGTCAGATTCCCTCTAGCCCTCCAGAAAGCATAACAGGATAGCATTAAAACAAGTTAGCATCTTCGTTAAAACCTTAGATTCACGGCAGGGAAACTCCAAGGGCTACTTGTATAAGAACACAATGCGGAAGCTATTTAAATCTAATTTAAGTGTGCAGCATTTCAAATAGAAGCACTTTGTGAGGACTTGGGAAATCACTCAACCAATAACTTACCGCGGTAACTATGTGGGGATCCCAATATCTAACCAGACAAGAACATGGGAGCTTCCATTCATTTACCCACCCTGGAAGCAATTCAAAAACCATAAGAAGGGGCTGGAGAGATGGCTCAGTGGTTAAGAGCACTGGCTGCTCTTCCAGAGGTCCTGAGTTCAAATCCCAGCAACCACATGGTGGCTCACAACCATCCGTAATGAGATCTGACGTCCTCTTCTGGTATGTCTGAAGACAGCTACAGTGTACTTATATATAATAAATAAATCTTTGGGCCGGAGCCAGCAGGGACTGGGCGAACGGGGCCTACCGGAGAGAGCAGAGGTCCTAAATTCAATCCGCAGCAACCACATGTAGGCTCACAACCATCTGTACAGCTACAGTGTACTCACATACATAAAATAAATAAATCTTTTTGTTTAAGCCATAGGAAGAGATACACAGACCAGGAGGTTGTCAAAAAAAAAAAAAGAGGCAGAGGTAATGAGAATGAAAAAGATATCCATTAACCTGCCAGGACTCTGGTAGTGGTGGCAGTGGTGGTGGTGGTCCTAACAATGATACTGATGGTGACAATGTTGGTGTCTGGGGAGGGGAACAAGCAAAGACTTTTCTAGACCTGGCCCTCTCAGCCACCGTGAGCACTACTGATGCTCAGTCAGGACCACCGTGCTCCGAGAGCTGACCTGTGTCACACAGGGTATTTAGCAGTATCCTGGCCTCCTCCACCCACTGGGTGCCAGGAGCAGCCCCTTCCCCAGCACGGGGATCAAAAGCGGTCTCCACACACCGCTTCATGCGTCCAGGGATACAATCAGTCCCCATCGTGACCCACTGGTCTAGACAGCGTGAGAGATGTTCAGATGAGCAGAACATTTCAGGGGGGTGCACAGCTAAGTGTGTACGTGCAGAAGGAGTGTGTAGAAATGTCGCCGGCCTGACAGCTGTGGTTACCTCTAGGGGAAGGGGTAGGGTAGCAGTGTGGGTGGGGAGAGGGGAAGCGAGAGCTTTTCACTGCACATTTGACCCTAAGAAGGCATGTGTGTGCCTAGGCCCTGTGAAACTGGAAGGAGGAAAGGGAAGGAAGGAAGGAAGGAAGGAAGGAAGGAAGGAAGGAAGGAAGGAAGGAAGG
>NC_034592.1:142942478-142955839 GCF_900095145.1 Mus pahari
CTGTGGCAGAGGCGGCCCCGTGCCAACAAATGCAAGCAGGACCCAGAGCAGACCGAGGCTACGAAGGGTATATTTGTTGTCCTTTTGTTTTTGTGACCCCCCCCCCCGCACTGGGATTATTTCTGCTTTTTCATTTTGGAACACAAATCTGCAAACAGCGATGGGAGCTTGCCTAAAATCATGTGCCAAGATCTCGTGGCGATGAGAAGTCGCCTAGCAGCTGTTATCCATATACTCTCTCCCCCTCCCCCAACCCCACCACCACTCAAGGCCAGGGGCTACTTTAGGAGGTGGGAGGTAGGGGTGGGGGGAAACAAACCCAGACAATCACCAGAGTGTCACCCACTCTAGGACAAGGGGACATCTCCCAGAGAGTACCCGAGTGTCCCCAGAACGCTGTTCATCACAGATTCAGCATCTGCCCACTGTCTATTGGCTCACTTACCCTGCGGCAGTCCAAGTTCATTCACAGGAATTAGTCTCTCTGGCAGATGAGAAGCAGCCAAAGGGCCATTAAATTTAAGTGCTGGGGCTGGCAAGATGGCCCAGTAGTTGCCAAACCTGGTGACCTGAGTTCATTTCCCCAAAACCCACATTGTAGAAGGACAAATCAGTCCTGCAAGGTATCCTCTGAGCTCCACACGCACACCGTGGCACCCACGTGATGAATAAGTATTTAGAATGTTTAGTTAAGTGCTAAAGGAGGGAGGAGGGATGGGTACCAGGAGAAACGGTGCTCAGTTGGACAGTGGTGGTGCACACCTTTAATCCCAGCACTGGGGAGGCAGAGGAAGGCAGATCTCTGTGAGTTCAAGGCCAGCCTGGTCCACGGAGTTCCAGAACAGCCAAAAAAACTGACGTGCACCTAGCACATCGATTGATCCCCACACCTCAAGCCCCGGGACCTTGGTTCATTCGTAGTGCGTCCTATTTGGAGATGTGATCCAAAAGGAAGAAGTGGATAGTTGCTGTGTCTGTGCCCTTGTGTGATATAGCATCCAGGAAGAAGTGCGAGGTGACCCTAACAGGAAGCTCACCATACCCTGATCCTTGGGGGAAGTTGTTGGAAGGGATCAGAGCAAGAGCGCCAGCACCCTGAGCTAGGTCCCTGGGAAGCCACGTCTCACTGCCCAGCTGACAGTGGATTTTACCCTGGCAGGTAATGGATTATTTGGGGGCTGGGCTTTCAGGTTTTACAGTTGAGCCTCACTCCAGCCTGACTGTTCTGTCTCCCGAGCCTCCGAGATATCAGTAGTGGCCACACGTGTGCCTCTGCCATGGGGAACATCTATGGACTTCAACACACCTCAAACCCCGCAGAGCTGAGACCAAGCCTTCCTTTTCTGTTTGTTTCCGGTAAATACAGAAGTGGGAAAAGTAACCAATATAATAGGTAGCGACACCTTGATGACCGCACCCAGCCCCCAGCTCCCTGTCCTCTGTCAGCCCAGATCAGAAGCAGACACATCAGGAACATTGCAGATATGGGATGGACAAGACAAACCCTAGAGGAGAGTGGACCCGGTAGTGATTCTGATCACCAGTGGGTGCCCGGCAGCCCTCAGACGCCCCTCATGTCTGGATTCTCAGTTGGCTCCACCCACACATGCGCAGAGCCATAACCTTCCGACTGTGCTGAGCAAGAAGACACAATGTAGCTCTTTGCTGGGCGCCTGGTGCCCCATGCTGGGAGAGGCGCTCTGTCTCTCAAGGAACACAGCAACAAAGACAGAAAGCTAAAGAGGTGGAAGGGAGGGGGGAAATGCTAAGTCAGTGAAATAAGCATAAGGACCTGAGTTCGATCACCAGTGCCCACAGAAAAAGCTGGGTGTGGTGGCATGCACTGTCATCACTCGTGGAGAGGCAGAGACAGGCACATCCCTAGACCTCGCTGGCCAGCCAGGCCAGTCTAATGGACAGAGGAGCCTCAGGTCCTAGGGAGAGTCCCAGGTGAATGACTCCAATAAGTGACACCCAAGGATGACATCTAGGTTTATGTGCCATCTGCTTCTTCTTGAGGACAGGAAGTGACATTTTACACACTCACGAACTTCTTACCCAGTGCTCACCCATGGTGTGGCCCAGGAAGGGTGCTCATGCTATTGTGGGTAGGCACAGGATAGTCATACTAAAGCTCTGGACTTACCCACAGCCCAGCCTGGAGGCAGTCAGACCCCACTCTTACTTAAGACGCCTCCCAGTTCTGTACTTGGGACCCTTCCTTGCCTCTTCCACATTTCTCCCAGCCCTGGCCTACCCACTGGGTCACCCAGTGCTGTGAAGTAGCTGCCACAACTCAGAAGACAGTTTCAAGCCTGGCATCACTGACAGGACAGGATGGCCACTTGGGAACCCACAGGCTTAAGAGGAAAGCTCTATGTTTGAGTGGATGGGGGAAAAAAAACAAAAATGAAAACAAACAGAAAAAAAACTCCCATGCAAGTGACCACAGCACCACCTGGTGGTCACACGTGGTATTTCTTGTACAAGTACATTAACACATTCAGCAAACAGATGAATGTCCTGGGGCTGGAGCGATGGCAGTTAAGAGCTCTGGCTGCTCATGCAGACAGCCCAAGTTTAATTCCCACCTCCCACATGGCAGCTCACAAGTGTCTATAACACCAGTCCCAGGGGATCCGACATCCTCTTCTTACCTTCAAGGGCACAAGAGGCCTACACATGGCACACAGACATACACACAGCAAAGACATTCATACACATTAAAAGAATAATAAAGTAATTATAAATAAATACATAAATATGTTGTTCTAATACCAGCCTCTTGGATAGGTTGTGTTAATCTGTGTTTGTTTGTTTGCTTGCTTGTTAACTCTAACTACTGTCTACAGAATCACAGAGGCTGAAAAGACGGCTGTTAGTAAAGTATGTGTCTTCGAGGTACAAGGTACAAGGTACAAGGAACTGAACTTTATCCCCAGAACTCACGTTTGGAATCACTCACCATGTGTGCTGACCCGTTCTTTAATCCCAGCCTTAGAAAGACAGAGACAAGTGGATCTCTATGAATTCAAGACCAACCTGATCTACATAGTGAGTCGCAGGTTGGCCATGGCTAAATAGTGAGACCCTGTCCCAATTATAACAATATAATAATAGTAATAATAATAATAATAGCAATAGTAATAGTAATAATAATAATAGCAATAGTAATAATAGTAAATAAAACATCAGGCATGGTAGCATATACTTAATAGCAACTTTGGGGAAGCTGAGACAGGTGGAACCTTGGGGCTTGCTGGCCTGGCGGCCTCACCTATTTGATGAGCTCCAGAAAGAGGTCCTGTCTCACAGCACAAGGTAGACAGTTTCTGAGAAGCCAGAGCCAAGATTGACAGCTGGCCTCCAAAGGCATGTACACCTGCACATACATACATACATACATCATACATACATACATACATACATACATACATACCTGCACATACATACATACACACACCTGCATATATACACACACATCCCTACACACACACACACACACATCTTTTTAATTGTAAAAACATTAAAAAGGCATCATTATCCTTTTTTGCAAACAAGAATCCTGAGCTCAAAGCCTCGGTCACTCGGCATGGGCATCCAGGGAGTAGCAGGCTCTGGGCCACGCTTTGTGGATGAAAGTGGCCAGAGTCTCTGGATAAATGAAACCTGTGGGCAAGATGGACCTTAACTAAAGAATCACATGACAGTACCAAGGGACCTGAAGGAAAGGTGTATAAAATGTACCTACCTGGCCCAGGGGTCAGAGAAGGGTTCCCAGTAGAAGCCATGCATTAAACTGAGATCTGAGAGATGGCAAAGACTTAATCAGTGAGGTATTAATTTGTTCATTGATACATGAAAGCAGTAGGCATCTCTCTCTGCCCTGTTTTCATTTCCTCTCACACATGTATAAATTCCTAAAATGCTGGCTTTCCGATTCTGCATCATTTTTTTCCAGCTCTTTGCATCCCAATGCGTTAAGGCCCTTCGTTTTAACTAAGGAAGCTGTCAGCCTACTGACAGCTCCCATCTGTACCACAATTTATTTTTCCAAGCCCCTGATGGTGACACTTGGGCTGCTTCCAAATTTTCATTCTTTTAGACAGTCCTCCACGTTCAAGTCTCACAAAGTGCCAGACCCAGACACTGCCCCTGTAGTACCTGCCCATGTTCACGTTGCTGCTCACTGACGTCACGCCTTCTAATACTAAAAAAAAAAAAAGCTTGACGTTCTAGAAGGAGGAAGAGTAGCTCATCAGGTCAGAGCGTTTGCTGCACAAGCATAAAGACCAGAGTTCAAAGCCCTAGGACGCCCATTTTAAATGCCCAGACACAGCCACATGCGCACCTGCAACCCAGTGCTGTGGGTTGCATGGATGGCTGCCAACCTGGCTTCGTCATCAGTGGAGACCGTGTCCCGAGGAAATAAAGCCAAAAGTGATAGAACAGAACACTGGACTTCCTTTTATGGCTTCTCTGTATGCTTTCATGAGCACAAGATCTGCATGTACACATGCTCATACACCCTATACCAGACACACATAAACACACACAGATGTATACCACATACACAGACATACACACATAGGCATGCACCACACAAAGAAACACACAGATATACAACACACACACACACAAAAAAAAAAACCATACCACACACACAGAGACATACACTACACACACACCATACAGAGGCATACACCACACACACGCACACACAGAGGCATACAACACACACACACACACACACACAGAGGCATACACCACACACATAGAGAAATACAGACATACAACACACACACATACACCACACACACAGAGAAACATACACACACAAGCACATAAGAAGTTCTAAAAAATTTACCAAAATGCTGTGTGTGAGCAGTGTGTCTATTGTATGTGTGTGTGTGTTATGCAGTGTGAATAGTGTGTGCATGCTGTGTGTACTCATGTGACGTGTGTAGTGTGTGTGCGTGTGTGTGCAGTGTGAATAGTGTACGCATGCAGTGTGCATGCATATGTAGTTTGTAGTGTGTGTAGTGTGCAGTGGGAGAGGAACACACATGTGCAATAACACACATGTAGAGGTCAGACAACAGCCTTCTAGAGAGAGTTCCCACCTTCTGACTTGCTGAGGCAGAGTTTCCCTTGTCACTTCTGCAATACTGTATCTCCAGGCTGTTAGGCCTCTGAGCAGGGTCATCCTCCTGTCTCCGCCTCTCATCTCCCAGGAAGAGTGCTGAGAGTTCAGATGCAGGGTACAACATCAAGCTTTTGTATGTACTCTGGACAAACTCAGGTCGTCAGGAGTGCACATGAGAACACACAGCATGCGCACACTATTCACACTGCCCACCACACCCATATTCACACATACACACAATACACATACACAGGTCGTCATCAGGAGCGCACATACAGCACTTCACCCACTGGGCCATTTGCCTCCCCTACCCCACACACTCTCTTGTCTGATTTCCACATCAGGCAGCTACTTAAGAAATGCACATGAACCTGGGCACGATGATGGATCCCTTTAGTCTCAGGGAGAGGCAGGTGGATCTCTGTGAGTTCGAGGCCAGCCTGGTTTACAAAGTGAGTTCCAGGACACCCAGAGCTGTTACACAGAGAAATCCTGCCTCAAAATAAAGTCATTCATTCATTCATTCATTCATTAAACAAAAAAGCACATAAAGCAAGAACCTGGCCAGCGTCAGGAAAGTAAAGGGCAAAGGAGATTGCATGGACAGAATACACTGTTATCTCTACCATATTCACTCCCTATTATCCATTCTGTCGGGCTCAGCCTGAACTGAATGGGACAGAACTGGGCAGGAAGTTGGCCTCCCCGCACTCGACCCAACAGCCTCTCCTAAGCTATGCCACAGGGACGAGCTCATCAGGGTCTCCAGCCCTGTGCTCCACACTGATCTGGGGTGGATCCACTGAGCCTGATCTGCATTCAAACCAGCACTGTGGGTCTTCCGTGTGAACCACTCAGTGTCCCCTAAGTCCCACCAAAATCACCTCCAAGTCTGCAGATTCAAGGCCAACCTGGGATACATAACAAGAAACAAACAAACAAACCACAAAGGCGGGGGAGGAAAGGGGGGGAGAAAGGAGAAAAGAAGAAAGGACTGGCTGGAGAGGACGCACAAGTCTCCAGACACAGGCAGTTTCTGAGCCCATGAGCTGGTGTTTCCAAAGGAATCGCGCTTGCTTCACGCCTTCACACTGGGGGGTTGGGAACAGCCGCTAGGACGTTTTGAAAACCTCAGGATACAACAGCAGACCTCAAGGCAAGGCTCGTCAGAGAGAACCCCCAGAGGCCAAGAAGGTAGCCCCACTTCTGCCCTCTTGCCTGAAACAGCCTTTGAACCCCGACCCCTAGTCAGGAAACACTAAATCTGTGTGGCATTTGAGCAAGGAGAAATAGCGACTGCTCCTTAGGTCTGGAGCCTGAGGTCTGACGGGGCCCCAACTCCACACCCTCACAACTCCCTGGTGTATGCTTGTGGTTGCCCCACCGGCCACCACTGTGAAAGCAGTTTAACCAGTCAGGTAGAAATAAAGACATTCGCCAGGCATGGCGGCGCAGGCCTTTAATCCCAGCACTCGGGAGGCAGAGGCAGGTGGATTTCTGAGTTCAAGGCCAGCCTGGTCTACAGAGTGAGTTCCAGGACAGCAGGGCTATACAGAGAAACCCTGTCTCGAAAAAAAACAAAAAAAAAAAACAAAAAAAAAGAAATAAAGACATTCACTGAGAACGTGTATGTGTCTCTCAAAATAACAGTCAGACTTGAAACAACAGACACCAAAGAAATGGGAACTTCCCTAGGAATGTCATGGTGGGAGAAGAAAAATGTGCCATCCAGAGAGAGAACTTGTCTCCCACAAAGAGACTTGTCAAACTGACTCCAGTCACAGATGGTCAATGGTAGGCAGGGCCACTCCCGGGCTCGGACTGCTTAGAAGTGCATGCCCTTGGCCTTCCACTTAAACTTTAATCTCACTTTAGGACCCAGAATGTATTCTTGAAAAGATCATTGGGTCTCTGTGTCTCTTCCCAGTGTGACCACATTTTACTCTATTTGCTATTAATTTGGTTGTTTTTTATTCTAAAGCACCGAAGACCAATTTGACCTCTTGGAGTATAGACAGTGACCCTAAATTCAGTAACGGAAGAGCCACATTCACCCCTGAAACCCTGTAGTGGACACATCTCTAGAACATAGTAGGTACTCAGAAAATGATCATGAAATAAATAAAACAATGAAGAAGACCTTACAATGCATGGGAAATGCCTTACTATGTACACTTGACCTTTCATTTCCTATCTTGTGACCTGTGATCACACAAGGACATTATCAAATAATCATTGTCTAGACACAGTAAATCCCTGCACTTCCATGTCCCTGGGACAAAAACCAAGATGTCAGCAGGTCTGCATTCCTCTGCAGGGCTCCCAGGGACATCCATTTTTGTCAGCGTTTAGAAGTGGTGACATAGCTGGGCATGGTGGCACACGCCTTTAATCCCAGCACTTGGGAGGCAAAGGCAGGTGGACTTCTGAGTTCGGGGCCAGCCTGGTCTACAGAGTGAGTTCCAGGACAGCCAGGGCTACACAGAGAAACCCTGTCTTGAAAAACCAAAAAAATAAAAAGAAGTGGTGACATAAAGCATGACTTGCACAGCAGAGGAAAAAGGAGAGAGTTTATCCTTGAGCCCAAAATGGCTGAACATGGCCCAGCACCACAGGCTCAGATTACAGAACAAAAGGGGGCCCCACGTCAAGGCATTGCTCACATAGGTAAATGGAGCCATTAGATAGATAAGCCATAGCAAAGCCAGGATCTCAGGTCTCAGACGCTACCTGGTGACACTTTAAACTTTGGGGATAATGGAAGCTAGCGATCTGCTAGGCTGATACATTCTGGAAGGTTCTACCTCATAGTCAAAAGGATGTTAGCATCACAGGGGGTGGGGATAGCTCTGTCATTAAAGTACTTTCCGTACAGGTATGAAGACCTGTATCCAATCCCCCAGGCGCTCTGTCTAAGAGCTGTGTGCCATGGCATGCATGCACTCAGGATCACAGTACTTGCTGGCCAGCCGGCTAGCATAAATGGCAAACTCTAGACCACTGAGGGAAGAGTCTGTATCGAATACAAGGTGGGGACATTGAGATGGTTCAGTGAGTGTGAGTGTTTGTCACCAATCCTGGTGACCTGAGTTCAATCCTGAGAACACACATGGTAGAAGAAAAGAACAATCTCCTACAGTTGTCTTCTGACCAACACGTACTCCCCACCACTATAGTAATTAATTAATTACTTACCCTGCTAATTAAGCTTATTTATTTATGAATTACATATGTATATATGTTACATTTATATATTAAACATATATAAATATAATTTGATTAATTGATTTAATTAATTGATTGATTCATTTTTTTAAAACAAACATAATAATGGGCTGGAGAGATGGCTCAGCAGTTGAGAGCACTGACTGCTCTTCCAAAGGTCCTGAGTTCAAATACCAGCAACCACATGGTGGCTCACAACCATCCGTAAAGAGATCTGTTGCCCTCTTCTGATGTGTCTGAAGACAGCTACAGTGTACTCACATACATAAAATAAATCTTTAAAAAATGAATCATGGGAGGCAGAGAGGCAGGCGGATTTCTGAGTTCGAGGCCAGCCTGGTCTACAAAGTGAGTTCCAGGACAGCCAGGGTTACACAGAGAAACCCTGTCTTGAAAAAAAAAAATGAATCATGGACATCTCTTAAGGAACAACATGTGACATTATCTTTTGGCCTTCATACACATGTGCACACACATGTACCTGCACACACATGAACACACACACATATGTACACACACACATTCAGAAAAGGATTTTAGGTCAGACACAGAGATGGGCACCTAGTAGCCATTGGGGTACCAAAATGAACCCCTGATAATTTTGGATCCACTTTCACAGTGTCCAACTTCCCACTGCCAGGAAGTTCTAATCATTCAGCCAGCCACATGAGTGCGACTTCCTGCTAGAAAATCCAGTTTCCAGAAGCCACTTAGACTCTTTAGCTTGTGTTTCCTACTTCCAGCTTCCAACCCTTCGATGTTATGCCTCTAACTGAAGCCAAGACAAGGTCTCTATTCACAGAGAAGGACCATTCTCTGCGATGCTCGGGTGATCAGATCGGAGCACCCCAGGAAGCCAGAGCAACCTCTCCACCTCAAAGTCCATGTCTGCAGAGTCCCTTCTCCCAAGAAAAGGGGACCACGAGTTCTGTGAACTAAGCCTGGGCATCTTTATCCTGCCCAGCACAACCAGCCCTGGAAACAGGAAGGTGAGTCAACACCACCTTATTCTCTGGCAGCTAATGAAGTCCAGTTGAGCATCAAGTCTCAGCGTCTGAACCTCCCAGCCCCTCCTATCCCTGCCAATGTACAAAGCCAGCATCTCTAGAGCTATAAGAAAAGAATACACATTATTCACGTTTTCTAAAAAGAAAAGGCGTGGCTAGGCGTGGTGGCACACACCTTTAATCCCTGCACTCAGGAGACAGAAGCAGATGGATCTCTGTGTGTTCGAGGCCTGTCTGATCTACATAAGCAAGTTCCAGGACAGCCAGAGCTATGTAGAGAGACCCTGCTCATTAAAACAAAACAAAACAAAAAAGATGTAAGCATCTAAACAGTAGAGAAATTCTTTCTTTACTATTATTGTCATCATTATATTAACATAAGTATGCCTTTGGGGATAGAGGAAGGTTAAAGAATCCATTCCATTGGCTGAGGAGGAACTGCGACCTCTCTGCTGTGTATTTAAACGTGTGGCCAGCAGGTGGCGGTGCAGGCTCACCGCAGACCCTTCACAACCCAGACTCTTCCCTTTTTCTTAGGTGGTGGAGTCAGCAGTACCTTCCTCCTGTTCTCCACAACCTGGGCTAGGAAGAAATGCCCCAGAGGACCCAGCAAACACCAGGAGTGGGGAACGCACGTATGTAACCCTCTCCCGAGCCAGGTATGAGGAGCAAAGGTTGAACCTGTGGGACCTGAATGGGAGACGCAGAACTGGAAGCCTGGCAACCCACACAGAAGCAATTAGCTCTCCGACATTTATGATCTCGTCTTGCCTATGGCCCAATAAGCAGCTTGCCATTATCAAACTGATCTGATACTGGGTGCAGTAGTGTGTGCCTGTAATCCTAGAATCCTAAAAACAGGACCTCCCATTTCGAAACAGGAGTTCAAGGTCAACCCCAAATATATAGGAAAATGCTCTGACATAGCCTACTCCAGCCTTGCAAATAAACGCACTACACCTTGCTGGGGAGATCAAAGCTATGCCCACAGAGCTTATTAATCTCTCCAAATCCCACATAAAAATGAGTGGGATCAGAGCAATCAAAAAGGAGGGGAAAAGCCCAATTTAAATGGAGGCCAAAAAATTGAGCCAAGAACATCCCTACCTCCCCACCCCCGCAAAAGGTCGCCATCTTTTTGTATGTGTCATTAAAACCGCATGATAAAGTGGGTGCTCTTCCAGTTAAGAACGTCAGACTTTTTTGGTTCTTTCAGTTCAGGAAAAGCACTTTCACAAAAAGCAAACCGTAGGAAAGTCTTGAGGCCATATCTCATAAGAAGTTCAATCAAGCAAAACAAAAACAAAAACAAAAACAAAAACAAAAACAAGGACTGGAGAGATGGCTCAGATGGTTAAGAGCATTGACTGCTCTTCCAAAGGTCCTGAGTTCAAATCCCAGCAACCACATGGTGGCTCACAACCATCTGTAATGAGATCTGATGCCCTCTTCTGGTATGTCTGAAGAGAGAGAGAGAGACAAAAACCAAAAACAAGCCGGGCAGTGGTGGCGCACGCCTTTAATCCCAGCACTTGGGAGGCAGAGGCAGGCGGATTTCTGAGTTCCTGTCTACAAAGTGAGTTCCAGGATAGCCAGGGCTACACAGAGAAACCCTGTCTCGAAAAAAACCAAAAAACAACAACAACAGCAACAAACAAACAAACAAATGAAAAACAAAAACAGTATTCCCACCAATAGGAAAATCACACCAGAGAGACACTCTCAGAGCAGAACAGAACCTGTTGCCTATTTCAAAATGACATTCAAGGCATTCAGAAATCATGCAAAACCATGGAAGAGCAACATACATCAGAATTAGAAAGCCCTGTGAAAAACGCACAAAACTTGGGGGGAAAATGAGAAATACATTTTTTTTTCCCCAAGTATCAATTCTTTTTTATTTTTCAGCTGGAAAACTAGACAATTCTCCAGTGCAGCAAAGTTAATTAACCCTCTTCCTCACCATCACTGGCTCCAGCACCACCCTGGCCTTTCTTGGAATTCTTCCTCTTCACTCGGCCCGGACGGCCACCACCATAAGGAGAACAGAGGGAGAAGTCAATGTCCTTCTGAGAGTCCAGGCGAACAATGAAGGATGGGATGTTTACCTCCTGCTTGCGGACCCTGTTGTGACGTTGGCGGATGAGCACACGGGCATGGTGAATAGATTTGGCCAGGCCGGGCTTAAAGACCTGGGTCTGCAGCCGTCTCTCCAAGAAATCCTCAATCTTCAGGCCCAGGAGTAATCCAGCTTCATCTTGCCCTCATCCAGCACCCCAATGCGAACAAGTCGCCTCCGTAGAGCTTTGCCTTCAAACAGACACCGAGAATCCTTCTCGTCCAGCGTCAACAGCTCCCGGGCTGCCTTCCGGATCTTGACCAGGGTAAACTTGACCCTCCAAACCTCTCGTTTGTTCCGGAGTCCATACTCTCCAATCAACTTTAGCTCCTGGTCGAGACACGATTTCTCGAAGGATCTCCGTGGGGTCACATAGGTTTTGCGACAATCCCAGCTTCTGGCGACCGGCACGTTGACCTCGCTAGGCCCGCTGCGCCTACGAACTCAGGCCCGAGACAAAAAAAGCGAGAAATACATTTCTTAAAGTCGTTTTAGAAATGAAGACACGGAGGACAGAATCAGCCCCACCTCAAGATAATGCCTTCAGACAAAGAGGTGAAAGGTTTCAAGTCCACAGAAAAGTTATGGAAAGGAGTATAACATACAAAACTGGGCGTGCTAGCACGTGACTCTTACCCCAGCACTTGGGAGGCAGAGGCAGGTGGATCACTTTGAGTTCTAGGAAAGCAAGGGCTACACTACGAGACCATGTTTTTTTTTTTTTAAAAAAAAAGGAAGTAGGCACACAATATACCTGAAATAACTATCCCAAACAATCAGACGTATTTAGACACTGTCTAATAAAATTTCCAAACCTTCAAGAAAAAAGGGAAAAAATCCTTCATGTGTCTATGCAGAATAAATAAATAAATAAATAAATAAATAAATAAATAACTGATATGAGAAAACAAATTCAAATATTATTTAGCAGTGCTTTATGTCAAAAGGAAATGAAGTAACATTTTTAAAAGAGTCAATTATGGAGGATATGCTAGTAATTCTTTGCCCAGCAAAACTAACTTGAAAATATAACAGGTGCAGGCAAGTTCTTACTATGATTTGAATGTTAAGCACTCTTTGAAGGCCCATGTGTTAAGGCTTGCTTCCCAGGCAGAGTTCCAGGTGGGACCTTTAAGAGGCAGGAACTCTTGGAAGCCTTTATGTCCCAGGAACTATGTCCCTGGAAAGGATTCTGGGGGATTCTGTGAATGGTTTAGCACCCCTCCATACTCCCACCGTGACATGCTGTCTGACATAAACTCAAAAGCAACAGGGCCAACCGCTTCTCTTTATAAGGTGGTTTCTTCCACAGCTATTTACCACAGCTGCAAAAAGCTGACTAACACCAACCACGCACTGAAAGAAGATGCTCATGAGTCTGTCCTAATAATCTAGAAAAAAGGACCAAGCTAGCAACACAGGGGTCCAATATTCTTTATTTGATTTTTTTTTTCTATATCACACAGAGAAAGATAAAAAACGGCAACAGTTATTCCTCAACAACTTCTTTGCACTGAAAGTTCAGTAGCAGGGCTCTCTGCTCCTCATTGCTGGCTCAGGTCTGATGACACAAATCCCTGAGGGCCAAGGCAGCAGGAATGTGCACCTTTTGTACTGAGACACTGCCATGAAATCCCATTTTTTCACTTAAAAATAAGTCTTCCTGAAGAGAATGCAGATCCTGGCTTAAAACTTCCCAAATTAGGATCACGGCTCCTCCTGGGTCAGTCATAGAACTGGCTATGGAAGTTGAACAAAAAAATTAACAGGGCTGGTGAGATGGCTCAGTGGTTAAGAGCACTGACTGTTCTTCCAAAGGTCCTGAGTTCAAATCCCAGCAACCACATGGTGGCTCACAACCATC
>NC_034592.1:142956060-142972276 GCF_900095145.1 Mus pahari
AAAAAAAAAAAAAAAAAAAAAAAAAAAAAAAAAAAAAACTGGAGCCCCATGCCAGATGTCAGTGGCGCACGCCTTTAATCCCAGCACTCAGGAGGCAGAGGCAGACCGATCTCTGTGAGTTCAAGGCCAGCCTGGTCCACAGAGTGAGTCCCAGGACTGCCAGGGCTACACAGAGAAACTCTGGGCAGGGGGAGGGGATGGGGGAAGTGTACCAGCCAGACTTGGTGGTTCACGCCCTTAATCCCAGCACTCAGGAGAAAGAGGAAAGTGGATCTTAGTGAATTCAAAGCCAGACTGGTCTACACAGCAAGTTCCAGGCCAGACAAGACTACAGTGAAAGCCTGTCACTGTCTTAAAAAAAAAAAAAAAAGAGTCGGGGAATGCCTGGGAACCCTCTCAGAGGCGAAGGGGGGCGTGGGGAAGAAACTCAGTGGGGGGGGGGGACCGGGAAGTATTTGGGATGTAAATAAAATTTTTTTTTAAAGTGAAAGGCCTGGCTGTACATGTCTATACCTGCAGTACTGGGGCATAAAGACAGATGGAGCTCTAGAGCAGCTGGCCAGACAGCCAGTGAGCTTCCAGTTGAGTTGGAGACACCCCCTCTCCTGCCCCCCATCTCAAACCAGTAAGGAGGAGACAACAGAGAAAGACACTCAATGCCCTGCTCTGGACTCCACATAAGTACAGGCTCATGGGCTCTCACAATGGGATTTGTGGAACAAACAAACACCACACACACACACACACACACACACACACATGCACACACAAACACCATAAATTGTTAAAATAATATGGGATTGGGATTAGGACAGGATTCACAATAATTTCTGAAATGTCTCAAAAGATACTTTTGACATTTTACACCATGTATTTATGTGACAAATCCTTCTCGTGTAATTGACAATTACAAAATAGACATGTCAGCTCTGAGTAGCACTGAAGATGTCCTAAGGTCTGAAATACTCATTCAAGAACTGACTGGGGTGTGTGTGCGCACATGGAAGTATAAGGAAGTACAGCAGAAGGCCAGAGGTACTTCCCTCAGGCAGTTTGTCTTTGTTGACCGATGCGGATGAGATGTTTGAGACAGGGCTTCACTGGGACCTGGGGCTTGCTACACAGGCTAGACTGACTGGTCAGGGAGCCCCAGGGGTCCATCTGCCTTCACCTCCCCAACACTGACATTACAAGAGGGCACACCCATACCCAGCTTTTTTATGAGATTTGGGAGGGGGGCGTTCTGGGTTTTGTTTTGTTTTGTTTGAAAGAGGGTCTCTCTGTGTAGCCCTGGCTGTCCTGGAACTCACTCTGTAGACCAGGCTGGCCTCGAACTCAGTGATCTGTCTTGCCTCTGACTCCCAAGTGTTCAGGTTCAAAGGGTGTAACACTAGGCTTGGCATCCCCAGCTTGTTTTGTTGTTGTTGTTGTTGTTGTTGTTTTGTTGGGTTTTTTTGGGTTTTTGTTTGTTTGTTTGTTTTGTTCTTGTTTTTGTTTTTACGTGAGTTCTGAAGGATCAAATTCAAGATCCCACACTTTACATGTATAAAAAGGACTTTACCAACAAACCCATTTCCTCAACCCAAGATTTAGTTCTTCCTGAGAAAAAAACGGAGGGGAGGGGAAGGCCAGGTACATCCATTCCTGGTGTATGTAAATTTGGTTTTTTACCTTCAGTAAATGGCAAAATCATGGGTATACCAAAGGATTGTTTTAAAATAAATGCCTTCATGATGTAGTTTAGTAGATGTCCGACTTGGACATCTATTTTATATGCCTATACACAGAGGCTCATAAAAAAAAGAAAATCTTGTTTAAAAAAGAGGTTACAAGTGGGAAGTCTTAAGAAGCCCCAATCCAGGTCAGAAAAATGAGAGAACCACAGAAATGGCTCACCTACCAGACACCTTCCCCCCCCCACACACACACAAGATGTTCCTGGCCGCTTCTGATAGATGACTAAGGAAAACTCAGAGGTGATAGAAGTTTGCCTAGGGCCACACAACAGCTAAGCTGCCTGGCAGGGCCCAGACCCACGTGAATGAGGTTGGTTATCTGCTGGTTCAGTGCGCAGTTGATGACGCCCGGAGTGAAACCAGCCTGGCTTCCTGGCCACCTGCTCTATGTGGGGGGTGGGGGTGGGACATAAAAGATCATTTGCTGGTCTTGCTGTCCAGCTGGGCAAAGCAACTGTGGGGGCTCAGGTCCCACCCGCCCTGCAGAGCCACAGAGTGCTCTGGAAGCAGCTGAGCTCGCATTGTCTCAGACTCCAGAGATGACAGTGCATAAGTTCACAAGACTGTCCCCCGGGATTTCACTTCTGGTTCTCAGCACCGCCCTGATTCTTCTGTCCCTTGGAGAGGTGGGGGCGGGGGCCGCCTGAGAAAGGGTCTCTGCCTGAAACTGAGAAGTCAGTTTGACCGACCTCAACACCCTTCCCGCGTAGCGCGGCACAGATGAGCTGGCGCCGGTAAAGAGGATAACCTGTGCCAACTGCACACCAGGCTGCAGCCCCAGCTGAACTGTTTGATCTCCTGGTACCTCAGCGCTTGACACTCAGCCTTGGAAGAAAGCAGAAGCAGAATATGCATTTGTTGAACAACCAAGTGAATGTATGAATTTTAATAGATTATTTTGTTCTCATTTAGAGTCTTGATCTCAATTCAAACTTTAAAATATACCCTCTTTCCCCCTACAGCAGGAGCTCAGAAGGAGAAAATATAGCCAACACTTAGTATTACATCAGGACTGGAAAGGAGCTTACAGCAGGGGTGTACCCAGGCAATAGGCTTCTGGGCATTTTATTTTCTTTTGGACACACGTACCTTGCTATATAGCCCAGGCTAGCCCTAACTTCACAATCCTCTAGCATCAACCTCTTTTTATGTCTCCATTCCTATTAACATCCTGGTTTGTTTTGTTTGCTTGTTTGGTTGGTTTTTTTTTTTTTTAAATCAATTTGGGAATAGAGAGCCATTAAGATCACTGGCTACTCTTCCAAAGGACCTAAGTTCGAGTCCCAGCACCCACATAGCATTTTACATCTGTCTGTAATTCTAGTTCTTGGGGGACCTGACACTCTTACACAGACATACAAGCAGGCAGAACACCAATGTGCATAAAATAAAATAAGCTATCACTTATTTATGCCCATGTTGTTCCAGAAGGACTCAGGTAGCTCTCGGAAACACTAACTGCAGAAAAGTAAGAATGGCAAAAAATACAACTTGTGCCACAATGAGGGCAATGCCCCTGTTTCTCGTTCAAAGAAACTGGGAAACACTCTGAAATGCTTCCTCTGGTTCATGTCTTGAATGCTTGTCCCCTGGAGGGCATCCCCGTTGACCAGCTGTGAAGTCTTTAAGATGTGGGTTGGTTGAAGTCATGGCCCGGCCCAACCCTTGGTTTTGCCCATTCTCAGCTTCCTGGTCCATCATGATGGAACAGCTTCACGCTACTGCATGTCTGTCATCAGGACAGAGCCACTCTGATGGGTCCTCCCCGTTATGATGGTCTGAAGCCCATGACTGTGAGCAAAAACAGAAACAAACGAAAACCGTTTTTCTTCCCTCAGGTGGTTGTGTCTGGCACTCTGTCACAGTAACACCAAAGTAACTAATACAATGGCCCCGGTGTGGTCCATCTCTGCGGATCCTCACAGTGTCTAAACAGTAGTGTGATCACTTCTCTGTGGTCTCAATGTTTACCTGCTGTATGAGCCAAGAGCCAAGGGAAGATGTCAATTCCAAGTTCCACCCATGGGAAATCCAGGACATGGACCTCATCACATGGAATTGGGAAGACCATCCCTTGGGCTGGAGGCACAGCTTAGTTGCTGAAGTAATTACACAGTATCGTGGTTTGAATAAGAAATGCCTTAGGCTAGCAAGATGGTGGCACTTGCCTCAACCTGAGTTCAATCCCCAGGCCCCCCACATGGTGGAAGAAGAGAACCAATTTCTACAAGTTGTCCTCTAACCTCCACATACCCAACCCAATAAATAAAGAAATATACTCTTTTTTTTAAAAACAGGCCTCATAGATTAATGTGTTTAAACACATGGTTGCCAGCTAGTGGTGCTGTGTGGGGAGGTGGTGGAGCCTTTATGAAATGGAGCCTTCTCAAAAAAAGTGGATCAGTGGGGAGGGCCTTAAGGTTTGATAGCCCTCGCCAGTTCCTGTTCTCTTTCTCTCTCCCTGTCTCTCTGTCTCCCTCCCTCTCTCTGTCTCTCTGTCACTCTCTCTCTCCTTCCTGGACCCCTAAGCGATGTAAACCAGATGGCCCTACCATGCTTTCCAGGCCTGAAGCCAAGTCTCCCTCACTTTGATGGACAGAACTGTGAGTCAGAATAACAACTTTCTCCCTGAGGGTGCTTCTTGTTGGGTATTTTGTCACAAGAAGAAATGTGACTAATATTCCTGGTGGGCTTGGGGCCCTGGGTTCCAGTCCATTCGTTGCATAAATCAGGCCTGGTGGAACGCTCCTGGCATTCTAGCATTTGGGAGGCAGAGGCCAGCCTGGACTGCATGAGACCTTGTCCAAGAGAAAGACAGACAGACAGGCAAACAGACAGACAGACAGACACAGAGACACAGAAAGAAAGAAAGAGAGACACAGTCACACAGAGTGAGAGACAGGAACACAGAGAGAAACAGAGAGAGACACAGAGAGAGAGAGATTATTTCTTCACTTTCTGACATGATCTAAAGAAACAACGCAACTGAGACCATTATTTGGCGCTACTGTCCAGCTCAAAAGAATGCACAAAACAGATTCAAAGGAAGAACATGTATCCTCCAGGTTAACAATTGCCATTCGCCCCCGACTTCGACTTCTGTCTATGGACCTCAGCTCCCCCACCATGAAGGAAGGAGGGAGCAGGCATCCGTCTCACCAGCTGCGGTGTGACTGTCACCCCAGCAACCAATTATCCCTCTGTAAAAACACTTCTTGTAGCTAACAGTCATAAATCTCCCCTTTTAGATGACAGGTTGGTTGTTGCCTCTGCTCTGAAGAGCTATGTGCATAGCAAGTGGCCATCCATCACAGGTTAAAGGGAGATGTGGGTCAAATTCCAAGATCACAGCCCAGTCCATCCATCACTGGGATGAGGAGGTCATGCCAGGGACAAAGATGGCTGTAGACCCCATCCATCCTAGGTGATCCCAGAAGGCTGACGCCTGCAGACTAGAAGATCCAGCTCTTCTCTGCTCCGAACACACTGAGGTAATCACCTCATATCCATTCTCCAAGGCAGCTTATCTTCATGTTCCTCAAGTGGTTGCCTGAAGAAATGATAATTTTTTTTTAAAGGAACTCATCTTAGAGTTAAAACGTGAAGAAAGAAATAGAAAGAAAGGGGGAAATGAGTAATGAAAGCTAAGAGTGATCTGGAGTGAGGTCAGTACAAACAGAGACAGTCACAGAACCCCAGGAACTGAAAACCATAGGCCACTAGTGTGAATTGGCTTCCTGACAGGCGTTATGAGAGGGAAAATAAACCATGAAACCTGGCTAGAAGAACCCCGTACTCTAGGAACACATCTATCCCCAGTAGGAAGACAGCTTCTGAGGTGTCTGAGCCCACTGCGCAAGCGTGGTCCTCATTCAAGGCTGAGCAGTCAACGTCCTGGGCTCTTTCCCTCAACTCCCCTCAATAAAACCCTGCAATGCGTTGCTAAGGTCCAGCTCAGCAGAAGCTGTGAGCCCCTGGGAAGCTCTCCAGGGTTGAGCACTGCAGGTACAGATGGAGGTTTCTAAAAAGTAGTAGTCACAAGGTGATTGTGGCCCTGGCATGAACCAAAAACCGTTGTAATAGTTTCTAATAGTTTTAAGATTTTTTTTTTTAAATGTACCGGTACAAGTGCTTTGCCTGCATATATTCAAGTATACCATGCATGCACTTGGTGCCCCAGGAAGCCAGAATAAGGCGTCCGATGCACCGGAACTGGAGTTACAAACAGTTGTAAGAGGCCATCTGGGTGCTGGGAATTGAACCAGAGTCCTCTGTGAGAATAGCCAATGCTCTTAACCACTGGGCCATCTCTCTGGCCCCCCAAACATTACCATTTCTTAAAAAGACAAAGCAAATTTGCATACTAATGGGTTAGACCTGTTTATTTCTGCATAAAGAATTAAATTTTGAATGAATATTTGGTTTCAATATTTTAAAATTCTATTATTTATCTATAGTTATCTTACTGTCTTAGTTAGGGTTTTACTGCTGTAAACAGACATTATAACCAAGGCACCAAGGCAACTCTTTTTTTTTTGTTTTTTGTTTTTTGTTTTTTGTTTTTTCGAGACAGGGTTTCTCTGTGTAGGTCTGGCTGTCCTGGAACTCACTTTGTAGACCAGGCTGGCCTCGAACTCAGAAATCCACCTGCCTCTGCCTCCCAAGTGCTGGGATTAAAGGCGTGCGCCACCACTGCCCAGCCAAAGCAACTCTTTCTTTTTTTTTTAAGATTTATTTATTTATTATATGTAAGTACACTGTAGCTGTCTTCAGACACACCAGAAGAGGGCGCCAGATCCCATTGTGGGTGGTTGTGAGCCACCATGTGATTGCTGGGATTTGAACTCAGGACCTTTGGAAGAGCAGTCAGTGCTCTTACCCGCTGAGCCATCTCGCCAGCCCAAGGCAACTCTTTTAAGGACAACATTTAATTGGGGCTGGCTTACAGGTTCAGAGGTTCAGTTCATTATCATCAAGGCGGGAACATGGCAGCATCCAGGCAGGCCTGGTACGGGAAGCTCAGAGTTCTACATCTTCATCTGGAGGCTACTAGCAGAATACTGACTTCCAGGCAGCTACGATGTGAGTCTTAAAGCCCACACCCACAGTGACACACCTACTCCAACAAGGCCACTAATAATGCCACTCCCTGGGTTGAGCATGAACAAACCATCATGCTTATTTAATATTTATTATTAGTGTGTGTTTGTGTGTGTGTGTGTGTGTGTGTGTGTGTGTGTGTGTGTTCAAGTACCATGACATGCATGTGGAAGTCAAAGGACAACTTTCAAAAGTTGATTCTCTCCTTCCACTATGGGATCCAGGAACTGAACTCAGGTCATCGAGCTTGTACAACATTGATTTTATCCATTGAGCTGTCGTTCCATTGGCCAAATATTGGATATGACAGTACATAGAGCATAACTAACATTTTTCAGAGTCATTGATAATTTGATTTTATAGTCACCAGTGCTGAGAATACCACTTCGTATAAGGACTATTTCAGATACAGCTAGAAGTTATCTCCCGATCCCAAACCAAAATTTATTTAGCAATTTTTTAATGAAACTTGAGCCAACCACTTAAACAACAATTTGAAATGCCCTGGCACAATATAATAGTTATGCTAATTTGGGGGCAGAAGCACTTGCTGATTTTCTGGAGGATCAAAGCTGATTCCAGGCACTCATGTGACTGCTCACAGTCATCTGTAACTCCAGTCCCAAGGCATCCGATGCCCTCTTCTTGCCTCCCTTGGCACCAGGCGCACATATACTGCATAGACATACATGCTGACAAAACACTCATACACATAAAATAAATAAAATTGAAAAATAGTAATAAAGAAAGATATGATGGGGCTGTAGAGATGGCTCAGCGGTTAAGAGCACTGACTACTCTTCCAGAAGTCCTGAGTTCAATTCCCAGCAACCACATGGTGGCTCACAACCATCTGTAATGGGATTCGATGCCCTCTTCTCGTGTTTCTGAAGACAGCAACAGTGTACTCACATACATAAAATACATAAATCTTTAGAAAGAAAGAGAGAGAGAGAGAGAGAGAGAGAGAGAGAGAGAGAGAGAGAGAAAGAAAGAAAGAAAGAAAGAAAGAAAGAAAGAAAGAAAGAAAGAAAGAAAGAAAGAAAGAAAGGTTAATTTGATAGTTAACATTCTGAGGCATGGCAATAGGAAAATAATAAAAGTCATTGTTTTTCACAATTAAATCATTATGTTTCTATAAGAGCAGAAAACTTTGCATGTGCTATATTAAAAAAACCACTGCAGTTTATAACATAGAATAAGAAGTAGTCTCTGAGCTGCTGTGGTTCAGGTAGCTCTGACTGGCATTTCATGATTCCCCTGTGAAGTGCTGTCCCATGCTGTACTCACTCAGAGCCAAGACTACAGTGAAGCCACACAATGCAGCATGGAGGAGCACTGCCGGAATCATTGAATCACTGTGCACTTGATACTGAATAACAGTTTGGTTGTTCAAGGTCCAAAATACTGTTGCCAAAAGTTTCCAAGCCCCACATTCCACTCTACAACTCCAGTGGAGTCACGACCTACTACTGAAGCAGTTGGGACAGTCACACTTGTAAGATGACCTTGAGTTCATTTCCCATGACTGAAGGCAGAAGACTTACCCTGTGCATGGGGGGGGGGGCATCATGCCATACACTGGACACCCACACAGACTAAGAAAGGAAAAAGAAAAAAACTAGGCAGGCCCTAGAACTCCCCTCTCCATTTGGAGTCCCAGTTGCATCCTCCTTCCTGGCTCTAATAGACTCTCTCCCCTCAAACTGTGAGCCAAAAGAAATCCTTCCTCCTTTACCTCTCTTTTGTCATCTATTCTACCACAGCAAAAAGTTACTAAAATAAGGGATCCTGAGAGGTCTTCTGGGATGCTGGCAGTTATATGGATGCTTTATAAACATTCTTATTTATGAATATGATACCAGGGTCTCCTCCTCCAAGTCCACCCCCATAGCCTTTGAACTTGGACTCATGACCCAGGGTCCCTCTAATGCTTTTCTGTTGCCCCTTTCAGTCATTCCTTTCACCCTATCTCCGTTCCTTTGTAATCCCACAAACTCACAGATCAGCTCTCTACCAGGGACCCACAGCTGCCACCCTTGGCTGAGGCTCGGAAATCACTCTCTACCAGGGACCCCACAGCCTCCACATTTGGCTGGGACCCAACCATTTCTTGTAGCCCATCTACATTCCTTTGTGGCTCCCATCAACCTGCAGAACGGCTCTGTACCAGGGACTCAACAGCTGCCACATTTGGCTGGGACCCAGATTGGGCAATGGCAACTAAAGACTGGAACACCCACCCAACGAAGGCAAGACTAGATACCTACATACACCAAGAAAGACCACAAATGTAGTGACTTCAGATACCTAGATCCCAGTACAAAACACAAACATGAAGAACCAAGACACGGTGTCTCCTTCAGAAGCCAGAAGCCCTATCGTAATGTGTCCTGTGGAAACCAATTTAGCTGAAGTACATAATAGAAACTTCAAAATAGCAATTATTCATTTGTTCAAGGACCTTGGAGAGGATATGAATAAATGCCTTCTTAAAGACCATGAAAACCTAAACAGTTGAATGAAGCAATGAAAACAATTCAAGATCTGAAACCAGAATTTAATAAAGAGATAGGATCACTAAAGAAAAGCAAAACTGAAACAAAACTTGAAATGAAAAACTTGAGAAGTCAAACAAAAGCCAAGCAATCAGGGCTTGGCCGGATGCTCGTCAGAGCAGCCTCTGCTTGTGGTAGATGATGATTAACACTGAGTCCCACAACTGGACAGTATGCAGAGAGTGAGACTTTGGGGGCACTCAACCCTAAATGAGATGTCTTTACCAAACTCCCCCCTCAAGACTCAGGGGTCTAGTGGGAAAAGAAATGGAAAAACTTAAGAGAGCCGAAGGTGGTGGCTGACTCCATGGAAAGAGCATCTTCCAGACAGAAGAGGAGCAGTGCACATGTGAACTCACACACACTGTTACACCTGGTGGATACAATGTCTCTACTTGCTGGTGAAGAAAAAAATCAGTTTGTTTGTTTTTTCCCAATGGAGAGACACTAGGTATAGCAACCATATTCTAGGGCAGGCCAAGCAGGCCTAGAAGTTGTTGGCTGACACAACAACTGTCTATAATACCTGGGGTTTTGTTTTGTTTTTAACTCCATGTCTTTTGTGTATTATTTATTTTGGTTTGGTATTTTTTCTTTGTCTTATTGGTTTGGTTGTTTTGATATTCATTTTTTTTTTTTGGTAGGGGTCTTTTTTTGAGAGAGAGAACATGGAGTTGTGTGGGTAAAGAGGTGGGGAGGATATTGGAGGAGCTAAGGGAGAAGAAAGAATATGGTCAAAGTACATTGTATGAAAACATATAAATGAAAATAATGACTTTTAAAAGTAACACCAGGCCGGGAGTGGTGGCGCACGCCTTTAATCCCAGCACTTGGGAGGCAGAGGCAGGCGGATTTCTGAGTTCGAGGCCAGCCTGGTCTACAGAGTGAGTTCCAGGACAGCCAGGGCTATACAGAGAAACCCTGTCTCGAGAAAAAAAAAAAAAAAAAAAAAAGTAACACCAGACATATTGAAGATTTATAAGAATTTATTTTTATTGTATGTACATTAGTGTACGTACATTACTGTGTATGTGTTTGTATGGGGATGTTTGTTCCTCTGTACCAGACATTACAGAGAGGTGTGAGCTGCTATGTGGGTGCTGGGAATTGAACTTGGGTCCTCTTGAAAAACAGCCTGGCTGGAGAGACTAAGAGCTCAGCGGCTAAGAGCACTGACTGCTCTTCCAGAGGTCCTGAGCTCAATTCCCAGCAACCACATGGTGGCTCACAACCATCTGTAATGTGATCTGATGCCCTCTTCTGGTGTGTCTGAGGACAGCAACAATGTACTCATATACATTCATTAAATAAATAAATAAATAAATAAATAAATAAATAAATGGATTTTAAAAAGAATTTATAGAAAAACAGCCAGTTCTCTTAATCACTGAGCCATCTCTTCAGCTCCAATATTACAGATTTTTAAATAAAAGCTGTTGACCAGGTATGGTGGTACACTATAATTCTACTAGCTAGGAAACTGAAGTTAGATCATAACTTCAAGGCCAGCCTAGACGCTGTGTCAAACAAATTAATTTATACAATAAAATATGATGCTGGTGTGGCAGCACATGTCATACATACCCTTACCATTGGTCCTCAACTGAGATCCTTTTGAGGGTCAAATGACCCTTTCAAGATATCAGATATGTTGCATATCAGATATGTACATTACAATTCATAACAGTAGCAAAATTACAGTTATGAAGTAGCAATGAAAATAATTTTATGGTTGGGGGTCACAACAACATGAGGAACTGTATTAAAGGATTGCAGCATTAGGAAGATTGAGAATTCCCAGCACTTGGAAGGCAGAGACAGCCTGCTCTCTTGAGTCCAAGGCTAGCCTGGTCTGCAAAGTGAGTTCCAGGAAAGCCAGGGTTATACAGAGAAATCTTGTCTCAAAAAATAACAAAACAAAAGACATGCTGCTTAGGAAAACAGACTCTCTGCCTAGATTAGGGTTAAAGCTCCATCAGTAACTGGATCAGGGACTCAGCCAAGACAAGGTTTCTTATGGTTTCAGAGGCAACAGTCAGCTGTCTGGATCAGGGCTCAGACCTAGCTGACATTTCACAGCTCTGTTTGACCATTGCTGTTCCGGAGTCTGACCACTCGGTGTCTCCACTTGACAAACTGCTCAACAGTCCCCAGAGCTCACTCACCACTGCAGCCCAAATCCACCCCTTGTCTCTGAATAGGTCAGAGGTCTCAGCTCAGAGAAATACTGAGCAATACCAGCAACTGAAGTTTGGGTGGCAGCAGAGCTGGCCGGTAGGGAGCTGAGATTCAGTCCCCACAGAACAAGGGTGGCCATGGAGTCCACAAAGGTAATCGGATTCAGACGCTCACCCAGCCCACACAGTTCTGCCCCACCCGGGATGAATCTGCTAGCCAGAATCCTCCTTCCTTTTTGTTGTCTCTCCCTCCCTCTAGGATGATCAAGCCAGAACCAGGGTCTTCATTTGTCTTGTAGAGCCTAGCAAATCTCAGGTCTAGCTCAGAGCACACCACTAGCATCTGTTGAGTGAAACTTGGACAACAACGCAGTATTCACATCATCCTTGCACGATAGAGATGGGTGGGGGACTTCCTCTGAGTCTGGGGCATCAGTTTCGAAGAGCAATTGCCATTGTTCCTTCTGATGCTGGAGGAAGCCTTGATGGGGTGGGCACAGGCACCTGAATGGAACTGAGAGCTGAAGGTCTCAGTTAGAGGGTCGAAAGTGTTGGTAGCCTAGCTAATGAACCGGACACCTGGACCGGTCCATTTCCCTTTAGTCAAAAGTAAACAGCACGGTGAAAGGAAAGGGCAGGCTTCCATATCACCCTTTGATAGGCCCAAGGGCCTGGTTCCAGAAAACAGGAAATATAAACCAGCAGCAATTCAGTAGGAACCAACTTGGGCTGTCCTTTCTGATCTTCACCTCCAGGCACGGTCCCAACCACCTCCAGCAAGCCTAGGCAATAGATGATGGAGAACTAACCTGACCTGAGGCTTTCTGGGATCCCGAGAAAAACACACGGGGAAGAGTTGGAACACGTCTGAGGAATCAGGACGGAAGAGCTGAAACGGCAGGTAGGTGTTTCTTAGAGATAGGAGGAGGGACAAAGAACCTGAGAGACAGGCTTGGACAATCATACAGACACAGGCAGCTGAAGCCAAAGACCCTCAGAGAATCTTTCTGGACTTATTTTATGGGCCACAGAGATGGAACCACTCAGGCAGGCCTTCATAAGTAATATTACGTGATACCACCCCACGAACATCAATCAACATTCCCATGGGTGCTGTCTCACTGGAGTACCACAGTTTTACCCACTAGATTTTTCTGTAATGCTACAAGTTTCTAGAGACAGATTTTTCCAATATGGCAGCCAGGAGTCACACAGAGTCCCTAGCTTCCATATTAACCAGGACAATCCTAGACACAGACAGACACAGGCACAGGCAGAAAGACAGACACACCCACACCCACACGCATGTGCAGTGAGCAAAGCGGCCCCATCGCAGGTATTTCTGTATTCCTGTATTCCTTCCCTGACCTCCCACTCTCTCACACAGAGACTTCATCTCTCTCTCTCTCTCTCTCTCTCTCTCTCTCTCTCTCTCTCTCTCTCTCTCTCTCTCCCTCTCTCTCAGTTATATTTATGCATATAAATGGACAATTTTACAAGGGTTTCTGTATAACATGTGTTTCTAAATGGGTCTATTGTGTGATCTATGAACTTTGGTCTGTTTAGAAAAGCTAGATTTTTAAAGGATGGTTAGGAGTGAATGGCCTATCAAGTATGGGCTTTTATTTTTCATTTTTTATTAGATATTTTCTTCATTTATGTTTCAAATATTATCCCCTTTCCTAGTTTCCTCTTCGAAAATTCCCTATACCCTACCCCTGCCCTGCTCCCCAACCCACCCACTCCTGCTTCCTGGCCCTCCATTCCCCTGTATTAGGGCATATGATCTTCCCACGACCAAGGGCCTCTCCTCCCATTGATGGCCGACTAGGCCATCCTCTGCCACATATGCAACTAGAGACACAAGCTCTGGGGGGTACTGGTTAATTCATATTGTTGTTCTTAGATTCACAAGCCTTTGAACATTTTAGATCTTTGTATATATTCTGCACTAATTATTAGATGCAATACTCTTGTTTTCAATCACTCTTTTCTAGGATGTCTGAAAAACGGCTGAATGATACTGTATTCACTAATACTTTTGACAATTCATAACTATTAGTCAAACAAAATTTCCACTTGCTGCTCACAGGGCTGAAGACAATCACAGAGATAAAGAGGAGATCCAAAGATAAAAAGCACTTTTAGGATGCTTTAGGAGAAACAAATTAACTCCTGGGTGCAAACTGCTTTCCAAAAATGCACTGAATTGATGGATCAAGTTGTTGGAAATCATGGATAGATAGATCATCTGTTCTGGAACAACCAGAAGGGTGTGTTCAGAATACATGTATTTTATATGTGTGAGCATGTGATATATGTTCAGATTGTTGATATAAAGGGCAATATTTCCATTGTTCTCCATATGGGTGTGTGGTGTGTGTGTGTGTGTGNCAAGACAGGGTTTCTCTGTATAGCCCTGGCTGTCCTGGAACTCACTTTGTAGACCAGGCTGGCCTCGAACTAAGAAATCCACCTGCCTCTGCCTCCCGAGTGCTGGGATTAAAGGCGTGCGCCATCACTGCCCGACTGAGACTTCATCTCTTACTGCACCATTGAACAATGTTGGGGTAGGCTTGACATTTGTAGGCCAGAAACACATATAAGACAAAGATGTAAGATGCCTTTTGCGAATAGGGATATAGCTCAGTTGGTACAGGACTTAACTACCATGCACGAATCCTAGGGTTTTGATCCCTAGCACAACCTAAAAGGCCTGTAGTCCCAGCATTCAGAGACTAGAAGCAAGAAGATCAGAAGTTCAAGGTTATCTTTGGCTACACAGTCAGTTTAACGCCAGCCTAGGCTACCTAACACACTGTCTCAAGATAAAATAAGATACCCCCACACACACACAAACACACCGTGATTAGACATAATTTCTATCTCCAGGGCCCTGTCCTGTGGTAAATATGTACTCTAAATAAATGAAGGTTAAATATAGATAGTCATGTGGGAGCTTCCCCTTCCTTATTACAGAGTTCATCTGAGTCTCAGGAGTTTCAGGTATGTGGCCAACACCCATGTTCTTGGGAAGGGAGGTATGTAGGACCTTAGAGGCCACTGTCTGGGCTGGTGTCTAGCTCTGAGCCATGCTCTCATCTCTAAGTCTATCTTGTCTCTGGGTTATAGGATGCCTACCACCCCTATAGGGGCAATAGAGCAAGGCAGCATCCACTTAGAAGCCCACACCATTTAACTCAACTGGCCCCACCTGCTCACACTCTTCTTTATACCCCCTGCCCCCAGTAGGTATAATAAAGGCAGCTAATATTTATCAAATGCCCCTTATGTTCCAGTGTAGCATTTGAACCCCACTAGCCCAGTTAGTCTTGAGAAACAGACAGAAAAGTATAGTGGGTGGAAAAGCTTAAACGGAAAATATATTCCTCTCTCTCCCTCCTCCTCTTCCTCCTCCTCTCTCTCTCTCTCTCTCTCTCTCTCACACACACACACACACACACACACACACACACACACAAAATGTACCTTCTTTTGGGACTGGAGAGATGGCTCAGTGGTAAAAAATACTTGCTGCTCTTTCAGAGATCTCTGGTTTGAATCCCAACATCCACTTTGTGGCTCACAACTGTCATCAGTAAGTTCAGTTCCAGGGGATCCAACACCCTCACCTAGGCTCCTTGGGTACCCACGCATGAATAACACATACATATGTATAAGTAAAAATACATCTCTGTAAATAAATAAAATTCCCTGTGAGAGAAGGAGAGATTTGTGTGGAGAAATCAGATATGGAAGCTGTCTTAGTCAGGGTTTCTATTCCTGCACAACATCATGACCAAGAAGCAAGTTGGGGAGGAAAGGGTTTATTCAGCTTACACTTTCCATACTGCTGTTCATCACCAAAGGAAGTCAGGACTGGAACTCAGGGAGCAGGAGCTGATGCAGAGGCCACGGAGGGATGTTCTTTACTGGCTTGCTTCCCCTGGTTTGCTCAGCCTGCTCTTTTATAGAACCCAAGACTACCAGCCCAGAGATGGCACCACCCACAAGGGGACCTCCCCGCTTGATCACTAATTGAGAAAATGCTCCAGCTGTGTCAAGTTGACACAAATTAGCCAGTACAGAAGCTAAACTGACTTGAGTGTACTTTTTTTTTTTTTTTAGACTGGGCTATGAGATAATACAACTGTTCCACATAATTATTAAAAACAAAATTGATTTTAAAGTAATCCCTGGAACTTGAAAGCAAAATGAAGGAAAGTACCAAACTATAAATTAAATCGATGGTGGAAGTGTTTCCAGAGGAGTTATCTCAAATTACTTTTAATCAAAGTGATTTGATTATATATTCCCACCAGACTACACCCAAAAGGCAAGAACAAAAAAAAAAGTGTTTCTAATCATAAAATGTCTCCAGCAATCATATCATTAACAATATTGTTTTTATAGATATTGTAAGATGAAGCAGATGGATCTAATGGCACCATTAAAAAACAGGTTTGGGACCAGCAATGTGGCACATTGGGTAAAGCTGTTTGCCACCAAGCTGAATCACCTGATTCCAACCCACAGGATCCAAATGGGTGAAGCAAATAGCTGAATCCTATGAGGTTTTTCTCTGATCACACCTGTGCATGCATATATATATATATATATATATATATATATATATATATATATA
>NC_034592.1:142974551-142980524 GCF_900095145.1 Mus pahari
TTGGTAGACCAGGCTGGCCTCGAACTCAGAAATCCGCCTGCCTCTGCCTCCCGAGTGCTGGGATTAAAGGCCTGCGCCACCAGGCCCGGCTCTTATTTTATTTTATTTTGAGACATATTTCTATGTGCATATATGTGGCAGGGTTAAGGTGACTAATTGTACATGAATGTACGTGGATGTGGGGGCCAGAAGGAGGTGTCAGATCCCCTGGAGTTGGAGTTTTGGGTAGCTGTAAGCTGCCAGATAAGGGTGCTAGGAACTGAATTCAGGTCCTCTGGAAGAGCAGAGTGGTCTTAACCACTGAGACATCCCTTCAGTCCCCAAACTCCACTTTTTTTATTGCCAAAAAACTTCTTATTGTTGCTGAACACTTCCATGGTGTGTACGCACAGTTTCTGTAACCACTCACAAAAATAAGGACGATTGGTTTTAAAATAAGCCCACTGGTTAAAAGAGGGCACTTGTCTATCATCCTAGCCCTTGGGAGGACTCTACCAGGAAGATCAAGGGTTTAAGCCCATCCTCAGTACATGCCTGGTTTGAGGCCAGGCTAAAGTGTGTAAGACTCTTTCTTAAAAACAAAACAGTAGCTTGTGACAGAGGAGAGGCAGAGGCAGGCGGATTTCTGTGAATTTGAGTCCAGCCTGGTCTTCAGAGCAAGTTCCAGGATGGCCAGGGCTACTCAGACAAACCTTGTCTTGAAAAAACAAACAAAACAACAACCAATCAACAAAAGACAAAGGATCAAAGGCCAGGGGGGTCAGGGACCTGGCTCTTGCTGTGTGACAATGCTTTCAACTTGGGTAGTTAAAAAGAAGGACCAGGGTGTGTGTTGGCAAGACTTGAAGACAGATGATGCAGGGCTGAAGGAAGGGGAGGAGAAAGGGGGAAAAGGAAAAGGGGGTGGGGGGTGGCTTTCTAGTTTGGGCAATTAAGTAGACAGATGGTGGTGTCATTCAATGGCTGAGAAGGGAAAAGAAGAAGAAAAACAGGTCTGGAAAGTTCAGCTTTGGAGCTGAGGCTGGGAGGGAGTGCCTGAGCGGAGTCTAGGATTCAGACCTCTTTTCTGTTCATCCACCAAAATCCAGGCAGAGTATCTCCCAACTCGGAAGCCAGTGTGTACATAGTTCCTCCTCTTGACTAGGCCACTTCCCCCTATCCCCAAGGTGGCCAGACAACCAGTCCTTTTGAGACATTCAGATCTCAGGTCAAATGTCACCTAAACAGGAAATCCTTCCCCAGAGTCTGAGCCACAGTCAGTGTCAGGACAGTAAAGATTCACATCGTTCTGATTTCGTCTTGACGGTATTCTATAAAATCAACTTCCAGAGGCAGGGAAGGAGAGAAGAAACACTGGTTAACAGGTACAAAACTGAAGTTAGAAGGGTAGAAGGCATCCCCAATACTATAGGGTTACTACAATTAATAATAACTCAAGAGCTGGTGAGATGGCTCAGTGGGTAAGAGCACCCAACTGCTCTTCCGAAGGTCCGGAGTTCAAATCCCAGCAACCACAAGGTGGCTCATAACCATCCATAACAAGATCTGACGCCCTCTTCTGGAGTGTCTGAAGACAGCAACAGTGTACTTGCATATAATAAATAAATAAATCTTAAAAAAAATTAACTCAAATATTTCAAAATTGTTAGAGGGCTCAGCTGGTAAAGAGTGTGTGTACACGCTTGGAGACCCGAGTTCCTCCCTCAGAACCTGTGCAAGGATGAAAAGGGAGAGTTGACGACACAAAGTTGTACTCAGGCTCCACACAGCTGCTGTGGCACTCATGCCCACACACACGAGCTATGCACATGTGAACAATAATAATAAGTACATAATTTAATTAAAAGATAAAAACAAAGTGGAGGGCTCCTGAGTACTGACTGATATCAACACAAGGTTGATATCTGGCCTACACACACACACACACACACACATACACACACACACACGGGGGAGGGGGGGTCCACAGGGAGGCAGGAGGAGGGAGTGATAAGAAAGAGGAGTGAAAGCAGAAGAAAAGATTTTTAATATTCTCATTTAAAAAAATATTTTGAAGGGATTTTCTAATTATTCTGACTGGATCATAGAATACATACCATTGCAACCATTAATTAATTAATTAATTAATTAAAAATTCTTAAAGCTTCCAGAAACTCACATGCATAACAGTAAACATTTCGTTTCTCACCCAGGGCGGGGTGGGAGGTGTCTGTGGGTTAGCCAGGTCGGGCTGGCCTCCAAGCTTTGGGTCACACACAGCTGTCCCCCATGTCTGCTCCTTCTGTGTCCAGCTGAAGGACTCCCCACTATCTGGTATTCTCATGGCCAAGGACAATTGCTCAGGCGGTGGAAAAGGAAGCACTCAGCGCCTCAGAGCTGGCGGCTGCCGCTTCCGCTCGTACCCTTCTGGCTCAAGCGAGTCACATGGCTAAATCCAGTATCAACAGAGTGAGGAAATGATATTCCTCTCAGAGTGGGGAGGGCTAGGTGACGTAAATAATTGCTGAGCAATAATACAATCTACCAAATGACCCCATTTCCCTCACCCCCACCCCCACTCTCACCCCCAGATAGCTGCTACATAGAGCAATCTATCCCTTAGGAAACACCATCTTTTATGAATGAGTGAGTGAATGAATAGAGAAAATGTGCCTTTCAAGACGAGAAGATTCTCTCCAAGCTTCAAATGAGGAACCTGGGAATCACAGAAGGGAAGTGACTGGCCCCAAGGCCATGGAAACCAGCCTATCTGACTCCTTCTGCTCTCTTCCCTACATAGAAGGAATTATACAGCAAAAAAATGTTACTTTTGTGCTAACCACGGCCATATTACTCACCCCGTCCTCTCACGGAGGCTTAGTGAGAAGGAACATACCCACTCAGCGAGTAAGGTCATCTGCTGATTCAGATCTCTCTCTGACTCCAGGTGACACTTTGATTCATCATTTCCAGTTTTCCAAGTCCCAAATGCTAAGAGTTATGTTGAATGAGTGAGTCACTGCCCTGAGAGGTTCTTCCTACCTTTTAAGTGTTCTGTGAATTCGGTGGACTATCCCACCTGGGCCTACCCCTAAGGTACAGATGCCAGCGAACAAGAAGAATCAAACACACAGTGAGCTAAAAAAAAGTGAGAGGCAGAGGCATAGGGGATGTTTTAAAGGGCACGCTTTAAATAAGCAATCGGCACCTCTTCTGAAGTGGGGTTACTTAAGACTTTCATCTGCCTTTGGGTTTGCGTGTCGTGTGAATAGCTACGTGAGCACAGCTTGCTTCTATAGGTGTGAACACAGGGATGTCTCTGCTCACATGGGCTGCCATTGGAAATGGGTGTGACATATGGATCTAGTGGGTATTTCCCATCTGGAAATAGTTTCAAGTTTATACTAGCGTACAAAGAGCAATTACTGGCTTGTTGGTTGGGAAACTCTTGAAAATCCTCCTCCTCCAGAATCTCCTCCCACACATTTGCCTGAGGCCTGTTTTCAGAAACACTGAGTCAATTTCTAGCCGCTCCTTCAGTGGCCAAGGCAGCAAGTACCTATCGTGTGCCAAGTGCTGAGCAAGAGCCACCAGCGTGACAGGTGGTGGCCAAAGTTGGCTAGGCCCACATTCGTGCCATAGCTGACATAGATGGCACCCGACCATGAGCCAGACAGCGTGCTAAGTGCTCCCCATGGATTATCACGTTTAATCCTTGCAACAAGTTGATGAGGTAGGTGCTATTATTACCCTGCTTTCTAGCTGTGGAAACCAAAGTGCAGAGAGGCGAAGGAAGTTGCCCAAGGTCACATAACTAGCAGATGGCACAGCTGACATTTGACTCCCAGGCCTGTGCTCTAAACTGCTTCCCTACACTGCCTCCTATTAGGAACTTGCCCACATTCCTGGGCCAGTAAGTGGTGGAGTGAGAAATCACCGCAGAAATGCCCCTGGCCAGGCAAGACTCTTCCCTAAATATATAATCACCCCTTCCGTCTTCCAACCTTCCTCATTTCTGGAGTCTACAGTTGCATGCCAGTGACTTTGGGGAGCCACTCTGAGCCTTCCTTTTCATAACATCCAAGAGGAACATTCCTTACCCTAAGAAGTCATAGAGGGGTTTGTTTTATAAGGTGGCTCCTCCTACTAAGCATGACAGGCAGTCATTTAAGATATGTCTGTGAGCTTCCTGGTTTCTAGGAATTGGGTGCAGCTAGCTAAGTGGGTTCCGGGAGTGAATCCATCCAACAGTCTCTATAACTAGTGATGTGCTGGGGTACGGCAAGGAGGGACAGGAAAAGGCCAGAGACATGCACAGGGTGAAATGTCAAGGGTTGAAAAATGCCCACAAAACTCAATTGAAGGAACAGTGGGATAAACAGTCCCCAGAGAGGAGGCAGCTTGGTTCGTCATCTTTCCTGTTTTTCCAGCTTGGCCTGGCTCCAAAACCTCATCTTAGCCTTGTCAGGACTTTGGCCCTCTGCCCCAGGAAGGAGCCGCCAGGAGGCTTAACAGGAGCCAAGTCTTCAAGGAAGTGATGTCTTTTGTGGGTCAAGAGAAAGCGAGCAGTTTTCTGGAAGGGAGAAGATGGCAAGAGCAAAAACAGGCAAGAGCTCAGCTAGCAGACTCCCGCTTGAGCCAGCGCAGAAGCTGAGGTTTAGAATGAAGCAAGGTTTACTGATTGCCTCCCTTGCAGGGCTGGGTGTAGCAGTTCTGTGGGGCGGGGACCGTGGACTGCCTATACTAGCTGCTCACCCTTTCTTCGGGACAGAGCAGCCCTTTCTCCTCATTCCCCACAAGTTCTTCCAGAAACATCTCCCCCTGCCTGCACGGGGTTACTTTAGAACACAGGTGTGGATGGATCCCATAGGCACCGGAAGAGGACACCGTGTGGCTGGAGAGACAATAGTGCAAAGACTTTAGCTGTGTTTTTTTTTTTTTTTCTTTTATTTCCTGTCAGGATTATCAATCCTGACAAGAGCAGCTTCAAGAAGAAAGGGTTTGCTTTGTTGGGGGCTCACAGTTTGAGGGTACACAGTCCATTGTCGCAGGAGGCAGGGAAAATCCCGTAGCAGAAGAGTGAGGCAGCTGGACACATTGTATCGGCAGTCAAAAGGCAGAGATGAAGGCTTGTGTTTATCTCTTTCTCCCTTTAATATCTTCTAGGATCCCATTCCAGATCACCTCACATACGTACAGTGGGTGTGTCTTACCCACTCAGTTAACAAACCAAGGTAATCCCTCCCAAGCGCCCCAGAGGCCCGTCTCTAAATGAATTCTAGATCGCATCAAGGTAACAACTGAAATTAACCATCACAGTGATGAGACTATTGAAAGAGCTAGCACCTCCCAAGCACCTACTGCATGTCTGTGCAGTGCTAGGCACTTTTAACCTGTAATGTCACCCTATCATCTCAGTAGCCCCGAGAAGATTACACCCCCATTTTGTAGATGAGTCACCCGGAGGAAAGTTTCCTTTTCAACTCTGCCCATAACTGTCTCCCAAGCCCCAGACCAGGCTAGCCACTTTATCTTGGGCATGCCTATTTGAGCACCTTGATATTTCTGAAACTCTGAGCTGTCTGAATGTAACATCTTCCCCTCCCACAGATTTCTGATTCCTAATCACAGCTTTCAGATTCCAAGCCTAGATCACCACCCATCTCCAAGTAGCAGCCTAGACCGTAAGTCCAACCTCTGACTCTCTCCCAGTCACATGCTTTTCTTTGCTCTGAGATTTGTGGCATAGTTCATTGTTCATGTTAGTGGAATTAATTTTAATAACATTCAAACCCAATTTTTCAGAAAAAAAAATGTTACTATTTCAACATGTAATGAATGCAAAATTTGACATTTTGGGGCTGGAGATATGCTGTTTTTTTTTTTTTTTTTTTTGGTTTTTCGAGACAGGGTTTCTCTATGTAGCCTTGGCTGTCCTGGAACTCACTTTGTAGACCAGGCTGGCCTCGAACTCAGAAATCCACCTGCCTCTGC
>NC_034592.1:142983319-143004379 GCF_900095145.1 Mus pahari
TCTACAAAGTGAGTTCTTGGACAGCTCAAGTTTTTATACAGAGAAACCCTGTCTCTGAAATAAACAAACAAACAAAAAACAAAACAAACAACAACAAGGACAAGAAAGAAAGGGGTATATGTGCTGTTGCTGATGGGGTGTGTGTGTGTGTGTGTGTGTGTGTGTGTGTGTAAACTGTTTAAAACTAAAACGAGAGGCTAGGGAGATAGCTCCAGTGATAGGATTTCTTAAAGTAAAAGGGATAAAGGGTTGGCTGCATAAGCACACGGATTTGGATCCCCAGTTCTCATGTAAAAAGCCAGACATGCAGCACGTGCCTGTCATCCAAGTACAGAGAAAGGAACAGGAGTCTAGAATACTAGACAGACAGTAGAGCTGAATGGGTGAGATCTGGATTCAATAAGAGACTGTTTCAAATAGTAAGGTAGAGAGTGAGTGAGGGAGATGCTGTGCTGATCTCTGGCCTCCATAGACATGCATATGCATACACAAAGATGTACCTAAACATATACACATGTACACACACACACACAGAGAGAGAGAGAGAGAGAGAGAGAGAGAGAGAGAGAGAAAGAGAGAGTAGGGATGGAGAGATGGCTCAGCAAGTAAGAGTATAAAAGCACTTGATGCTCTTCCAGAAGACCCAACTTCTATTCATAGCACACATATGGCAGGCCATGACCATCTATAACTCCAGTTCCAGGATATCCAAAGCCCTCTTCTGGCTCATAGGGCACCACACCATGTATGTGGTACACAAACATATGGCCAAAACACCCATACATTAAAAATAAATAAATAAAAATAAAACCACCTAAAACCAAGTTACCAGATTAGTCGTGTCAATGCAATAGGTGACCTTGTACGGTGACAATTTTTCTCTTCATTAAGAGTAGTCAAGGCCCAGGAGTTGTCAGGTAGGTAAGAAGTGCATCCAAGAGCCTCTAGTTTCTCTTGGGTGGGGAAAAAAGCAGTAGTGGGAAGAGAGCTTCAACATTAGAGGAAGTGAGCAGGCATAGCTCAGGCCCTTTCTTAAGAACACAGTATGTGTCGGGTGTGGAGGCACACACCTTTAATCTGAGCACTCAGATAGATTTTTTTTTTTTTGAGGCCAGCCAGGTCTGCAGACTGAGTTCCAGGAGAGCCAGAGTTATATAGAGACCTTGCCTAAAAAACAAAACAAAACAAAACAAAAACACCAAGAGGATGGTGGTCAAGGAGACATTTCTTTTGAAATTGCATTGGTGACACCAAACCAGGCCAGACTCATCCAGACTCATCCATCTCTACCTTGGAAGTCATCAGACTAGTGGCCACCTTTGGAGTTTTGTTGTAGGAGGAAGTAGGGTTAAGGTTCTAAGTGCTGGTAATGTTAACCTTTTGATTATGTATAGGTCATACAGGTGTATTCAGTTGGTCAAATTTATCAAATTGTACATTGTGTGTGTGTGTGTGTGTGTGTGTGTACATGTGCACGTGTGCATGTGTGTATATGGATATGCAGGGGTGTAGGCATAGGTGCATGTATACTCCAGCACAGAGGACAGTTTTTTAGGATGTTAGTTCTTTTCTTTCCTTCCATTTTGCTTTGTTTTGTTTTGTTTTGTTTTGTTTTGTTTTGTTTTGTTTTGTTTTGTTTTGAGACAGGGTTTCTCTATGTAGCCCTGGCCATCTGGAATTCACTCTGTCAATCAGGCTGGCCTTGAACTCCAAGATCCACTTGCCTCTGCCTCCCAGGTGCTGGGATTAAAGGTGTGAGCCACCACCTGGCTGGCCTCAAAAGTCTATCTGCCTCTGCCTCTTGAGTGCTCAGATTAAAGACATGTGCCTCCCTACCCGACACATACTGTGCTCTTAAGGAAGGGCCCATGCTATTGTGCTTTTAAAGCAGGGTCTCTCTTAATTATTTCTGACCCCGGGATGTATACTGGCCTGAAAGTTGTTTGATCTCCCTGCTTAAACATGGGTATCACCTATGTCTACCATCATGCCTGGCTTTTTTTATTTCTCTTTTATTGAGACCAGGTCTGTCTGTGTAGCCCTGGCTGTCCTAGAGTTCACCATACAGACCAGGCTGGCCTTGATCATAGAGACCCTCCTACCTCTACAGAGTACTGGTCTCATATCTATCTGGCTTTTTGTGGGGGTAGCAGGGATTGAGTTAAGGTCACCAGACCATCTCCCCACCTGGATCCCATTTTTATTTGCATTTTTTTCATATTTCATGTTGAAAGACTTTCATAAATTGCTTTTGCGATGATATGCTGCACTATCCAGCTGAGAGAAAAAAATTGTGGGTGATAAACCCAAGTGAAACGTTTCAGACTAGTCTGAGACTTGAGCTGGGGAAGACGTGGTTAATCACACGGCAGGTGATTTTCCCATACAGAGTCTGAACAGTATGTTGCTGGCCAAAGGGCAGCTAAAGGTCAGTTGTGCTGCAGAAAGGTCCTCCACCATCAAAATCCAGAGAGAGGAAAGAATTAAGCCAGTTACCTTACAACATCAGGAGCCCATAAGAAGGGCACTTGGATGCACCTAGAAGCTGAGGTCTTTCAGAATTGTATTCTGTGTCGCCATGACTATTGTAGGCTCTAGAACAGAACAAGGCACTCAGCTAGCCGTCTTCTTCCTTCTTGGACTTCAGTTGTGATTTGGGAACCAGAAACACCCAGGCCCACTGTGAGAAGGTCTGCTATGTCCCAGTTAGGGCAAGCAAGAATCACAGGGGCCACCAAAGCTGGGCTAAGAACGGAAGGGGAAGTGAAACCCTGCCATAGCTCGTACGTGCTCAAGCAAAAAAGCCACCTGTGGTCAGTCGACGTTTGGCTTGGGTAAAGAGCAGTGGGGGTAGAGCGATGTGGACATGGGACCAATCGCAGATAACAGCAGTTAAAAAATAACAAGGATGACTTCATCACATGAGGGGCTGGGGTAGGGAGATGGCAGGTTTCAGGAGGTAAAAACGAGAGGTCACAAAAAGCAGCCGTTAATAGGTCACTTCTATTGTGCAGAGGAGAGAAACTGTTGACTTGGAACTAGGAGGCACCAACAAAGCAAGAAGCCCATAGTTCTCTCATCTGTAAGATTGGGACTGTAATAGTTCCTTCCTCTTGGGGTCAAGTCAACTGATGCATAAACTATGTACAGCTGAGTGTAGCCAGGTGCACAGCTACCAAGGAGCCTGAGACAGGAGTGGCAGCTCAGTCAGCTTGAGTGGCAAAGCGAGAGACCCATCATCAAAGCATTATAGTCTGCTTGCAAATAACTGTTGGTAATATGAGAAGAAGAAACTTCTGGTTTCTGAAATGAGCTGAGGAAGACTATGTGGAGAACCAGCAGCAAACAGAAATCCAGAGGATAGAGAAACAGGAGAGACATCCCCACCTCGGAGATGGGGCTCTGACTCCAGAGACACGTGCATGTGTATGCAAAGTGCTATGGTTAAGCATATCATCCTCTGGGAGGAAGATGGCCCATAGCATATCACACTATCAGAGGATCAAACTACACACTTGTATATACACATTTTAAAATTACTTAGCTTAAAAAAAAAAAAAAAAGGAGGGGGGAAAGCAGATGAGACAAGAGGCTCACACTCATGCATGGATGGAAATAGCTAAGTCCGAGAACCCGGGACAAAGAAAACAGAAGGCTTAGAGAAAGAAGCAAACATATAGGGGAGCTTATAGGGGGATTGGATAGGAGTTAGCTCAGATGTCATGGAGCCCAGAGAAGGTTCATGGTGGGATTGGGGGGTTGGAAGGGGGCTTTGACTAAAGTATGAGTGAGTTAATGGGTGGGTAAAAAGCTGGGGAACTGAGGCAGGGATGGTAACAAAGACCCTGGCTGTGGTTCTCTTGCTGCCCTGCTTGACACATCAGAAGAAGATGTGCACACGAAAGGATTAAAGGTAGCACACTATGCTCAGAGAAAGAAGCCAGCCGCAGAATAAATAAGTACAATTCAACAACAACAAACCCCAGCGCTCCGTAGGCAGAGGCAGGCAGAGGCAGGCAGAGGCAGGCAGAGGCAGGCAGAGGCAGGCAGATCTCTGAATCTGAGGCCAGCCTGGTCTACAAAAGCCATTCCAGGACAGCCAGGGCTACACAGAGAAACCCTGTCTCGAAAACAAAAAACCCTCTGTCTTCATCAAGATTATATCATATGGCCAAGCAGGGCAGCTCCACTTTTAACCCTAGGGCTTTAGAGAGGCAGAGCTAGAGACAGGCTGATCTCTGTGAGCCTCAGGCCAATCTGGTTAAACTTAGTGAGTCGTAGGTCAGCTAGGGCTACACACTGAGACTGTGTCTCAAAAACAGAATGGCGGGGGTGGGGGATGGGGGGTCTGAAAAGTAATGACCAAACAGACAAAATAGATATATTTAAGCCCTTGGGAGACAACGAAGGAGTGATGGGTGGGAAGAGCTAAGTGGAGTGGTTATAATCTATCTTAGAGTACTGAGAGGGAGATGAAAGACAAAGAGGCCTGGGCGGTGGAGATAGCTGAGGGAAAGAGGCTGTAGGCAAAAGTATCCTCAAACACAAAGGGCCTGGGCTGGTGGGCAAGCGTGTCAATGAGCATCTTAAAGAGATCCAGGTGGCTAGCAGACAGTACCCACAGGCAAGCAGTATTAAAGATGACGGATAGGGGAGCAAGTAGAGTGGGTCTGGAAGACTGCCATAAAAGCGTTGACCATACTCTAAGTGAGACAGAGCCACTGGCAGTACTTAGTGTAGCAGTGCAGGGATGCTGCATTCAGAAAAGTCACTGTGATTCGAAGGACCGCTTGTTCTGGGTGTGGCAGGGCCCAGTGGGAGGAAGACAGAAGCATAGTACGCCACCTCGTTCCACCAGGTGGAGGTGATGGAGATTTAGGTTAACGTGGAAGCAAAGGGAGTGCCAAGAGGTGTTCGGCACTGAGCATTTGAAGGTGATATGAACAGGCTTTGTTGACGGATGTGTTACCAACGAACACCACGAATGGCTCTAGGTTTTGAGAGGAAGCCACATTTGTTTTTTTGTTTTTTTTNTTTTTTTTGTTTTTTTTTTGGTTTTTCGAGACAGGGTTTCTCTGTATAGCCCTGGCTGTCCTGGAACTCACTTGGTAGACCAGGCTGGCCTCGAACTCAGAAATCCGCCTGCCTCTGCCTCCCGAGTGCTGGGATTAAAGGCCTGCGCCACCAGGCCCGGCTCTGCCACATTTGTTTTTAATTTGGTCCCAGAAGTAGACATTCTGCAAAGATTTGCGCAAAAACACTCCTAGCATTCTGTCTCCTGGTTCTGAAACAAATGCTTAAGAAAAAGAAATAAATTTCAAATAAATTGTGTTGTCATTAAAAAGGAAGGAAGGAAGGAAGGAAGGAAGGAAGGAAGGAAGGAAGGAAGAGCAGAAGACCTATGCCCAGGATTATTCAGGGAGATTGAGGATGTTTGGAAATGATAGCATTCTCTCTCTCTCTCTCTCTCTCTCTCTCTCTCTTTCTCTCTCTCTCTCTTTCTCTCTCTCTCTCCCCCTCTCCCTCTCCCTCTCCCTCTCCCCTCTCTCTTTCCCTCCCCCCTCTATATATTTATATGATTTAAGATTTATTTATTTTGGGCTGGAGAGATGGCTCAGCGGTTAAGAGCACTGACTGCTCTTCCTGAGGTCCTGAGTTCAAATCCCAGCACCCATTGCATCAGATCCCATTACAGATGGTTGTGAGCCACCATGTCGCTGCTGAGAATTGAACTCAGGATCTCTGGAAGAGCAGTCAATGCTCTTAAACACTGAGCCATCTCTCCAGCTCACATTGTTTGTTTGTTTGTTTGTTTGTTTGTTTGTTTGTTTTTCCCATTAAGTATGGAATTCTGGGCTCCCTGAAAGAGTTCTCCTGGATTGCCTGTCCTGGGGGCTCTCTCACACAGTTCCAGAAGTCTATGTTGTAATTGGTAGGTCATTCCTTCTATCTTCTCTGTCTCCAGGTGGAGGGAGACAGTGGTGAACTCTGGCCCACCGTTGTACTAGCGGGGCCGGACATCACAGAGGCACGGAGTAATGTCAGATAACTGAACTGCATTGCAGAAGCTGACAAGAAACATCTGTCTTTTTGGGTTCTGAGTATTTCTCCGGCTTCACTGCCAGAGCCAATGGTACCCACAGCAGAGTCCTGAAAAAAAAAAAAAAAAAAAAAAAAGAGATGTCTCCTGCAGACCCATTGGGAGAAAACTATCTTTAGGACCCTGAAAGATAAGCCGTCCGGAAAAACTTGTCCTCTGAGCCAGCCCATAAGTGATTTCCTGGGGGCAGAGGCGCAGAGTCACCATGAGTGGCTGGAAGCAGCCTGTGGCTTTTTAGAGACAAAGAAGACTGTCTCCTCCAAAAGAATATGTCTCTGTCTGACCCAGAGTTCCTGATATTAACTGGACTAGCACTTTTTCAAGGAGGTTGGGATGATCCGATAACCCTGAACTAGACGTCAGCAGACCCTGTTTATCATTAGACACGAGTGTGTCCTGTCTATCATCACCATCAGCAGCACCACCACCACCACTACCAACACACGCACACACACACACACACACACACACACACACACACCCTCTCTTAGCCTTAGGCTACTCCAGTTACATTCCTCCCTGTTTATAGTGAAACCTACTGAACTACTTGTCTAAACTTGCTGCCTCCACTTCCTGATCTACCAACCCAGGCCCATCCCTAAAATGAGGCTGTGCGTCCAGGCCCTCCCAATGACCTCATCTACTCGAATTACTTCAGGTATTACTTCTACTCTGTCAACTTCTAGTTCTTTTTCCTGCGCTCCAAAGCCATGTGTCCCGTTGCCTATCAGACACCCCAACTCAGCTAAAACACAGTCACTTTAGGCTCTACATGGTCAGAGCTGAATTCATCATCTTTTTCTCAAATGTGCTGGCTAGTTTTATGTCAACTTGATCGTCATCAAAGAGGTAGGAACGCCGGGCGTGGTGGCATACGCCTTTAAACCTAGCACTTGGGAGGCAGAGTCAGGAGAATTTCTGAGTTCGAGGCCAGCCTGGTCTACAAAGTGAGCTCCAGGACAGCCAGGGATACACAGAGAAACCCTGTCTCAAAAACAAAAAAACAAAAAACAAAGAAGTAGGAACTTCAATTCAGAAAATGTCTCTATAAGATGGGGCTGCAGGCAAGCTTTCTTCCCCAAGGGAGTGAGGCTTCTCTTCCTATAACCAGTCTTTCACTTAAGCCGGTACCTCAGCTGGGTTTGTGTGTCCTCACCCACCCACCTACCCACCCACCTCCTTTTTTTTTTTTTTCCAAGACAGGGTTTCTCTGTGTAGCCCTGGCTGTTCTGGAACTCACTCTGTAGCCCAGGGTGTCCTTGAACACAGATCCGCCTGCCTCTGCCTTCTGAGTGCTGGGATTAAGGGTGTGTGCCACCACTACTGGTCTTTTTTTTTAAAGATTTATTTATTTATTTTATGTATGTGAGCACATTGTAGTTATCTTCAGACACACCAGAAGAGGGCATCAGATCCCATTACAGATGGTTGTGAGCCACCATGTGGTTGCTGGGAATTGAACTCAGGACCTCTGGAAGAGCAGTCAGTGCTCTTATCCACTGAGCCATCTCTCCAGCCCTAGAACTTGCTTTGTAGACCAGGCTGGCCTCCAACTCAGAGACCTTGGTAAACTCCACAGAGGGAGTAGCTACCTACAAATGGGGTGTGAAGAACAGGACTAAGGGTTAACTCAAGAGGATCTAAGGGGTTGAGCCTGAGAACTGGGCAAGGTCAACAGAAGGGATAAAGAAGCTCAGGGAGAACGCAGGCCTCAGGACCTGAGGGCTGTGATATTATCAAGTGGACCGGAGAGAGAGGCTGTCTGTGGGAGTCAACGTAGGAACTCTAAACCTACCAAGAGGGAAATCCGGAGAAGAGACTGCTGTTGATAAGCTGGATGGGTGACCCAGCTGGTTGGATGTTACCTCAGAAGCATGAGGATCTGAATCCCCAGAGCCCACATAGAAGCTGGACTCGGCGGAACACTTGGAATGCCAGAGCCTCCTCTGCTTCCCATCTGGCCATCCCCTTTCCAGATATCTCACAGTGATATAAAGACAGCTTGGGAGATCAGGAAGGTATTCAGCGTCTGGGCATCAGGGCTGGCTTAACTTGCTTAACCATCCTAGCCCATTAAAAAGAAGGGAGCACTAGTAACTATTCCCAGTGGTTAGAAGGACTAAACAGGACTAACGCGCAGAAGCACATAGCATGGGAAAGAGCTCAAAGTAAATAGGTTTGGGGGGGGGTGTTTTATTCGTTAAGACAGAGGTTCACGGCAGGCAGTGGTGGCAGATTTCTGAGTTCAAAGTCAGCCTGGTCTACAGAGTCAGTTCCAGGACAGCCAGGGCTACACAGAGAAACCCTGTCTTGAAAAACAAAAACAACAACAAAAAAGACAGAGGTTCACTATGCAGCCTTGACTGGCCTAGCATTCACTATGTAGACCTGGCTGACCTAGAACTAACAGATCCGCCGCCTGCCGTCTACCTGCCAAAGCCTGAGATTAAATTCCTCATGCCTGGTTTCTAAAGAAGTCAGGAGTGCACCAGGGACAGGAGAGCAAGCGAAGCTCCTGCTACAGGGACTTCTGTAGGAAAAGATGTCCCTTGTGATAACCAAGCTCCTGGCAGGGGCAGAGGAATGGTAGTAGAAAACTCAGGGGTTTGTAGCAGGGAAACGGGAAAGGTGGTGCTCTCAAAATCTGACCCTGACTTAGCACTATCACCTTCTGGTTCAGTAATGTTCTCTCTCTCTCTCTCTTTCCTCTCTTCCCTCCTTCGTTCCTGAGGGGAAACACTGAGTCAGCGCAGGGCTTCTCTAGCTCCCAGAATCTTTGGGTGTTTTTCCTGAATCTGGGGGCTTGCCCCTCTGCCTTGCACTGCCTGCTGCTTCTCTAGCCAGAAGCAGTTAGATCCAAACAGCAGCGGGATGATGACCTCCCGACAGCATACCCTTTGAGGAGAGTCAGCAAAAGCTGCTGTCACACCTGTCCCCTCTGTTCCACTCTAGATGGGTCAAAGTCCTCTGTCTCTTTTATAACTCACATCTCCATCCCCATTCCAACTAGCCTGCTGTGGTTAGTGTCATGGTCAGTAGGTCTCCCCAGCTAACCTCTCCTTCTCCATGGTCAGCTTCCCCAAACTGTCTGTTTGCTGTCCATTCACTGGTACTCAGTGATGGTTTTCTGATATCATTTAACCTAGCTCACTTTGCTGTGGCTCCACGGTTATGGGAAGGGCCTTCCTGCCTTCCCAGCCTCAATCTATGCCACAGCCTTACACTGACTTCATCTGCCATCATGACCTAAAGTCATTTATGCCCATAGCTCTCTGCCTTGGCCATCTGCCAGCTTTTCTTGTACTAGCTTCTTTTCCTCACACATTCCATTCCTCATCTCTCAAAAAATGACACGGAACTGGAAGGTTCCCCCCCCACCCCCATATTGTCCCTCCAAAATTTCCTAATGAGTTGGATGTGCCTCCATTGCAGAGTTTCCATACCAATTGGTAGTTTGTCACCTCTCCCCTTATTGTTCCTTGTATCTTAGGGTAACAGTCGAGGAATGTGACTTTCTCATTATTAGACTGAGAGTTTTTCCAAAATGAAGATCTGATCTTGTTCGTATCTGTATTTACACAGCTTAGCACAGGACCTATCTACCTCATACTATCAACTATTCTCACATTCCTTGGGGAGGAATGGTGGAATGAGTAAATATTCTTATCACAACAGGGGTGTCTTGTGGAAGGAAGACAACAGAGGGTTTGGCCTATAATTTCCATACTTTGGGTTGAGGCGGGATGAGAAAGATAATGGAAACACACAAATAGATCCCCCCGCCCCGCCCCCCAAGCCACATGGCAGGCTGCTAAATCTCAACTACTCATTCTGCTATTCAAGGCTTGGGTCTTTCCCACCAGCCTTTCCTTTTATTCAGACAATGTTCAACCTTTGCTGAGCAGCTGCTGGGATCAACAGCATGAACGTTTTCCATGGATCACCAAGCAGGTTCTATTTTAAGAGTGTCCAACTCTTAACAGGGCATTAGATCTCTCAGCAAGGCATTATGGCCAGGGGAAACTACTAGAAAACTGTAGTCAGGAAAGCAGTAAAGTGGAGACTAGGAGACCACCAGGAGTGCTGGGTGTGGCGGTGCTTGCCAGTAGTAAATTCAGCACTTAGGAGATTCAGGGCAAATGATCCAGAGTTCAAGGCTAGCCTCAGCTATGTAGTGAGATCAAGCCCAACCTGGGCTCCATGAAACCCTATCTCAAAGTTACAAAGTTAATAAAAACAAATATATTTTAAAAACTGTTAGGAGGGGTATCTGGGTTCTGAAACATGAAGATCTCAGGGTGGGACAAAAGTATAGCCCAGGCCTTGAGATCCCCTGGCTTGAAACTAGATGGAAGTTGAATAGCAGTCACATGACTCAACATAGCTTTCAGAAGCAAAAGGAGCAATGTATTTAAGTGTACCACAAAGGTATGGCACATCGCAGTGAGGCGGAATTCACAGACCTGGAACTTCATTAAGGTCTTCTCTCTGCCTGTTAGCACTCTCTTGCCCTCTCCCTCAAGCTCTCCCAGCTTCCCCTGGCCTTGATAAAACGCTGCTCCTTAACTTGACATAGTAAAGAACTATTAACAAGAACAACAACCACACTACTTTCTTCTCAGTTCTAAAGCCTCAAGAAATTCCATCTGAGTGGTTCAGTTTAGGCCACTTGTGACAACTGTCAAAGAGGAACCACAGCACATTTGTGGCTGTGCATATGGTCCCTCCAGAACCTTGTGAGTCTGGGGGAAAGTCCTTGGAAAGCAGAAGTTGTTCAGGCATCATCACAAGTGTTTAATTCTGGGAGACAACAGTCGGACCAGGTTTTAATAAAACCCGCCTGTAGCAGCCAGTGTCGTGAGTCCATTCATTCCAAAGGAGCCCAAGTCTTAAGCAGCAGTCAGAAGAGGGGTTGAGGAGAGGGGAGAAAGGAGAGAAGAAAGAAGAGAGGGGGGAAGCCGGGCGTGGTGGTGCATGCCTTTAATCCCAGCACTCGGGAGGCAGAGGCAGGTGGATTTCTTAGTTCGAGGCCAGCCTGGTCTACAAAGTGAGTTCCAGGACAGCCAGGACTGCACAGAGAAACCCTGTCTTGAAAAAACAAAAAACAAAAAAAACCAAACCAAACAAAACAAAAAGAGTGGGGGAAAAAGGTTTTTCTAGTCTTAAAGATATTTTGCAGGGATGGTGCTGGTGCATGCGTTCAGTTCCAACACCGAGAAGGCAGAGGCAGAGGCAGGCAAATCTCTGAGTCTGAGGCTAGCCTGGTCCATAGACTAATTGAAAACAATAAAACAAACAAATCTCCAGAAGAACCCAACCCCCGAAGGGGAGGGAGAGAGAGAGAGAGAGAGAGAGAGAGAGAGAGAGAGAGAGAGAGAGAGAGAGAGAGATCCTGTTTAGGCAGGAGCTGCAGGAGAGCTAGCTCAGTAGTTAAGAGCATTGGCTATTCTTCCAGAGAACCTAGGCTCAATTCCACCACAACTGTTTGTAACTCCAGTTGCAGGGGATCTGGCACCCCTCACACAGATATGCAGGCAGGCAAAACACCAATCCATGCAAAACATAAGGAAATTTTAAAAGAGTATTTTGGAGACACTGCAGACTTAAGCATCATACAGGTATCAGCATATTGAAGATTATAAACAGGACGCCAAGAAAAGCTCTGTTTAACTTTAAATCATAATGATGTGTGTATTTGTGTGTGGAGTGCTCCTTTTTGCGTAACATCTACGAATCATCCTCCTTTTACCAGTCATGCTTTGGAGACAGGCATACATCATCATCTAGTTACTTTATAAAGGCTGAGGTAGTCCGTCAGTGAAGAGTCTTGAGTTAAAACAGTATTTTCCATACTTGATATATTTGCTTTTGACCTTCCTGGAGTATGTCTTATATTCCCTCTCTGTACTATTCTTGGATTTTTTTAAAATAAAAGGCAGCCTCATTATGTAACCCTGGTTAACCTGAAACTCACTATGCTAGGCTGGCCTCAAACTCACAAAGATCTCCTTGTTCCTGCCTGTGGAGAAGTGAGTTAATTAAAGGTATGGGCTTCCACGCTCAGCTGAATATTTTTATTTAAAATTAATCACCCAACATCCAAAAAAACAAACAAACAAACAAAAAAAAAAACAAAAAAACCTTGAACTTAAACAGTTATTACCATGGGTTTTATGTGGTAGTTAAGTTTTTTTCCGTCATACACATTGAAATGGATACAAAGCAGTAAAAAAATGTAAAAGTCTGTCTGTGTAGGACTAAAAGTCCTTTCAAGTACTTATGACCATGTGTGGGATCATTGGTGGGAGAAGAGAGAGTGGCCATGTGGGCATTGCTAGCCAAACGTAGAGACAGAGGCATTTAGTCTCTGGCCGGATGTTGGGTGGCCATGGTTGGGCCTAGGATACCACCTTTGATACATCATTCTGAGGCCTGCATTCTGTTTCTGTGTCTAGCGGTTCTTCCTGGGAGGGACCTGGAAAGCAATGACAATGATCCCAAGTCACCAGGGGCTGGAAGCTAAAGCAGAGGCACTATTTTTCTTGAAGGCTGAATTATCTCAGTCTAACTGCAGTAAATGGGTGGGAGGCAGATGCTTCGCCTGCTGGCCTGGGATTGCTTTTGACATGGGAAGGCTATTGAGAAGAGACACTAATCCAGGCAAAACTAGCGTTGGAATCGGACAATCCTAAACATTAAATGATACATAGTATCTACAGGCCCTTAAACAAGGTCTTTTTGTTTGTTTGGGATAGTCCATTAAACACAATCATCGCTGTTGTCCCGCTGTTGTCCAGATGAAGAAATTGGGATTCCGAGTGGTTAAACAACTTGTTCAAGGTCACTCAGAATAGGAAAATTCTGCATAGGAAAGCAGAATTGAAAAATAGGCCAGTTGACTTCCAAGTGTGGACTCTTAGCCGCTGCTTTGCTGTGTTTACCTTTGTTGGTTGAACTCTTCTGTAGAGGACCTGTTGATTCCTGGGGGGCTAAGTGCTGAACAAGATGGAGAGGTCCTCCTCCTCACCTACCTCGAATTATATAGAGGAGACAGGCAAGAAGTCACCACCTCCCATATGGGTAACTTAACAACTGTGATAACTGTTATAAAGGAGAGAGGCACAGGGGTATGGCACGTGGAAAGGGGTGTGTAGCACTTCCAGAAAGTGATATTTGGGTTGAGTTTTTTGTTGTTGTTTTTTGTGGTCTTTTATGGTTTGTTTTTTTGTTTTTGTTTTTTGAGACAGAGTTTATCTATGTAGCCCTGGCTGTCCTGGAACTCACTCTGTAGACCAGGCTGGTCTCGAACTCAGAAGCCGCCTGCCTCTGCCTCCCAAGTGCTGGGATTAAAGGTGTGCGCCACCACTGCCCAGCTGGCTTGAGTTTTGAAGTATTCACAAGAATTAACCCCAAATGTTTATCACTCAATACGTTTTTGAACATTTTCTGAATTTATTTATATTTTAACTTAAGGGGGGATTGAGCCAAACTGGAGATGAATTCAGCCTGGGATGTTCTTGCAAATCCAAGTGCTGATGTCATTAATCCCTCAAGACAGCTTGATAGTGGTAAATGGTCCACACCTAGGACTGTGAGGATTCAGGGCAGAACTTATAGTATGGTGTTTCCTAAATGAAGTTCTCTGGGTACAGTCCTGGACAGATCCAGGACCCATTCACCTGGGGGTCCAATTCCCTTTGATCTGGAACATCAGCCCTCTCACATCAACCTAATTCCTGGCTCACAGTAGGCGCTTAATAAATATTTATAAAAAGAACAAATGCAGTAGGGTACTTGTGACACAGGGCTACATGACTGTAAACTAAACCTGACTGAAAGATTAAAATAATTTTTTAAAATGGATGTGAAATGCCGGGCGGTGGTGGCGCATGCCTTTAATCCCAGCACTTGGGAGGCAGGCGGATTTCTGAGTTCGAGGCCAGCCTGGTCTACAGATGAGTTCCAGGACAGCCAGGGCTACACAGAGAAACCCTGTCTGGAAAAAAACCAAACCAAACCAAACCAAACCAAACCAAACCAAACCAAAAGAAGAATAAATAAATAAACAAATAAATAAACAAATGGATGTGAAGTATTCCAGAATCTTAAGTCTGGACAAAGGCTGTGAGGAGACTCCAGCTAAATGCCTTACGGCTGCTGGTGAACTAAGATCGGGGCAGCCGAGGTACGAGCGGATCAAACTTGTCTGGCTCTAGAGATGCAGAAGCTGGAGACTCGGTCCCTGGCCAGCCTAGCAGGGTCCCGCCGCGGCCTTTAAAGGCCTACCACGTGGCCGCCCCGGTGTCCAAGGTCCAGAGGCGGTGTCCGCGCTGCGCCTGCGCGCTGCCTACAGCCGGTGTCCCGCCTCTGAGAACGCCAGCCCCTCAGCAAGGCAGAAAGCACAGGGTGGGCGGAGTCAAGCCCGCATGCTAATAAAGGGGCGGAACTTGCGAGGCCAAACCGGCTCTGTCTCCCGGACCTCTAAGAGACCCGCCGCAACCCTCAGCCTCTTTCCACGAGCGCTGACGTCGTCGGCGACGTCCCATTTAAAAGCGGCCGCGCAGGCGCAGTGAGGGGAAATGCGAACTTAGGCTGTTACACAACTGCTGGGGTCTGTTCTCGCTGCCCGCCCGCCCGGCAGTCTGTCAGCCGCGTCGCTGCCGCCACTGCCTCCTCAACTGTCCCGGGAGTCTCGGGCCCGTGGCTGCTGTCGCCGTCTGTTCGTGCCTCTCAGGAGCTCCGTCCGTCCGTTCAGGCCGTCCCTGCCGTCCGCCTCTCTTCCCCCCGCGCTGCCTCTGAGCCCGCAGCGTTCGCACGCCGGCCGACATGAGCGGGGACCATCTCCACAACGACTCCCAGGTGCGACCCGCCGGCCCCCGCCTCGCCCCCAGCCGCCCAGTCCCGGCCCCGGCCCAGCCGGCAGCGCCGGGTTGACAGGCCCGAGTCCGCGGTGAGGGGCGACCGCCTGGAGTCGCTTGGATGGCGGGGCCCCGGGCGGAGCCGTCAAGTTGGAGTTTGGGGGGGATGGCAGCCCCGGGTAGGCCATTCGCGGGCCTCTGGGTTCCGGGGCGCCGGGTGGGCCCGAGCCCCGGCCCCCGGCCCTGCGCTCTCGTCCGCCGCCCCGGGGCTTCATGGGCCGGTTGTTTCATCTTCCCTCCTTTTCTTTCCTCAGATCGAAGCGGATTTCCGATTGAATGGTGAGTGTGCCCCCCGCCCCGCCCCAAGTGTCCCCCACACGCCGCTGGCTGCCTCCCCCGCGCCGGGCCGGAGCCGGGCAGAGGACAGACATGGCGTCCCAGAGACTAAGTCCCGGCTCCTCGCTCACCGGCCCCATTGTTCCCATCGGGCGGCCTCTGGACCCCCTTTCCCGGGGTCCCAGCACCCCCAGATCACAGCCTTCTCCAGAGGGGGCACCGGAGACCCCGCGTCGGCCGTCAATGGGTCTCGGGCGGCCTTTCTCCGCCGGGATTCTTCCCGGGAAAGTCGCCTTGTCGACGGTCGGGACTTAGTCTCTGCGCCATTTTCTTTTTCTCTCTCCTCTCCTTTCTGTGCCTGTGTCTCTCCCTCCCTCAGCTCCTTCCTTGAGCTGTCCAGAAAGCTTTCTGCAGAGCAGAGCCATATAAATCACAGACCTCACCAGAGAAGGAAGGCTTAGGGACGGAATTATCTTTTATTTTTTCTTAATAGAACTTTATTTTGGAAGTCACTTGCTTTCTGCTTCGTGTTTGCTTGCTTTCTTCTTCTTTTTTAATTTTTGTGCTTCCAGAACGAAAGATTCCCGTAGGCAGCTAAGGGTTTTATGGGTTTTTTTGTTTGTTCCGTTTTTTGTTTGTAGTCTTTTTATTTTTTTAAATGGTGAGATGTTTATGATAGCAGTTACAATTCTTAAAACTAAAGCCATGTTTCGTGGAGTTCTTTGTATTTTGGGATTGTTTTCCCAAGTTGTGCTCTTTGCAAAGATAACTCCCTTTAAAAAAGTTTTCAAGTTGTCTGTCATCTAGTGTGAATGTTGGCCTTGAGCATATTTTCTTTAAGAAATTTAAAAGTATTAGTGACTAGAACTTCCTATTGTGGCAAGGTAGTTTTTTGTTTTTTGGGTGTTTTGAGACAGTTGAGTGTGTTTGTCCTGAGGAAAGGTTGCTGAGCTGCTCATTTGGACATGGTGTGCTGGCCTTTTCTTTGGGGTCATAGGGAGTTTTAAAAAAGATTTTATTTATTGAAGCAGAGTGGCCAGCCCTGACTCCTGTCTTCTTCCTCATTCTTCTCTGGGGCTGCTGTTTTCTTCAGGAATTAAGAGTTAACTGGCTTTCCCCATATCCTTAGGCTCTTGAGCCCTTTCCAGTCATCTTTTTAAATTATTTCCACTAAAGTTACCCAGGGAAGAATGTTGGTGGGTGTCTCCCACCACCCCAGTAAGAAGCTCACATTTATGGATTTTCCAGCAATCCCATTGTAGTATGCTGGAAATTCCCACAGATTCTTATGGATAAGATTGTGTTCAGTTGAGTTTGGGTTCTGGGGAACTGAGTGGGAGAAGCCATTGAGTAGGTTTTCTGTTGCAGCAGTCCATGGTACTGGCCTGCCCAACTGAAAGCAGCCTTATGTTTATATTTTGAAGTGGGTCATCCAAAGAGAGATGACACTGAGTTAGAGAATCTATCTAGGTAAACCTTTTCTTGAGCACCTAATTAATATATGCCAGATACTGTGCTAGAATTGAACCTGTCACCAACCACATCTATCTTTGTTCAACTCAGCCTATTGGGGGAGTCACATCAGTTAATTACAAGGTAGGTGTTGGAGTATATGTGTACCCAAAATGCTTTGGGAGCATAAAGGGCTTAATTTTATCTGGGGGTGGGGAAATTTCTTGGAGGTGACTGAGCAGGGTGTTGTATAAGACTAGGTGCTGAGAATTGTCAGGGGTTGGATTATTTCTTGGGAGTCCATCCTATCAGGCTTTTAAAAGAGGGAGATGAGACTGTCAAGCATATAGATAGGCTTCTTTGGAAAGGGGGTAAAGAAAGGTTGTGGTAGGTGTGAATGTAAAATGGCTTTGAACTCTTTGAAGGAAGGTAGAAATTTAATATAGAAAATGTATTTGCGTTTTAGTAGGGCCTAGTATGTAATATATTTAGTAATGAAACAAAATTGAATCCTTTTTCCTCATAAGTTTAACTTCCATTGTTCTCATCTAAATACAAAAGAGCTATTGAATATATGCATGATTATGGGCTGGGTATGTTATCTTTGCACTTTTATAGAGTGAATTGAACTGCCTGTGTTAACTTTTAGATGTATTTCCATTTTCTAACAATGATATTTAGTATTTATTGAGCACCTAACTGTTCAGGCTTGAATCTCCTCTTACGCTTTGGAAGGACCCTTAGGAGTTACTGTTATCTCCATTTGCCATGAAACTGAGTGTACTCACTGAAGCCATGAACCTAGCCTCTGTGCAAACCAGATGATGCTGGTATGAAGAAATGAAGTTTCCTGTTTTGTGTGGGGCACATAAGAGGGAAAGGGAAAAATTGATAGCATGCCAGTTACTTTTTACCAAAATCTCGAAGAGAAAAGCAGTTTTGTGTACCTACTACATTAGATTCTGATGCTGTAGTGATTATCTTTGTGGTTATTGTCTGGATGTTAGTGTCAGTAACTGTTTGCTCTATCAAGCGTACACTGTTAGCTAGTGATTGATAAATATAAAAGACAATTTAAAATTAAAACTAGTTTTTAATACCCAGGCTTCTTAATTGATCTTTATAGTGAAAGGATATTTACTTAAACATGGTTTTAAGTGAGTCTGAACAATCACATTCATGAACTAAAACCACATATCCCTTAGTTTGCTTGCTCAAATCTTCTAAGATAAAAAAGATTTTCTCTCCTAACTGTGGAGCGTTTTTTTTTTTTTTTTTTTTTTTAAATAGTACTTAACATTTACAGCCCTTTGTGGGAAAGTTAGAACATTCTGGGTCATACTCAACTGCTGTGAAATGTTATTTGTGTGATAAATTTATATTTAAGATATAAGCAATGAGCAATGAGCTAGTCATTTCAGGACCACAGCCCATACTTTGTATTTCCCTTTCACCTGAATGAAAGATTCCCTTTATCAGTAGCACATAGTGAGGTTGAATTATTATTATAGTAGTGCACAGGATGCCTAGCTGTACAGTTGATAACATTAGTTTAAGGTGCTGGTAATCCTTTTCTGTTTCAAGAACTTTAAGTTACTATCTGTTTTAATGGAATTATGGAGCTTCCTCCTCTCCCACAGCAAAGAATACACAACTTCATTATATTGTAATTTGACAATGTGTAGATTATGGGTAGGTCTAGTGGATTTAATTTGGATGAAGGGAATTGTTTTGATTGTAATGGTTGTACTTCTGTGCTTGCTGTCTGTATATGAGTTATGATAGGCATTGAGAAGGCTCATGATGTGACTTTAAGCCTGAAAACTGGTGGTCTCTCCAAATGAAATCTGGAAATCTTTAGATTTAGTCTGGATGAATGTAAGTAAGTATTAGATTCCAGTGGAGTCTTTTTACCCTTTAAAGCCAGACTCCTTGAGGGACATTTTTGAAATTAGTAAACTGCTGATATCTTGGAGAGCATATCAGATCTCACAAACGAATTTCAGCTTGGCTATTTCTAGTAAAACAAGAAAATCTAGGGTTTACTAAAGAAATCAGGAAAAAAAAAAAACCCTCATGGTTTAAAAGACAAATGGGATAATATTTCTAAGCCTTTAATTTTTCTTTGGTAAGCAGATAGTGTGGGACCTGGAGTTGGTTCCCAAATCTTATGTCAACCAATAGCACAGGGGCAGAGAAGTAGATTCTTTTTCCTGTCAGTATAAAAATGATGGGTTTTGAGAGTTTGAAAGATACTGATTTATTCTGGGTATAGTGAAGTATAATGGCTATTTGTATGAGTGACAGGAATCTTTATAGTTAACCTGTTTTAAGGCTATACCAAAATTAGAATTTACGATTTTTTTTTTTTGTTTTGTTTTCAGTGTGTGTGGCATGGGAAAGTGAAAAAAGTCTGCTTTTTAAATTTGTAAACATGTTAGAAAAACTGCATATTATAGCAGCAGTTGTCTTATGTTTGTGACATGGAAAATGATTTTTGTTATTTCTGAATATGTATCATTTTAGAAGACCATATTCATATTGGGGCATGAGTGTATAACATATATACTACAGATCTCCAATAACTTATATCTAATGATGCTGAGTAAAATTGGCTTTTTTCAAACCCAAACCCAGTCATTTTCCCAGAAGTGTGTTGTGATTGTTTTTCTCCTATGAAACTATGATGGGCTCTAATTTAGAAGTTCACTTTGAAATGAATTCCAAGTGTAATTACTTTGAATATAGGTATAGTTTACCTTGAGACTACCAAATGCTGGCAATAATTGGTGTTAAACCCAGAAAGTTTGTTTGTTTTAAAAGAAAGGAAAGGAAAGGAAAGGAAAGGAAAGGAAAGGAAAGGAAAGGAAGGGAGAGGGAAAGAAAGAAAGACAGACAGCTTAAAGGAATGGCATTTAGAAGTGGGAGTCCTTGAATGAAATTCTTTCCTGTGGTTTTAAATTACATGAGTATGCCTTGATTACTTTTAATCTACTAACTTTACAAATCAAAGTCATTTGGGCCAACAATTGAGAATTCACCTTCTTAAGGTGTAGAATTTAGGATAGAAGTTCCAGACTTAGTCAATCGAGTACTGTTTTTAAGGAAAGATTTCAGATTATGTTTACTTTAATAAACAGGGGTGTTGTCTCTTTTTTCATTCTTTGTAAGTCTGAAGTAGAGAAACACCATTCTATTCTGTGGCTTCAGCTCTAGTTGAAATAGGAATTCTAAAACTGAATACATTAGTTTGGAAGAATTAGCTTGTTTTTCAAACACCTTCTCTTCCTACCTCCTCTTGACTATCTAGGTGCTGGCAGTGTGTTGTGCTGTGATAAGTGTGGGCCTGGGAACTTGAGAAGGGAATAAAGAAAGAAGGGTGGAGGGAAGCACTGTGGCCTAGGCATGATTAGGAAAGAAACGACTAAAGCAGAACCCTATTTAGATATTATAGTATTTTGTTAATGTTAGAGCTAACATCTTACAGTTTACAAGTTGGCATTGTTTAACATGGCATCTGTTCAGTATATTTTCAGACAGCAGTATCACTGTTATTTGGGGTAGTAATTCTGGAGTGCATACAGATTATAATAGCATTGACTTAGATTGCTCATATCAAAATGTGAGTTAACTGTCTTGTTACATATGTCTCAATTTTGGTAAAGAGGCAACTTTAATTTTTATTTCTTTTTAGTAGGTACTCATTTTTAATCTTTTGCCGTTTTTAGATACATCCACTTTTCTACCATTCTTACCTCTATATACCATCCCTGACCCTTTCTGAATTCTTATATGCTTTTCTACCAGAATATTAATCCATATTTTATTTTATTTCATTTTTGTTTTGTGCCACCATGCCCTCCCATTTTTAATTAATATTTTGTGCTTGTTTCTGTGGATTGAAATGACCAGGGATTCATCTAGACAGATACAAGGAAAGGTGTTAAAACAGTGTTAACCTGTTTTTGTTAGATACATAAGAGCAACATATTTTTGAATTATGACAGCTTCCCAGTTTTTTTCCTTGTCTTAATAATTATTTGCTTTGTGTGGGTGCTTGCATACATGGGCAGGGTGTGTGTGTGTAGAGCTCACAGCCACGATGTGACATATAGTCAGAGGTCAACAACTTGCTAGAGTCAGTTCTCCTACCATGTGGGCTCAGGCTGTGAGGCTTGGCTTCTCTCTCTCTCTCTCTCTCTCTCTCTCTCTCTCTCTCTCTCTCTCTCCCCATATCCCTGGCTAAGGTTTGGCTGGTCTCAAACCGTAAACTCACAGAGAACTACTTGCCTCAACCTCCTGGGTGCTGAGATT
>NC_034592.1:143008199-143012109 GCF_900095145.1 Mus pahari
TTTTTTTTTTGGTTTTTCGAGACAGGGTTTCTCTGTATAGCCCTGGCTGTCCTGGAACTCACTTGGTAGACCAGGCTGGCCTTGAACTCAGAAATTCACCTGCCTCTGCCTCCCGAGTGCTGGGATTAAAGGCCTGTGCTACCAGGCCCGGCTTACATATTTCTTAAAGTGACCAACTCAGCCTCCTGTGAAATAGTAATTTAGGGAAATGAGTATCCAGGTAAACTCAGGCCTGTGTTCCTAGCTTCTTAGAAGGCTGAGGCAAGAGGATGATCAAGTGAGTTCCTTGTCAACCTTGGCAATTTAGTGAGACCTTGTCCTAAAAATGAAAAGAGGGAGGCAGTGGTGCTTTCAGACAAGAGACTGCAGCTACCAAAGCCCAGAATTTAGGACAGAACACTTGCACCATGAAATCAAGCCATCATCTTTGCTGTACTACTGGCAGTTTTGGTGGTATGCTGAGGGGAAAAAGGTGCCTGCTTGGTGATAAAGAGCCTCTGTCTAGTATGTGTTCAGTCTGGCCCTGCACCATGGGGTTGTCCAAGCATATATACCACTTCTAGTCCAGCCTCACCAACAAGCACATCAAGGTCTTCTCAGCCAGTTTTACCAACAAGGATGAGGGCACCTCTACATGCAAACTTCACCTCTAGCCAGTCTCCTGTGGTCTTTAGTCAGAATATCTCTGTGCTCAGAGACAGCTACATTGCTCAGATATAAGGATTTAAGCCTTCTGGCTTAGAATACTACATGGTGGTAGCAGCTGTTTCTTCTTTCATTCTCCCAGATTTCATTTCTCTGCTCATTCACTCCCTTTATCCCCTCATGCTTTGGAGAAAAAACATACTCTGTTCCTCATAAGGTACTCCTGTACTACTACATGCCATAAACATTCCACTCATCTTACCACTTTGTTCCCTGTACACCATTGGCTCGTCTTGTAATCTTCATTCCAGAGTTGCTTCTATTAAAAATGGCAGTCAGTATAACTCAAGAGTAGAGCACTCACCTAGTATGAGCAATGCTATAGGTTTGCTCTCTAGTACTACAAAAACAACCCCTACATTAAAGCTTATATTAAGAATTTGGTAGCAAAGTACATGTCAATAGTTGTATGAGAGGATAGGTATTTGTGAGACATGAAAAAAAATTATGTCTCGAAAAAAACCAAAAAAAAAAAAAAATTATGCAGTTAGAAACTTCCAAAGTGGCTCATAAGTCTTGTTAATTCTAAATATTGAATTGTCTTGAATTTGTTATTTTTAAACTACCACTTAAAGGAAATAAAAGTCACTTAGGAATGCTTTACTAGTATCCATTAGACTAAACCTAATGAGTCTTAGAATAAATCTTATACCATTGATCAAGAAGATCATTATAATAGGCAAAGACTATAGAATTAAGGTAGGTACTAGTACTAATGTATTCCCATATCAAATTGTTGAATAAGATGAATTATCTGGTCATAATCTTCTAGTTAAGTTCTACAATCCTGACATTTTGTACAAAGCCTAGTTTTATTTTTGTATAATTTGGCTGCTTAAGGCTATATTTCTCCCCCTCCCCCCTCAAAGCTCCAAGGTTGGACAGTATTTGTGCTTCCATAATTCCTAATGAGGAAGGGGCTCTCTAGAGCATAAAGAACTCATTAGGGTCCATAGAATGGCCTGAACGTTTCAGTGGTCAGTCATAATTCCTCAAAGAAACACCTTGGTAGAATCAGCAGTGGGATAAATGAAGAAACACACTAACACCCTGATACCTTTATAACCAGACATAATAGGGATTTGAGGTCATTTGAGGCCCCAGACCATTGGAATCAAAGTCAATTTAGACTGAACTGTGAACACCTCTATAGTATAGGCAAGTTGGAAGTTACTTTTTCTGTTACCCAGGCCTTAAGAGCTCAGTTAGAGAAAGTGAAGGAGGACAAGCCTGCAGGAACGGTCTTACTCTAATTGAGAAGGCCTAAGAAGGTACATGTTCAGGTTAGATTAGTTTACCTCCTGGGAAAGGAGAAGATTGCAGTAAAGGGATATCCTTGTGAGAATGAGTCATACTACAGAGACTTATGTAGGCAAGAATAAAGCATTCTAACTGTCCTTAAAAGATGAGTTAGTACAAATAGTACTTGTCTTGCTCCTGAAGTAGACTAATGCTTCAGTTGAATATCCTCTGCAAACTCAGCTTTTGACTTTCCAGGGACATTGTTCAGATGCATTCTACTTAGTGATGGCCCACTCCTGTAGAGTATGCCATGTGGGAAAAATGCTTCAGCTTCTTGGGTGGGTCAGAATGCTAGATATGGAGTCAGGGCAAAGGGATTCTCAATTGTTGCTATGCAGAGGAGGTCATATAGTAGAATGTTTTGATCCCAAGTTTCTAGATTAGCAAAATCCAGTTCTGTATTGTCCACTATCGTAGCTATACTATGATAATGCCATATCAGGCTTTTAACAAGGTAGAAAATATACCCCAAATGTAACTACCTTGATCAATAGCCCTGAGGAGGAAAGGACACAGGTGTGGATTATCCCTTAGAACCATAGAGTAGGTTTTCTTGAGGTATCTTTAGATGATCAGCTAAGATGAGAGACCCTTCCTGGGGTTGTAGTTTGTCACAGTGATTTGGGGGTTTGTTTTCCTAAGGGGTTTTTTTTTGGCTTCTTAACATGCATCAGTTTGTCTATAACCACAGGTCTCCTTAATTTCTTGCCATTACTCAAATTCTCTATTTTCCCAGTGTGAGCAATTTTCTTGAGTTCTCTCACCTTTTGTCACATGGGATCTAATCCCAACTGACATGGGACATTTTGCCACCTAATGCATCCCTTTTTCCATTCAAGTAGATGGCACTGTTTTGAAGAGGGCTCCTAGGACCATCAAGGGCATCCAGTATAATGGGAGTCCACAGGGCCATGACACTGCCAGGCTCCATAGTTGTGCTCCCTAAGTACACAAAGGCATCTTCGGTGGTAGCAGAGCTCAAGTGCAGCAGCTGTACTTGCTACTTTCTATTGTGGTAAAAAATAGTTATACTGAATAGTGTGTCATGCTGGAGCATGTGAGACTGGCTCTAAGAACTCCATCTGTGTCTGGGCACCCGGCTTTCACTGGCTGGCATGGAGCTGCTCATAGTTCATGCTCAGAATTTGGCTAGTGTAGCCTACCAGGCTGGCTCATGGCAGATGGTAACTGGTACATCAGATGCCCAGGAACAGCTACAGTGTTGCAAGACACCAACATGAAAGTTAGTGCTGCCTCCCTCCCCAACCCTACCTTCTGTAAATGGAATTCCGAGGGCCTTTCTTTGCCCTTTTTGCTCCCAATTAACAACAGGGCATTTGCCCATTGTAGTCCATTTTAGCTCCTGAGGATGACACGGAGAACTAATAAAGTTATTAACAAACTGCAGGCACTATGCTGGCCATATATTCATCTATTCTAACCCTCTATGGCTGCCTACTTCCCAGCCACGTGGTTCTTTACCTGCAATCTGGGTTTTCTTACCCTGGCTCGTGCTCTTTTCCATGTGTGTCCTCTTGGCAACTCCCTGCTGATCTGCTTGCCACCAGCCAGTCGTCCTGTCCTTCCCCAGGTCTCTCTTCTCCTCTTCCTCTTCTCATCTCTCTCCCTCTCTTTTTGCTTGGGAACTACTGATCAGAAGCCCCGCCCTATTCACATCTGCCCAGCTATAGGCTGAAATAGCTTTTATTAACCAATCAGAAGTGATAGAAAAGAAATTTTACATATCATTGAAACAGGAGATGCTCCAAGTATCTTGACAATGCCAACCTCCAGACTGCAGGCAGGTCCATCAGCATTTGAATACACAGTGCACGGAAACCATCTCCGCCCCCCTCCAACCTTCAATTTTGTTGAATTTAAAATGGTCACAAGTGACTGCTTT
>NC_034592.1:143012296-143019951 GCF_900095145.1 Mus pahari
AACTCACTTGGTAGACCAGGCTGGCCTCGAACTCAGAAATCCGCCTGCCTCTGCCTCCCGAGTGCTGGGATTAAAGGCCTGCGCCACCAGGCCCGGTGACTGATTGCTTTCTTATTAGACAACTTTAAATGTAGATACAACCCAAGAGATTAAGGTTTATATTTTGCTTGGAATAGATGTTTGGGGCTCTTGTAACTTCTCCAGAAATCTGAAGACCAGTGTGGATAGTGTGTTACAAGTTAGAATGAATCTTCCACCTATATGTTTACATTGCTTTATTCTAGATAATGTGCTAATAGAACTTACCACTTAGAAGCTTAGAAGTTCAGATAGGTCTCAGTTTTACTTGACGCCCCCCCCCCCCCCAGTGCCAAACAACAGAAAATTTAAAGTCCTTTGGATAGAATGAGTTCTTATTTTATCTCAATGCCCCTATGAAGTAGTTTATGTCTGTATTCGGCAAAGTAGGTTGGCTTAAATTTACACAATTTCATGGATCAGTATCCTTTAAAATGGTTAACTGTTTGCTTATAACTTCATTTGAAATTCTAAGTTTCTAGCATGTTAGCTATACCAAGTTTACAGTTACATTAAGTTACAATTAATACTGTAAATACTACATATACTATAAATTATAGAGAATCTGGTATGTTTACTTTAAGTAAAAGCAGATTAGAACTATTCTTTCCTGTATCGCCGTCAGGGTTGTTTTCTCACTTGCATGCCTATGTTGAGTATATGCGACAGCTTATAAATAATTGCGTTCACAATTAGCTAAGACATTAATCTACTGAGACAAAATGATATTGTAGCCTTGGCTGCTGAGACCACTAACAATAGATATTTAAGATCTTAACAACTTGAGTAAATTATGCAAAGACTAGAAATAGAACCAGTTTCCTCTTGGTTTAGCTTTGAATATTATCAGGTTTTTGGAGAATAGAGTAGGAAATGCTTAGAAGTGAAATGAATAGCAGAAATTTAATCAATTACTATTATTCTAGCAATGTCTAAAAGGCTCTGTAATTTCACCTGTCACTATTTTACACTTTAGAAATTTAGGCTCAAATGTTAATTAGCTCACAGTTGTGTAATTTTTAACTAAACTGTAAAGCAAGGAGTTTAATCCACTGGTTGATTGATGCCACAGATTGAGTTAAATGTGAAACAGAATGAGGTGAAGGGGAGCCTGAGAGACACCCCCAGGACATCATGGGAGTAGTTAAATATCCATCAGACAGTGTGGTTCTGTTTGTGATGGATCTTAAATAGATTGATACTGGGCTTTTTAATGTTTTATCTGTATTTATGTCTGTGTGACCTGGAACTGGTGTTACAGACAGGTGTGAGCTGCCGTGGGTGCTAGAAATTGAACTGGGGTGGGGGTGGGTTGGGGAGTGGTGGTGACTGTGGTTCCCTGAAAGAGCAGCCAGCACTCTCACGATAACTGCTGAGTCATCTCTTCAGCTTCAGCCCCATCTCTCCTTTTTTAAAGACAGGGTCCTGCTATGTAGCTCTGTCGTGGAACTCACTCCAGGCGAAAAAATAGCACTGCCGGCCTTTGCTGTTTTTAAAGGCTTGTGCCACTACCCCTGGATTATTTGTTTATTTTGTACTGAGGATTGAATATCCAGGGCTTTACCCACATTTGCTATACAAGTGCTCAGCTGCTGAACCACATCCCCAGCCCATGATTTGCTTTAGAGTGAATTCTTACAACTTTTTTCCTCTCCTTTGCAATTTCAGAATTCTTAAGAGCTTTAGTCAGGAACTCCTTGTGTCTTCTGACTTAGAAAGATTTATTATTTTCTAGAATTTTGAATTCTCAATGAGAATTATTATTGTAAAATATCTGCTTTTGTATAGATTTACTTAAGTTAGCCACTGTTAAGATGGACGTACACTGAGAGTAACAGTTGGAAAGAGGGAGTGTAATTTTTTCACTGTTCTTAACTTCTAATGACAATAAGCTTTCAGGCTTGTTAGTTCCTGGGGAGATTCATGGAGATTCATACGTTCCTAGTACATGGGCACACTTGGATGTTGGACTTTTATTACCAGAGACTAGTTCATTATCTGTCCTAAACAAAAACAGAATTTTAAAGCATTAGAAAGTACAAATGCATAGTATGTTGATTTTGTATAAACTCCAGCTTTAGGAATATGGTTCTATGTGACCAAGATGCAAGGTTTTGGTAAGCTTTATAATAATGAGGTTTTCTTTTTAAAAATTAAGTTAATTAGTCCATTCCGATAGATGGTTTATTGTTATGTTATTTTGTAGTTCTGGATAGCAAATCTAAGACCTAGTACATGGGAGGCAAATACTGTACCACTGAGCTATATTCTAAAGGTCCTCAATCTTTCTAGTGCTGTGATCCTTTAATACAGTTCCTCATGTTGTAGTGACCCCAACCATAAAATTATTTCCATTGCTACTTCATAATTATAATTTTGCTTTTTCAAATTTATTTTTTTGTTTTTGTTTTTTTTTGTTTTTTGTTTTGTTTTTTCCGAGACAGGGTTTCTCTGTGTAGCCCTGGCTGTCCTGGAACTCACTCTATAAACCAGGGTGGCCTAGAACTCAGAAATCCGCCTGCCTCTGCCTCCCGAGTGCTGGGATTAAAGGCGTGCGCCACCACTCCCGGCTCAAATTTATAATTTATTGTAAAATAAATATCTGATATGTAACCTTTGTGAAAGGGTGGTTCAATCTCCAAAGGAGTCATGACCCACAGATTGAGAACCACTGTTAAAGCTCTTGTTTTTATGATTTTTGATGAATTTTTTTCAAGAAAAGGTCTTGCTATGTAGCCCCAGCTAGCCTGGAATACGTTATGTAGATGAGTGAAGCTGGCTTCCAACTCACAGAGATCTCCTTGTTTTGAGGATTAAAGGTATGTACCGCTAAGCACAGTGTATTGCCTTTTTTTGAGACAAGGTATTGTTAAATAGCACAGGCTGGCCTCCAATGCCCAGTCCACTTGCCTCTGCTCCTGAGATTACATTTAAGGGCTATCACAAGTAGTTCCAGTATCCATTTTGTGAACTGGTTGTATATTTGTATGTCAGAGAGGAATAGAGATTTTCTTTGACAAAAGTTGTACTGTGTGTATACCTTCTTGGGGAAGACAGCTTTAGATAGATAATTCCTTCCTCCTACACTGTTTATATCTGTAAATGCTTTATTTGAAGGAGGGAAGTCATACTGATATATAGCTGTTATAATAAAATCTCAAAAGTCTATCAAGAAAAGTTGGTGTAAAGAGTCTGGCTTCAAACATGGCTCAGAGCTCCCTTTGTACCAGAAAGTTCTTTCTGCCTTTGTTTTTATGGAAGCAAAGGGCTCTTTCTCTTTCTCATAGCTTGATTTGGTTACTTTAGAATTTTGGAGATTGTGAAACAGTTCTATAATTGTTAATGTTTGTTGATTCTTTAGTGTGTCTCCTCCATAAGATGGGATTGTCTGCTAGGCAAATGCAGCACCATTGAGTCTGGGTCACACCCCCAGCCCATGTTTCCTCTTAGAAAGTGTAACTGTGTTTGGATTGTCTTTTGACTGCATTTAAAGAGAAATAGACTTGTCTATTTTGTTAGGTGGCCACCTACTAAATAATGCAAACATGCACTGCATGAAGGAGTTAACAGCAGAAAAAAGAGACCTCCACCTCAAGGTAGAAGAGAACCAACTCCTGAAAGCTATTCTCTCATTTCTAAAGACTCTCAAACTTATAGGGATGATTCTTCTATCTATGTCACCAGTGTTGAGATTATAGGTGCATGCCACCTCATCTGGCATTTTATATGGCTTCTCTAGTTGTGGACTAACATTATGACATGCTAAGTCATCTCCCTGGACCAGCCTGGAAATTCCTCAGGCAGGATTGTTAGAGAAGGCCAAAATTGTATTACTTTGTCTTTTTCAGAATCTCAGTATAGGGGAATAAAACCCCAAACATCTTTTATCCTTGTGTTGCCTTATCAGGCAAGGTGCCTAGGGCATGATTCCTGCTTTGAGAGTGTGTGTGTGTGTGTGTGTGTGTGTGTGTGTGTGTGTGTATATATATATATATATATATATATATATATATATATATNTATATATATATATATATATATATATATATATATATATATATCCAAAGCTTTTACCTTGTATGCAATGACTAAGTTTAATTCAGTTCTATATAAATTAATAATGAAGATAATTAATGATTACATTTCATAGGCAGTTGTCAGTATGTTTGTAATTTCTCAGAAATTAGCCAGGAATTCTGTTGAAACTATTCTGTTGGTTAAATCAGTTTTTCTGAATCCCAGCTTTTGTTTCCTCTAACAAAGAGGAACATTTTTTACTAAGGACACAGATACCATAAAATATCATTTATAATGAGCAGAGATGTAAAGCTCCCGAGACCTTTCCTGTGGTGCTGCTGAGACAGGGTTTCTCTTTAGCTGTAGAGCAAATCTGTTTTATCCAGCCTTTTTTGCAGCTCTGTGGTAGTGTTTAATTATGATTGTTCATATTCTGTCTCATCATTCTTTTGAAGGAGTAGGTTCTTCAGCTTCTGAGCAGTTAAAGGGGCTTCAGATATTCTCTGTCTCATTCATTTTATTATTCCAAAGTTTTGTAAAGTTTTTTGTGGGTTTGGCTTTCTTTTTCATGTAATATGTATGTAATTTCTTTATAATCCATAATTTTATAATTTCATTATAATTTAATTTCTTATGGAAAAGGAAGCCTTGTTTGGCCAGTTGAGATTAAAAGGGACAAATCTCCAGCTCCTTTGTTACTCTGGGGTAGGTCAGTTTTGAGAGATTTTCTTTTTTAAATATGTATTTACTTATGTACTTACTCTATTTAAGTGTATGCATGCATGACAGGAGAGCATCAGACAGAAGAGGGCGTCAGATCCCACTACAGATGGTTGTGAGCTGAAAACTGAGCTCAGGACCAGCCTGAGTCTGTCTGTCTGTCTGTCTGTCTGTCTTTCTTTCTTTCTTTCTTTCTTTCTTTCTTTCTTTCTTTCTTTCTTTCTTTTAAATAATTATTTATTTATTTTATGTATAGGNGTACACTGTAGCTCTCTTCAGACACACCAGAAGAGGGCATCAGATCCCATTACAGATGGTTGTGAGCCACCATGTGGTTGTTGGGAATTGAACTCAGGACCTCAGGAAGAGCAGTCAGTGCTCTTAACTGCTGAGCCATCTCTCCAGCCCTAGATTTTCTTTTTCAACAGATTAAATTTTGTCAGACTTATTTGTTGCAGATACTTACTTTTAGATATTTTGTTTAGGAAGAGGACTCTAGAATTACAAGAAAAACGAGTATTTCTATAGCTTTTTTTAAAAAAGAAACATTTGGGGACCAAATAGCTTTAGAGAGATGAACATAAATTTCTAATGAATCAATTCATGGTGCTAGGTTTTGAACCTAGGTTCTGAAATCATATATTAAGCTTTATTTTTTAATATATTCCCGATGAGAATCAACTTCATTTCCTCACTGCCAAGAAGTACATTTTACTTAATTTTGATCAGTCATGAGAGGATGAAATTTTCAGCAAGAATAATGGCTAGCTGCTGTTGCTCACTGCCACTCCTCCCCTGCTTCTTGCTACCTGACCCCTCCTACCCTTCCCTCCCATACCCTCCAATCCTCCCCCCCACACACACACACACACATTCCCAGCAAAACAAGAGGGTTGCTCTGTGTAGCCCTGGCTGTCCTGGAGCTCCCTCTGTAGACTGGTCTGGCCTAGAACTAAGAGATCTGCCTGCCTCTGATTCCTGAGCTCTGAGGTTAAAGGCATGCTCCACCACTGCACAGATTGTTGCTTATTTCTGGCTGTAGGTAGTCCATCTGCCAGAGTGCTTGATTCTTAATTTCCTCAACTCCTAATAAAATTAGCCCAAACTGCTTTTTTCATCTGAGTTCAATCCCTGAGACCCACTTCATAGAAAAATAGAAGTAATTTACAAGCCTAAGTAAATGTAGGAAAATAACAGTAGCAAGACATTTAAACAATAGCATTAATACAATTACTCTTTGAAGGATGGTAATATAGAAATTCTGTTAAAATGCTTCAGAATAGTCTTAATTTCCTCATTGTTTTTCTTAATCCTTTGTTGTGTACTTAGTGCTAGTCTGTCTTTTGATTGCTTCCCTTTATCTGTTACTTGTTTTTCCTCTTAGAATTGTAGCTGTCCATTCTTCCTTTTTCTAGACTCTAGAGTCTAGAGATAGATACCTTGGAGGTATGTCTTCAGGATAAATTCCTAGGTGTAGCACCGGTGGGTCAGAGGAGGGATTGAGCACGTGAGTTAGTTATAGTTACTTCATTAGACATTGTGGAATTCTCCTGCCTCAAGAATTATATTTTCCAACTAGGTATATTTTATTTTAAAAAATATAAAGCAAAATGCATATTTAGTAAAGAATAGCTGTTACCTTTGGTGAAATGTGTCTATTTCCTTTTCATTAAAATGGTCACATGTTAAGACTCTGCATGTTGCTGGCTCCTGTTTTAATGTCCATTTCTCTTGTGTCTTGTGTAGTGGCTATTTAGGTTCATCTATTCATTTACATGATTGGATTGTAAAGGACAGAGTCCTTGTCTGATCAGTCTTTAGTAAGGTGCTTTGAACTTGAGAAATATAATGTTTATAAATTAAATAGCCCTTACTGTATAATCCTGCATCTGCTAATACAAGGATGCCTTTTGTTGTGCACATTAACCATTGAATCCTGTGTAATGCTGACTAGAAATTGCTCCTACAGTGAGAAAAAGATGGAGGATCTTCATCATTTGGCAGTTTGTTTTCTGCTTTATTTTTAAATGTGTGTATGTCTGTGCCCTGGCAATCCAGAGATGAAATTATAGGTACTTGAGGGCTCACCCAACATTAAGTGCTGGGAACTGAACTCAGGACCTGGAAATTTATTTACTTAAAAGCCCTTTTAACTTTAAAGAGGAATACTTTGGATAATAACAAAAAGATGTTGATTTCTAGTGTTTTCTATTTATTCATTTACTTATGTGTATTTCTGGGATAATTTTATTTAAATGACATCAAAAATTTGTTATACATTTCTGTCTTCAAAGACTTTAGCTAGCATTCTTCCTGTGGTTTCATCTAGAGTTTTCTTTTTTTTATCTTTCATATTTTATTTGCATTGGTGTTCTGCCTGCATGGATGTCTATGTGAGAGTGTCAGATCTTGGAGTTACAGTTATAAGCTGCTATGTGGGTGGTGGGATTGAAACTGGGTCCTTCGGGAGAAGTCAGCATATTTAACCACTACTGAGCCATCTCTCCAGCCCCCACCCAGAGTTTACAGATGTTAAGAATTGAAACAATCATTGTTGTTGGTATGTGAGATTGTGTATGGGTTCAAGCAGAATGTCTAAGAGGCATAGGATATTTAGTGAATAAATTTTATGATGAGCCAGGTGTGGTGGTACACACCTTTAAACCCAGCACTTGAGAGGCAGAGGCAGGTGGATTTTTGAGTTCTGAGGCCAGCCTGGTCTACATAGTGAGTTTGAGGACAGCCAGGGCTATACAGAGAAACCCTGTCTCAAAAATAAGTAAATAGCCAGGTGTGGTGGCACATGCCTTTAATCCCAGCACTTGGGAGGCAGAGGCAGG
>NC_034592.1:143019976-143026682 GCF_900095145.1 Mus pahari
TGAGTTCCAGGACAGCCAGGGCTACACAGAGAAACCCTGTCTTGAAAAAACCAAAAAACCCCCAAAATTTCAAGGATACACATGTGTAACTGTAGTTTGATTTCCTGTGTATCTATCATAACTTTAATAGCTAGTAACCTTTTGCTAGTGTTTTTTCTCTTTATAATTCTTGATTCCAACTTTAATTTACTCAGAAATATTTTTTAAGTACTTACCTTTAAAGATTTCTATTTTCTTCTGGGACATGGGTTCTCTGTGTAGTCCTGACTATCCTGGAACTCAATCTGTTGACCCAGGCAGGCCTCAAACTCTGCCTGCTTCTGCCCTGAGTGCTGGGCCTAAAGATGTGTGCCACCACTGTTGGGGTAAAGGTTTTAATCTATCAGTTTACCTACTAGTATACAGGGCACCTATACAGTTAAATTAGTAGACTTTTAAGTTTTTTAAATGCTAAATGATTGTTTAACAACTTTCTTTGTGGCAGTGCTACTTGTATTAGTGATTTAAACCTACTGTATCATTTTTCCTTAGATATCCAAGTCTGCCATGTAGAACTCAACTGTATTGATTTATAGAACTCAACTGACATTCATATCTCTTATTACACTTACATTAATTTGTATGTAGAGGTTGGTGGGCAGACAGGGTTATGGAACACATGTTCTAGTCAGAAGACAATTCATGGAAGTCATTTTTCTGCTCTGTAGATTCCTGGGGATTGTACATAATTGTCAGATCTGGTATCAGGGACTTTTCCAGCCTGAGCTACCTTGCCAGCCATAGAGATTTTAATTAAGAACGTTGTCTTCTTTGTTTTTTGTTTTGTTTTGTTTTTAATTTAAAAACTCTCACAGCATTTGTAGCACAGTTTGAGGATATACTAGATATGTAATGACTTTGAGTTCATATTATTGGCCTTGATCTTGTGTCCATAGAATTATTTACCAGCAACCCTAATTTTCTCCAGGATAGTTAATTTTTGCATTTTTAGATAGCATTTGTTTTCAAAGACTTGGGACCTGGTTTTAAATTCAATTTTGAAAATTTATGCATTTCAGGAAGTTAATATATGTGAAATCTAATAGGAACTATTCTGAATTTGTATTTTAAAATTTAGTGCTTTTTAGTGACTTTTGCATGTTTGTATTTGACAAAAAATTTGTTTGTTTTTTTTAGACAGGGTCTCTCTGTAACCCTGGCTGTCCTGGAACTCTGTGTAGACCAGGCTGGCCTTGAACTCGATTTGTCTGCCTTTGTCTCCTGAGTGTTGGGATTAAAGGTGTGTACCCAGGTCTGACTTCAAATTTTAAAGTTTGCTAATCTCTAACTAACTTTATTGTAAAAGTAGTTCATTATGGAAAATAAGATGAAGCACACTCAAGAACTCAAGTTCATAAATTTCTAAATTTTAAAATCATTACATTTATGTCTTCCAGTCTTTTTTGTATGTGGTCATGGATTTGTTGAATTACATACAGTGGTGTTCATTTTCTCTCAGATAATTTCCTTGTCATGCCTTTGAACCAAAGCAGTAGATATTAATGATCAACATTCTGAAGCCCATTTTCTGATTTCTAACTATAAACAAAACAACACATGCTTTATTTCAGGTTGTAGTCCTGGTGTATGCATTGTCATTTTTATGCCATGAGGTAAAAGTCATCAACTTTATCCTGATTGTCTCAGCATGTAGACTGGAGACTTAGAAGTCAGAGGGTTCTGTACACTGCATGGGAGATTTGAGTTCAGTTTTCCAACACTATATGCTTTATTCTCATCTCTGTGGGATGGAAAGTTCTTAGAACCAGGGCCTTGTTTTTTTTTTTTTTTGGTTTTTCGAGACAGGGTTTCTCTGTGTAGCCCTGGGATTAAAGGCGTGCGCCACCACGCCCGGCCTCAGGGCCTTGATCTTGCAAGTATTAGTTTCTCTTTCCTTGGGATCTGTCTAGAATAGATACTCAGTTATACCAAATATCACTTCAATTGCTGCAGATTAGCAATACTTAATTTATATATAAAATCTTATTGCTGTGAAACATGCTACTTCAAATTTAGTTGATATAGGTTGGTTATAAGTGTCAAATCCGTTACATATGTTAGGCTGGTTGAATGTAAGAATTAATTAAAAAAAAAAAAGGTTTTTCATAAAAATCGCATGTCTCCCAGAGTTACAGTAATTGGGCTGTGGAGTATTCACTTCCAAGATAATATCTTCACGTGGCTGTTAGAAGGAAGTATCAGTTCCTCACCCCATGTTTCTTGAGCTTGCTGCTAGTGTGGTAGCTGATTTTTCACTAGAACAAGGAGAGAGGAAATGGGAAGTTCCAGTGCCTTTATGAGCTAATGTTGGGTGCATGTGCATTTGCAGGTCAACATCAGATGTCTTTATCAGGTTTTCTCTGCCTTATTTTTAAAAGATGTATCTTATTACTTGTCCATGTGGATGTATGAGTATAGATGGCCCTGGAGGCCAGAAGAGGGTGTTAGATCTCGAGGGGCTGGAATTACAGGAGGTTGTGAGTTGCCCCTAACATGGGTGCTATGGACTGAACTTCTGTTATCTATCTGAAAGAGCAGCAAGTACTCTTAACTACTGAAACTTTTCTCCAGTCTCTTTTCACTTTTTTTTTTTTTTTTTTTTTGGTAGATAAAATCTTTACTGAACGGGGGATTCCAGAGATCTGACTCTGTCTCCCCAGAACTGGGATATAGGTACACAGCAATAAGCCAGAATCAGAGATACATATAGCACTGTGTTTCCCTCCTGTGTTCTTAAAAAGGCACCATAGTAAATGAGAATAGAAAGGGAATCAGTGGGAGTGGGGATAAGTGTGAGTAATGGAGGGGGTATTATCAAAGTACTTTATATGTTTAAATGTTTTATTAAGGCCTAGGATGTAGCTCTGTGGAATTGGGTGGGGATGAGAATGGGGGCAAGCAACTGATGTTTTGGTAAGCAAAGCTCAAATCAAGAGAAAATTGATTAAATAAAATTTTACTAAATTTTAAAACTTAGGCTCTTTGAAAGATTGATTGATTTATGATTGGTCATGGTGACTGCAGAGATAACTTAGCAGTTAGGAGCACTGGCTGTTCTTCCAGAGAATGGGATATTGATTCCCAACACCCACATGGAGGCTCACGGCCATATACAGCTCCAGTTCTAGAGAATCTGATGTCCTCTTCTAACTTCCCAGGCATTGCATACACATGGTACACAAACATCCATACAAGCAAAATACCCATATACATAAATCTCTTGCTGTTTCTTTTTTTTTTATAGCCTGTAAGTTCACTTTTATAATTTCTAACACTTGGGTCTCTGAGGTTGGAAGATATCTATCCAAAATAGCAAGCCAGTGACTAAAAGAAAATATGCATAGTATCGAAATATATGTAGCCTAAAATAGCAACCCAGAAATATATAAAGAACTTACAGAGGCAGGTGGATCTCTGTGAGTTCAAGGATAGCCTAGCCTGGTCTACACAGAGAAACCCTGTCCTGAAAAACAAGGGGTTAGGGGGAAGAACATGTACAACTCAGTAATATGATGTACAGTCAAACAAACAAATACTGTAGTGGGAGAACTTGCAATAGTTATTTAAAGGATGTAATAGTCAATAAGCACAAATAGTTTTCATTAAATATCATTTAATCATAGGAAATCAGTAATTAAATCCACGATGAGGGTGCTGGCTGGTTAAGACCCAGCACACAGAAACATAGGGCATTTACATACATGCAGGCAAAACATTCATGTGTACAATTTTTAAAAATAATTAAAAAAACAGCAATAAATACACACACACACACACACACACACACACACACACACACACAAACATCACAACCAAAGCAACTCTTACAAAAGAAAGCATTTAACTGGGTACTTGCTTTCAGTTTCAGCAGAGGTTTAGTCCATTATCATGTTTAGGAGCATGGCAGCAGGAGGTAAGCAGCATGGAGCTAGAGAAGTAGCTGAGAGCTACATCCTGATTCTAGTCCACTGTCCAAGAGGCTCCTGGGCCTGGTTTTGGCTTTTGAAACCTTAAAGTCCACTCCCAGTGATATACTTTCTCTAATAAGGCTATAAGTTTCAAACAGCACCACTACCCGATGACCAAGCATTCATATATGATACTATGGGGGGGGGGTCACTTTTACTCAAGTCACCATAATATACCTTTGAGAATAGCAAAAATTAAGACCGTAAAGGCTGTTAGCCAGGCATTGTACTCAGGAGGCAGAGGTAGGCGGGGCTCTCAGATTGAGGCCAGCCTGATGTACATAGAGAATTCCATGCTCGCCAGAGCTGCATAGCAAGAGTTTGCCTTAAAGAAAAACAAACAAAAAAAGCCAACACTGGTAATTCTGGATGTTGCTAATGATTTGTAGTAGCTTGGAACTCTTAATTATTCATGGAAATATATGAGAATATGCCACTTAGGAATATATAGCTGAGCAGTTTCCTATAAAGTTAAAGGTGAATTTTTTATATGATCTAGCAGTTTCTCTTCATTTAGAAGCAAAGGTTCATCAACATGTGAGTTGTAAATTACAGTACTTCCATGTAATGGTTTTCACTCAGCCGGAAATGAAGCCATGAAGGCAGCTTAGTGGTACAGTGCTTGCTTATTATTTATAAGTTACTGGATTTGAGGCAAGGCAAAGGGATGTCTTTGTGAAGTCTTCCTACCAGTAGGTTGTGCTTTTATGGTCACTTTGCCATTTGACTTGTGTTTCTAAAGTTGTTTGTTAAGGCAGGCAGGCAGCTAGGACTCCTTGTGACTGACTTGTCTCTTATGATCGCAGATTCTCACAAACACAAAGATAAACACAGAGATCGAGAGCACCGGCACAAGGAGCACAAGAAGGAGAAGGAGAAGGACCGGGAAAAGTCTAAGCATAGCAACAGGTAAGGTTGACCAACAGGGTTCCTCACTTAACAGCGAGTTAGCATTCTTGGCTTCCATGGATAGGTATCAGCTTGAGGTGAGTAGCAAAGTAAGAGACTATATCTGCTGTAGTTACTGAAGAATAATTTAAGAATTCATGCCTCACTTGGGAAGTTGTTTAGATCTAGATGTACAGAGCAAGCACAGTGAGTTTTCTTTCAATATGCATAGATCTATTTTAACAGGCTGCTTAATCAAACATGCAGAGCTTACCTTGGTAAAAAATGATTTGATGCCATTGTTTCTTAGATTTTAAAGCTGTATTTATATTTAAAATTTATATTTTAAAACTGCTTCATTAGTTTGTCTTATTGTCAGCAGACAAGTTAAAGAGAAAATTTCTATACTTTTGTAATAATTGTGCTGTTTTGTTTTATCAGTTTTTTTGAGACTTGTTTTCTTTGTATATCCTTGGCTGTCCTGGAGCTACCTCTGTAGATCTGGCTGCCTCTGCCTTTTGAGTGCTTAGGATTAAAGGTGTGTGCTACCACCATCCATCCAGTAATAAATTTTTTGAGTCATTAAAATAACTAGTTTAATTTTCTCTTAGGATATTTCTTCTCAAATTATGTACTCCTGTTTTTCCTATCACATAGTCATTTCTTACAACTTAGTTTATATTTTATTCTTAATATTAATCTCAGCACTTAAGTCAAGTTTTGCTTTTTTATGCACCCTGTCTTTCTCAATTTACATTTGTCTAGCTAACAGTATTATCTACCAAAATATACTTGAGCAAAAAACACTGCCAACAATAAAGAAACCAATTTCATGATAATACAAAGGACATTAAAAATGTTTCTATAGTATTATCAGAGCCTCAAAACATGCACACACAGAAACTATTAGAATTGTGAAGAGAATTCATGATTGTAGTTAATGATTTTATTCTTTTGTTTTTAATAATTGTTATTAGTACATGTAAGAAACCTCCAAGGCTAAGGGAAGAAAACAGTATCTGAGTATGGTTGGCTAACACCTGTAACCTGTAATTCTGAGTCTGAGCCAGGTGGATAACCAGAAGATCGAGGCCAGATTTAGGCTACATGGTGCAAGACACTAACTTACAGAAACAAAAATAAAAAATAAGCTCAGTGCTGTACAACTTTACTTAATTGACATTCACAGAATGGTGACACCGAAATCTTAGGACTGTGTTCAAGTAGGTGCTAAGATAACTCACAATTTTAGCTAGCCCCTCTTAAAATCATTTACTTCTCCATGCTTCTGTTTTTGGGGATATGTGTGTGCACTTTTTCATTTCCTTCTGCATAGTGCTTATCTAGCAGGCTTTGGTTGCTTCCTCTGCTGTATTTCCCTTGTCATTTGCCTTTACCTTACACTATTTATTGAGCAATGTAAATGTCTTTTAAATTTCTTAGATATGACATATTTCTGATAAACTACTAGGCCTTAAAATATGCTATGGCTGTTTGTAGAATACTCTTACTCTTCACTCCCTATTCCCTTCTCCTACTAGAGATTGAACCTAGGGCCTTAAATGCTAGTCAACAATACCACAATATCCCTGACCCTTTTTTAGATTGATAAGAGAGATTAGATCCCACCAACTTGCCCAGGCTTGTTCTTGGTTCTTGTTCCGTCGTAAGCCGAGGCAGGCCTGGAACAACTTCAGCTTCCCAAGCACTACTTTACCTGAACTTTTTTTTTTTTTTTTTTAAAGATTTATTTATTTATTTATTATATGTAAGTACACTGTAGCTGTCTTCAGACACTCCAGAAGAGGACG
>NC_034592.1:143026792-143030675 GCF_900095145.1 Mus pahari
GAACTCAAATCCACCTGCCTCTGCCTCCCAAGCACTGGGATTAAAGGTGTGTGCCACTATGCCCAGCTCTTGTTACTTTCTTAATATTCTTTTAGTAATAGCTTTCTAACTATGTCATATTACTAATTTCTCCATTATGTTCTGTGGTCTCCTGAATATATTCTTTCCATAGTGATTACCAAGTTTGGCTGTTAGGAATAATACTGCTATGAACATTGATATATGAACACACATTTGAAGTCCTGTTCTCAATTCCTTCAGATGTATACATCTAAGAGTGGAGCTATTGGATCATGTCAAACAGTCATTTTTTTTTTTTTTTTTTTTTTTTCCTTTTGAGGTACTGGGGATTGAACCGAAGTTATTGTATAATGCAATAGGAAAACAAAGAGGTTTGGATTTGTTTGTTTGGTTTTTGTTTTTTTTTTTTTCCCCCTTACCATGAAGAAACTTTATCATCAGTAGTGATCAGAGACATGTTTTTACAGGTCTGATCAAGACCTGCTAAAGCCGGGCGTGGTGGCGCACGCCTTTAATCCCAGCACTTGGGTGTCAGAGGCAGGTGGATTTCTGAGTTTGAGGCCAGCCTGGTCTACAGAGTGAGTTCCAGGACAGCCAGGGCTACAAAGAGAAACCCTGTCTCGAAAAACCAAAAAAAAAAAGACATGCTGATTTTAATGTTATTAGGAATTTATTTTGAAAATATTTAAAAGAAAGGTTAATACTTAAAACAAGCTTTTCCAAAATGATTTTATGTTCTCTGACATATATCATTAACCAGAATTTATGATTATAATGTGCGAGAGGAACAGCATGAAGCAAAAGTGTATCCAAGGACTTAGGGACTAGTTTCTTATCCTGTTTTACTAAAATCTTTTCTTAAAAATAAAGGTGGTATTTTATTGTCAGAACTATTACAATAATTCAATAGCCTCAGTTTTGGGCGTCTTGGCTTGTCCACTAATGTGTTCCATGATTTTCACTAGGTCACCTAAAACCCTTTTTCTCCAGTGCTTCACAGGAGGGCCAAGGAGTCAATAAATGTAAAGATCTTTATGAAATGCTCTACAAATGTGAAAAATATTTTGTCCATTTTTTGTAATTACAGTTTTGAGTGAGTAAGCACACACAGATTTAGGCAGCTTTTTGTTTTGCTTTGCTTTTTGACAGTGTCTAAAAATGTTTTAAAATACCAGCTTATGTTACTTCCTTTCTCTTTGGATTCCAAGTCTTTCAAACTTGTCAGAAAAAGCACTAATCACATTAAATTCTAACTTTAGGAAAACTTCATTTCCTACTGTCTACTATTATTTTGACATCTGATATTGAATGGTTTACACTAACCAAATGAAATAATTTCTTATATATTTTTTATTAGATTTATCTTATGGGTATTTTTTATGTATGTGTACCTTCATGTACGTATATGTACCACATATATGCCTAGTACCCTCAAAGATCAGACGAGGACATCAAATACCCTTAATTGGAGTCATGTGGTTGGTTTTGAACCACCATGTGGATTCTAGGAACTTAACCCTGGTTCTCTGCAAGCAACAAGTACTCTCAATAGCTTTGCCATCTCCATAGTCTTCATTTTTTAATAATGTAGCTATAACTATATGTTGGTGACTCACATGAATTTGGCATAAGTTTTAGTCATTTGGAAAGAGGGAGCCTCAATTGGGAAATTGAAAAACTGCTTCCTGAAGATCAGCCTATAGGCAAGAGGTGGTGGTAGTGGGGTTGTTCTAGATTAATGATTGATGTTAAAAGGCTCAACCTACTGTGGCTAAGGTTGTAGTTGTATAAGAAGACTGGCTGGGCGACCCATGCAGAGTAAGCCAGTAAGCAGCATTCCTTCATGGCTTCTGCCTTGGCTTCCTTCAGTGCGTTGTGACCTGGGACATGTAAGCCAAATAAACCATTTCCTCCCCAAGTTCCTTTTGATCAGTGTTTTATCAGAACAATAGAAAGTAGTAATATTTTACAGATCAGTTTTTTAAAAACACTTTGAAATAAAAGGACCATTTTTCTAGCTCTCAAGGCATTACTGGGCTTGTAGTGTGACCAGGTAGCTCTCTTAATCATTCTTTTTTTTTTTAAAGATTTATTTATTTATTATATGTAAGTACACTGTAGCTGTCTTCAGACACTCCAGAAGAGGGCATCAGGTCTTGTTACGGGTAGTTGTGAGCCACCATGTAGTTGCTGGGATTTGAACTCTGGACCTTCGGAAGAGCAGTCGGGTGCTCTTACCCACTGAGCCATCTCACCAGCCCCTCTCTTAATCATTCTTAATCAGATTTTTTTTAATTTGTAATATTGAAAAGCACTATAGGGCTGGTGAGATAATGTAATGGATAATGATAATGTAATGGATAAAGAACTTAGATGGAGAAGGAATAGAAGTTTAGAATGTGCATTGGTTTGGGCATCTTTGGAAACATCATTTTATCTTCTCCAGCCCGCAAACAAAGGAATAATTTATTCTATTTGACCTTTTTGCACACAATATTTCTTCCTGGGCACAAGTTGCAATGATTTTTTTTTTTCAGACAGCAAGTCCAAACTAACCTAATAGAAAATTTCTAGTGATAAACACTAAATAAGTTTTGTTTGTTTATTTGTTTTGAGATAGTTACCCAGGCTGGCTTTAATTAAGATCTTATGGATTATACTTATTAATGTAAGTTTCAAATTTTATGACTTTCTGAGCACCTTTAGGAAATACAACCCTGGGACTTGATTCATCTCTCTGACTTGTATATTCACAATACATACATTCTTATCCTGTTTGTCAGTCATAATTTAAAGTTGTGTTCAATTTACCTTTATTTAATGCCTTCAGAGTGTGAGTGTGGTGATGCAGTTATTGGGATATATCAAAAAGCAGGCAGTAAAGTGTTTCTTGTAAGTGGAAAGCAAAAGTTCTCAAAGAAGAGGGTGAGAGATTGTGTTGAACTCCAGAAAATGATGGTTGTGTATTAGTTCCTTATACCTAATTTATAGGCCAAAATGTATAGTAGATATGTTTGTATAAGTAATTTCATATAACACAGTTTCCCCTCTGGTTAATTATTTAGATTGTATCCATTTTCTCATTTTCTTTTTCCTTTTGGGTACTATGGTAAGTACCAAACAAAACCGGGCAGTGTGGTGCATGCCTTTAATCCCAGCACTTGGGAGTCAGAGGCAGGCGGATTTCTGAGTTTGAGGCCAGCCTGGTCTACAGAGTGAGTTCCAGGACAGCCAAGGCTACACAAAGAAATCCTGTTTTGGGGAAAAAAACCAAAAAAAACAAAAAAATCCAAAAGAGATACTTCTAGATCTTATATGAACATGTATGATCATTTTAATGACTCTTGCCTTGTGATGTAATATTTTGCTTTCCAAAATAGAAAAATGTTCTTTTACAGGGCTACTAAAATGACATATACCTCTTTCAAAGCAAGACTTAGAAATAATGAACATAGACCTTGTCCTTGCTTTCAGGTGGGTCTTATTGTGAGGAAGAGGCCTGCAGGATCTACAAACTTCATCTAGAAGTAACTGTTTCTTCGTAGTTAAAGTTAGTGGGAAAGCTTTCAGTATGTTGGGCCATTCACTTTACAATGTTTTGTCCTGAGTAAACAAATACTTTTTTGGGTAATTTGGATTGAATCCTCTTACATCAGTTGTGACTGTTGGAGATAGAACTTTCACTGTTTTATTGTTAGAAAGTTACAGAAATAAGACTATACCTGCTGTACATTCTATTACCTTTAAAAATACTTGTAGAGCTTATATTATGTAGTATGTAGTGCTGTAGAGTTTATCCACCTGCTTCTGTGTGACCCAATCTGAAAGCTTAACATGTCCTTTTTTTTTTTTTTTTTTTTTT
>NC_034592.1:143030794-143042819 GCF_900095145.1 Mus pahari
TTTTTTTTAAGATTTATTTATTTATTATATGTAAGCACACTGTAGCTGTCTTCAGACACTCCAGAAGAGGGCGTCAGATCTTGTTACAGATGGTTATGTGCCACCATGTAGTTGACTGGGATTTGAACTCTGGACCTTTGGAAGAGCAGCCGGGTGCTCTTACCCACTGAGCCATCTCACCAGCCCCGATATACTTTCTCTTAACACTGAACTTCTCACTTGTTCTCTGAGACAACTCCCCCAGTGCCCCTTCTGCCATGTAGCTGCTTGTTTGCCAAGTGGCTACTTGCAGACCTCCATAGCTGAACATGCCAGCCTAATTCACCAGCATGGATTTTTTTTTTTTCTTGGTCTTCCTCTTTTCTCTTTCTTTTCCTCTGGGAGGTACTAAGATTTCCACTTGTGTGCCCTAAACTTCCTTCTGAATCTCTAAGTTTTTTTGTTAATGAGAGTGGGAACTCCCAAGTTCCCATGTAATAATTAGTCAACTATGAAGGCATCCTAAAGAAGTTCCTGTTAGGATAGGAAACAAGTGACAATGTTCAGGACTTTAGCAACTTTATTTCTAAGGGACTTGGTTGACTGCTGAATCAACAAACACCTTCCCCCAAGTCTCATTTGGCCCATGACATCTTCATTATGAAGCAAGGTTATGCCACAGAATAGTTTATATTTCTGGTTGTTCATGTATTCCTAATACAGCAGTGCAATTACACACTGGGTACATGTCTTTGTCTCTCCTGGATCACCATGGGCTCCTGTCCCAGCAGCAGCTTGTACTTAGGAGCTGAAGGTAGATCAAAACAAAATCCTGATGACTTGTAGTGTTTTCTGGTTACACTTGGTGAATTTAACCCAGGAGGTCCCCTCTGATACAGCTAGCAGTCTTTGAACCTTTTGTCAGAACTGTGTAAGCATTGTAAGTTTTCATGGTGTATGGCTTTTGAGTTGACCTTGTGGTTCTTACTCTAGGCTAACTTTTTATGTCTTATTTTTAACAGTGAACATAAAGATTCTGAAAAGAAACACAAAGAGAAAGAGAAAACCAAACACAAAGATGGAAGCTCAGAAAAACATAAAGACAAACATAAAGACAGAGACAAGGAAAAACGAAAGGAGGAAAAGGTACAGAACGTTGCCGTAGGGGAAACAAGAGTTATGAAGTACTTTTATTTTGATTACTTTACAAGCAGTAATGAAAGTAACTTTGTTATATCTACCCTTGACCCTGTAGAAGACTTCAGAGTTACCAGGTAGTGCTGTAGCAAAAACAAAACAACTAAACACTGGCTTCCTTGCGATGTACTCATTAAACTCCCCACTCCCCTATCAAAAACCTTTAGATTCAATCTGTCTGAAACTATGATAACAACATTATTTACCACCATGTCTTTGATGATACAATAAGTCTGTTTATTTTATACTACAATGTGCCTATAATGTTTCTGGAAACATCTTTTCTGTTTTAGGAAAGTTTTGTTTTTGGAAAACCTTAAAGCTTTACTGGGTCTCCTTTGATGAAAAGATTGAAGATTCTGGGGCTAGGTCTGTACTTAGTTGATAGTTTGACTAGCATGCAGGAAGTCTTATGATTTCTAGCACTACTACCTAAACCAGTTGTGTTTGTGTGTGCCTGTTATCCCAGCACTTGGGAGGTGGGGAGATAGGAGAAGTAGAAACTCAAGGTCGTCTTGGGCGTCAAAGTGAGTTAAAGGTGATCCCCAATCTTGGATGTATACCCTGTCTCACGAAAGAAAGAAGATTCTCGAATGAAAAACTCAGACACTGGGGAACAGAGTCTGTGGAACAAGACATCCTTGTTTACTCCTGACTTACAGTCCCTATCTTTCCATGAGGTAGTCAATCAATGCACTGATCACTTTGTGACTTTTCAGAGACCCTGTAGATAAGGAGTTGAGGGTCATCCCTTTGTGTGTATGTGTCAAGGTTTTTGAATGCTTTGTTTTTTTCTAAAAAGTGAAAAATTTGTAGATGGGGAAACATACACTAGAGAGGGCAGGAAATAGACTAGTCTGTTTTATGTCTCCCCCCCCCCCCACTGTGAGGCTTGCAGCAAATTTTTGAGTAGTGGATATATTTATTGGGAAGATGAAATCTACTATTATTTTAAGATTAAAAAGTTGCTGTTTTGAGGAAGAACTTTCTCAATTAATTTCACCAGAATTGTCAAAAAATAGCCCTGGGAAAATGTCTTTAGTTGACCCACTTCAGTTTTGCTAACAAGAAGAGTCAGTCCAGAATCAATATGCTCCAAAATAGCCTGTCATGGTCTTGCACTTCCCGAACACTCAATGGCTGTGATTATCAGCACAAGACATGAACAGTATTGAGTCTGTCAGCATTCTGTCTTGGAGAAGGGTAGATGAGGTCTCTTCCTTGAAGACTACCATCCATAAATGATTATTAGAGGAAGTTGAGACATTTTCTCAAGTGGTATAGTCACTGGTAAGGTGCCTATTTATACTCCTATAAGTAATTATGATTCAACTCAGTGGGACATCCAAAAAGAAGGAAGAAAAGACAAGTCATGGCAGTGGAAGACACTGGTTGGGAAGGGGATCATGAGGAATGGGGGAATGAGTGGATCAGAGTACCTCTTATACTTGCATATGCCACAATGAAACCTGCTTTATCTATAATTAGTGTATGATAATAAATTTAAAGTCTCCCAAATTGATGATAATCTTCTTGAATAAGAGGTTTTTGTCTTGTTTTAGTATTAAATACTTTCAAGGTACTCACTGCGAGGCTGTGGTTTTACCTTGCAGATTAGAGCTGCTGGGGATGCAAAAATAAAGAAGGAAAAGGAAAATGGCTTCTCTAGGTAAGACCTTTTACTATGGTAGCTTTTTTTGTTTGTTTGTTTGTTTGCTTTATTTGTTTTGTTGTTGTTTTGGGGTGATTCTACATGGTGGTGTCGAAGTTATTCCAACATGAACTGAACTAGCCACCTTGACAATTCATAAAAAGTATTAAGAGTACTTGACCTAGGCCAACTTTGGTTTTTTATTAATTCTAGTTAGTGAGACTGAACAACATTTATCCAGAAATTTACTAGAAATGGAGAAGGCTATCAGAATGAGATTTTAAAAGTTGAGGTATGTACATACCACAAAATTTGCTATGTTAGTGTATATATAGCTTACAGGCTTTTATTGTATCCACCTCACTATTCCCCAATATTTCAAGAGAAACTCCTTGGTAGTAATCATGGAATTTCTTAGTCTAAAATGAATTCCTCATTTGTAATATAAGACATATCTAGACCCTTATTGGACTTAATTTTAGGGATAAGTGTATATATATATAAGTGTATATTACCTATAGGCTTTTTTTACACTCTGCACTCCATCTGTTCTGTTTTCCTCATTTCCAGTTCCCTAAAGTAAGTGCTCAAGTCCACTCTAGATTGAGAAGATCATTTAAGATCACATTGTATATTCTGATGTCTTCCATGGAACCACGCAATGGATTTGTTAAGACTTGTTGAAAGCATTTGCCTTATTGACTGTAACAGAGTTTTGAGAGGTTTGCTTTCTTGAGATTTTGTATCCAGGTCCTTTAGAAAAAGAAGCAGGTGCCTTTTATAGGGATATTTTACAAATGGAGCAGAATAATAAAGTTGAGTAAGCATTCTACAAAGTACCTTAGGATCTGTTAAATGATAAAATGAGGCTCACAATGTCTAATCTTTGCCAAGAGATCATGTAAGACTTTTCTTAAACTAAGATACGAATAGATTATTTGAACTTTGAAATCACTTAAAGACGTTGGGGGATTAGAAGGACAGGAGTGTGTGCTTTGCCTTTGATTGTTTTTGCTGGCCTGCTCGTCAGCAGTGAGTCTTGTAGAGAAGCCAGATGCTTCACTTAAACTCCTTTTTTTTTTTAAAAAAAATGAATATCTTTGAAGTGTGGTAACTCACTATTTGCTTTCACACATGACACTTAGGATGGGGCATTAACTTTGAACCATTGGATGTTGTAGTGTCTTCTCTGGATCTCCAGGGCTTTGTAATTGATTGGGAATAAAAGGTGAAACAGCTGTAGAAGTGGCATTTGGGAATTGGGGGAAATGTGCTAGAATGAGAAGAGCTAATCTCTTTAAACCTTCAGATTTTGTTGCAAGCAAACTGGATATAATGCTTTTAGAAAGAAAGGAGAATACATTATCTATACTTCATGCTGTGAATATATTTTACAGTTGAGACTAGATACTTATACTTCAGATCTACCACTTCATAAATGGCAGCTTTATCTTGGGAGGCCTTTTTTTTTTTTTTTTTGGTTTTTTGAGACAGGGTTTCTCTGTGTAGCCCTGGCTGTTCTGGAACTCACTTTGTAGACCAGGCTGGCCTCGAATTCAGAAATCTGCCTGCCTCTGCCTCCCGAGTGCTGGGATTAAAGGCATGAGCCACCACACCCAGCTGGGAGGCCATTTTCTTTACTGAGTTAAAGTCAGTGAGGTCTAATTTGAAGAGATATACCAAGCCAACCTAGGAAAGAACATTCCAAGGTTCCTGAGTGTTTGTTCATGTCATCAGCGATTCTCCTTCTTCCTCTTCCCCATCATCACCATCACCACCACCTCCTCCTCCTCCTCCACCACCACCACTACCACCACCACATCACTAGAAGATAGCTGACCTACATGCTCCCCTATCTCATTATTTGTAAATGGCAGAGTCTTCTGAAGTTCAGAGTGGCTTGAACCATTGAATAAACCAAGATGTTCCTTCACTCTTGCTCCTCCTCCTTAATTGTTGGAAGTGTTGAAATTACAGGTGTGTGTACCCAACTTAATTTAAAAAAGAAAAAATTAGATTTTAAAATTTTACATGTATGAGTAAATGTTTTGCTCATATGTATCTGTGCACTTACGTGCATACCTGATTTCCATGGAAATAAAAATGAGGTGTTGGATTTCCTGGAACTAGAGTTATAGATGATTGTGAGCTTCCTTGTGAGTGTTAGGTAAATCTGGGTTCCTTGCAAGAACAAGTGCTCTATAAGTGTTGAGCCATCTCTCCAGACCCCCAGTTTACTCTTTCTAGTTAGTACAGGTTTCATAATGTCATTGTACTTTGCTCATAAATTAGATAGATAGATAGATAGATAGATAGATAGATAGATAGATAGATAGATAGATAGATATTTTGCAAAGGAAAGAAAATGTGACATTCTTTTCTCCCTTGCCTTAAACCTATCCCCTTCTATTTTCATGAAAATTTTAAGATCTTTTATTTTTTTATGTATATGAGTATTTTACTCTCATGTAGTTCTATACACCATGCTTGTGCCTAGTCACTACAGAAGATCCTCTGGAACTTGAGTTAACAGATGGTTGTGAACCACCATGTGGGTGCTAGTAATTGAACTTATGCTTTCTGGAAGATTAGCAAGTGCTCCTAACCATTATGCCATCTCTTCATCCCCTTTCATGCCACATTTTTAAAAATTGACTTTTTTTTTTTTTTTTTTTTTTTTTGTGAAATAGAGAAAACATGTAATTTGTTCTATTTTACCCGCAAATAACATAATTTTCTTCTTTATGGTGTACTGACAAAGCTTCTTTTGGGCACATACCTAGGAGTAGCATAGCTGGGTCATAACGTGGATCTGGTCATATTGTGGAAGTCCTCTATAGGATTTCCATAGTGGATGTAGCAGTTTACATCCTCAGTTGCATTTTTTTTTTTTTTTTTCCTCATCACCTTTTATCACTGAAGGAATTCAGAGTAAGAACCTGGAGCTAAGAGCTGGGGCAGAGGTCATGAGGGGTGCTGCTTACTCGCTTGCCTGTCATGGCTTGCTCAGCCTGCTTTCTTATATTGCTAAGGACCATCAACCCAGGGGTGGTCCTACACACAATGGACTGGGTCCTCTCTCATCAATCACTAATTAAGAAAAAGCCCTACAATTATATCTTTAGGGTGGCATTTTCTCTGAGATCCCTTCCTGTCCAATGACTGTAGCTTGTGTCACTCAGGTAGACATAAAACTAGGCAGGGCACCTACTTTATGTTATTTATCACAATTCTGACAATTTAGTAATCATTAACTAGCTGTTTTGTTCTCTCTTTAGTCCTCCACGAATTAAAGATGAACCTGAGGATGATGGCTATTTTGCTCCTCCAAAAGAGGATATTAAGCCATTGAAGAGGCTTCGAGATGAAGATGAGTATGTATTTCTTTCATTTTGATTAAAGTGGAACATATAAAGAAATTTCAATTTTAAAAGAATGTTTGTTGCTGCCTTATTAACAATTGTAAAAAATTGGAATCAACCTTGTTCATCAACAAATGAATGGACAATGAATGTTTGATCTTTGTGTGGATAGTAGAATGTGCTTCTCATCTCTATAGAAAAATGAAATTAATAGTTCTGTAGGAATATAGATGGATTTAAAATATATAATAGCAAGCAAGGTCATATAATCTCAAAGAAAAAAAACCCACATTCTCTCCTGGAATACTACTAATACTTTGAAGGAAGAGAATAGGAAAGGCTAAATAGTTGAAAGGGTTGAGGAAGTACTGAATGCATTATGAAAGAGGATATAAAGCTAAATGTTTTTCTACTTCTGATTTTATGTGGAATCTTTTTTTTCCTCCCCCACTCTCTTTTTTACCCATTTGGTGGTAGATAAGGGCATAAACTACTTTCAGTATTGAAAATGTAAAATTGAACAAAGCTGTAGAACTTTATTCTGAGTGCCTACTTTAAATATAGATGTTCATTGAACTAGATCTGGTTAGTTTTAGTATGGTAATTTGGAAGAGTTATATGTATATATAAACTAGATAGATAGATAGATAGATAGATAGATAGATAGATAGATAGATAGTTTATAAAAAATTATAAGGGAAAAGAGATACTTCAACAATTTTTAAAAAGAAAAGCCCAGAGCCAGGCATGATGCCACCACCATTAATCCTATTACTCAATAGGCAGAGGCAGGTGATCTCTAAGTTTAAGGCCAGCCTGATCTAGAGCAAGATCTAGGACTGTCAGGGCTACAGAGAGATACCCTGTCTTGAAAAAACCAACCCCCCACCCCCAAAAAGAATAAATATGTGTATATCTATAATTAATAAAAATATATTAATTAGCCAGACGTGGTGGCGCACGCCTTTAATCCCAGCACTTGGGAGGCAGAGGCAGGTGGATTTCTGAGTTCGAGGCCAGCCAGCCTGGTCTACAAAGTGAGTTCAGGACAGCCAAGGCTACACAGAGAAACCCTGTCTGGGGGGGTGGTGGTGGAATATATATATATTAATTGGTATTTGTGGTTAATAAACTGATTTATAAGAAGTGAGTTTGCTAAGCAAATTAATTTATGGGTTATGTGTAATGTATTTTTTTTCTTGCTAAAAAATAATGCATATTTATTATAGATATTTCAAACCATACAGAATTAGTGAAGGGTAAATTATTTTAGCCCCTTGGAAGTTTTTCAGGTTTGTACCACAAGTAAATTGAGAAATAATAGGTTAGGGATATTGCTCAGTTGGTAGAGTGCTTATCTACCACACTAAAAGCCATAGCTTGATCCCAGGACCTCATAAAACTGGGTGTGGTAGTACACACCTCATATACCAACATTTGGGAAGTGGAGGCAAGAGGATCAGAAATTCAGTCATGGGCTGGTGAGATGGCTCAGCGGGTAAGAGCACCTGACTGCTCTTCCAAAGGTCCTGAGTTCAAATCCCAGCAACCACATGGTGGCTCACAACCACCTGTAACAAGATCTGACGCCCCCTTCTGGAGTGTCTGAAGACAGCTACAGTGTACTTACATATAATAAATAAATAAATCTTTTTTTTTTTAAAAAAAAGAACAGACTGGAGAGTGCTGGGATTAAAGGCACCATCTGGCTTTCAAAAGAAAAAAGAAATTTAGTCATTCTTGACTACAGAGTGAATTTGAGACTAGCTTGGGCTACATGAGACTCTACTTCAGTTCTTTTTCCTTCTAGGATCTATGCCTTTTGATATATAAAGGAACCTTCAATGTACAGAGATAGTGAAGTTGATATTTTTATTTAAGGCTTACATTTACCTCTTTCCTATATTCATCCAATGATAATGTATTCCACTTTTACTAGTTTGAGTATGTAGCTTACTGTATTCTATGAGATAGTCACAGGATTTAAGATAGAATGGCTGAGCTGTAGCACAGTTGATGAAGTACTTACCTTGCAAGCAGGAGGACCTGAGTTTGATCCGGAGCTCACATACAAATTGCAGCTATGGTGGAGCATGCTAGGACTTGGAAAGGCAGAGACAGGAGAATCCCTAGGACTGCTGGCTATTTACTTTAGCTTAATTAGTGAGCTCCATGCTCCTGAGAAACCATGTCTCAAAGGAGATTGAGAATGTTATTTAGGAGGACAGTACAAGTTGTCCATTGGCTTCCACATGAATATGTGCACTCAGACGTATGTGCATATAACATTTAAAAATCAAATATTTTGGCTACAGCTATAGCTTAGTTAAGAGTCCTTGCTGTTCTTCTAGAGAACTCGTTTTTTTGTCAGCATCCATATTAGGCAGCGCTTCATAGCCTCTAGTCTGTTTCTGTCTGTCTTTTAGCTTTATTTCATTTTTTTATATTATGTCATGATCTTGAACATTTATATGTGTATCACATGCATGCCTGGTACCTACAGAAGCCTAAAGAGTTAATCAGATCCTTTAGAACTGGAATTATAGATTGCTATGAGCTGTCCCATGTGGATGTTGGTACCTAAGCTGAGGTTCTCTGCAAGAGCACCCTCAAGTCTTAGCAGCTTGACCATCTCCCCAGACCTTAACCTCATCTTTACCACCATTGAATTCTCATCAAGAATAACAGCAGTCACACCTGCCACGGACACTTTTCAGAGAGTTGGGAGATCCTAATCCTATAGGTGAGAACTCTTGAGTTGTAGTTGCAATAACTGCATATTTATGTTCCCCTTTCTAGTGCTGATTATAAACCTAAGAAAATTAAGACAGAAGATATCAAGAAGGAGAAGAAAAGAAAATCAGAAGAAGAGGAGGTTAGTAAAAGTTCTTGAGGCATACATTTGTATAAAATAGCCTTAAAAAGCATGAGATTTTTTTTCAATTGTGGGTATCATGATGCACATGTGGAAGTCAGAGGACAGCTTTGAGAAGTCGATTCTCCTCGAAATTGAAGTGGGGTTATTAGGTTTGGTAGGATGTACCTTTAACTGCTGCATCATCATCTCATGGGTCCTAAAATAGCTCTTGAGGCCAAATGAGCTTTAGAAATTTTTTCATTTGTTATAGTAGTAGGAGTGGGGGAAAGTTGCAAACAATTGTGGCTGTGCTGAGTTTGCCAAGATTTTGAAGTATCCAGAGTAACAGCCACCCTTGAGTCTATTCATAGCCTGTGTTGATATTGATAAAGTATGCCACCTGTAGGTATGCAGAAAAGTGTTCATAGGAAGTAACTCTAAAGATTCTGTCTTAACAATACTTCATGACCAATAAAGCATGCTGTTTCCTCATTTTAAATAAATGCTCTAATTTAAAGTCCTTTAATCAGTGCCCTCTTGGTTGTAGGATGAAATCTAAGCTCTGGAGTACCTTTCCTCAGTCTGGCCTCTGCATCTTGTGCCTTGCTTCATTTGTGCCTCCTGAACTCACCTTCCTCTGGCCATCCTGGCTGCCTCTGTTTGTTTTTCACACCAGATTTTGTACTTCACATTTCTGTGTGTAGTACATGCTGTTCTTCTGTCTGGAACACACATTATTTCCTCCTTTCTAGTGTTTTATAATCTTCCATAATTTCATAACTTTAGTTCAAGTACTTTTCCCAAGAATCCTATTTGGTGCTTGTGGTAGATATAAATAGAATAATGTAGTTCTTTTCTTTATTTTTTAATTTTTTATTACTTGTACTAAAAAGTTATTAGCAAGAATTTTTTAAAGAAGACATCACCAATTCCTTAGGCTCTTAAGTAGAATTCTTAACTTTTATCTTCATCTGTGAGGTTAATGAATGTTGTGGACAAAATGGGCTTAAACTTGGTTAGGTTAAAATGTACCAGCAGTCATAGTGATAATGGGGCATGGGCTTTTGAGATTGTTATCTCAGCATGAGTATTGTGACACACACCTTTAATCCCAGCACTCAGGAGGCAGAGGCAGGAATATGAGTTTGAGGCTACATGGGGATGCATAGTTGAGACCTTGTATTCAGGAGGCACAGAGAAAGTAATTTGATCAGTTATGGCGACTGCCAAATTGTAATCTCACCACTTTGAAGACTGAGATGGGAGAATTATGAGATCAAAGTCTAGCCTGGGCTTCCACAGTGACAACTAAATATGCCATTTATCACAGAATTAAGAACTTGATAGTCAGGCTGGAGAGATTGACTGCTTGCTCTTCCAGAGGTATTGAGTTCAATTCCTGACAACCACATGGTGGCTTACAACCATTCATAAAGGGATCCAGTGCCCTCCTGCTGTGTCTGAAGACAACTCACATAAATCAGAAAGTGGGCATCAATCCCCTGGAATTGAAATTAGTTGGTTTTAAGCCACCATACGGATCCTGGGAATCAAACCTAGTCCTCTCTGCAAGAACAAGTGTTATTAACATCTGGGCTGTCTCTTCACTCCTTTTGTTTTTTCTTTTCTTTTTCTTTTTTTTTTTTTTTTTTTTTTTTGAGATTTATTTTTTTATCTTATGTATATGTGTACACTGTAGCTGTATAGATGGTTGTGAGCCATCATGTGGTTGCTGGGAATTGAATTTAGAACCTGNGTACACTGTAGCTGTATAGATGGTTGTGAGCCATCATGTGGTTGCTGGGAATTGAATTTAGAACCTGTGCTCACTCCAGTCAATCCCACTGGCTCCGACCCAAAGATTTATTTATTATTGTAGCTGTCTTCAGACACACCAGAAGAGGGTGTTTGATTTTGTTGCAGATGGTTGTGAGCCACCATGTGGTTGCTGGGATTTGAACTCAGTGCTCTTAACCACTGAGCCATCTCTCCAGCCCTCTTTTCTTTTTTTTAAAAATTTTAAAGTTTTTGTGTATGAGAGAGACCTGCTTGTACCGTGTTTGTGTCAGATGCCTGCAGAAGTTAGAAGAGAACGGGAGAGAGAGAGAGAGAGAGAGAGAGAGAGAGAGAGAGAGAGAGAGAGAGAGACTCTGAGTGTGAGTGAGAGTTTTACTCTGTTACCCAGGCTGGCCTTAAACTCCTGGCAATCCTCTTATCTCACCCTTGACTATAGGGATTTTTAGACATGAGCCAACACTTTCCACAAACATTATTTTAATGCTCTTCTACTTGCACACTTGTATTCCTCATTGCTACTTACAATGCAATAGTATAGCATTTGCTTTTTGTCCTTAAAATAATGCTTAAAGACCTTAAAGTTTATTACTGCTTTGATTACCATCTTATTACAGACTCACAGGATATTCTCTAGCCATTTTCATTTATCATATTCTGTTGGTTTTTGTTTGATTGATTGATTTTAAAATATACTTAGGGTTTCATTATGTTCAACAGCAGCTATATAAACTTGATCAAATGGCAAACTTCAGAAATATCTTGATTATTGCTGGAAGAGAAGAAACCAAATAGTTTCTAGCTGTGCCATTTCATAAATCATCTTTTATTGCTATATAAAACTTAACAAGTAAAGCCTCATGTGATGCTGAAAATGTAGGTCAAAGTTAGAAATTCTTCAGAAGAAAGTAGTTTCTCTGGAGTCTGGCTCTTTACCTGTCAAGTCACATTTTTGCTGGCCATGTGTGTTTTGGATTTGTCTTACTCTTGAGTTTGAAGCTTTTTTTTGTTTTTAGAGTTTCATACGTATACACCTACGGTTGACCTCAAACTCAAAAGATCCCTCTGCCTCTGTCTCCTGAATACTAAGATTGAAGGTATATGCTACCCCCAGCCTATTTTTGTGCTTTTAAGATTGGAATCTGGGAGCTGGGTGTGGTGGCACACGCCTTTAATCCCAGCACT
>NC_034592.1:143043639-143062648 GCF_900095145.1 Mus pahari
GTGATTTTTTTTTTTTTTTTTTTGCCACTGTGAGCAGTTCCCAGTCGAGAATACTCTTATCTTTGTATATATAAGCAATAGTAACTGAGTCACAGAATTCCCTATCAGATCAAATACTAAATCTTTCTTGAATGTCTTTTCTATACTTTGTTATATTTGAAGAGATTAAAGATGAACACACTTTAAAATAAATGAAGAAATTACTCTGGGATTACTGTGAGTTATCCAGGCTTTCCCATGTGAAATTCCTAAATAATTGTTTGCTAGATGGATTCGGGGAAGTATTGATTCAATTGTAAAATATCAGTAAATTTTTCTCTTGATGGTGGGGAGGAATTATTAGATATAGGATCCTTTTTGTTCATAGTTTTCTTCCTAGCGGCTTTCAAAAACAGCTTCCAAGTGTGTAATCAATCCTGCTTTACGTGCTTTCTGTCTGTTTTTTTTGTAGGATGGTAAACTTAAAAAGCCCAAGAATAAAGATAAAGATAAAAAAGTTGCTGAGCCAGATAATAAGAAAAAGAAGCCAAAAAAGGAAGAGGAACAGAAGTGGAAATGGTAACATCTCAGCACTGGGTTAAGATGTCTACACTTTTACTGTGCAGCCCAATTAAACAAAAGTTGAAATATTAAGGTTAATTTCCGGACAAAATATTAAGGTTAATTTCCTAACGCTTGATGGAGAAGTACTTACAGACTCTTTGGAAGAACAGATAAGTTTTCAGATCCTAGTAATTTACCAGCTCTAAATCTAGTGGATCTCAAAGCTAGTTTCTTCTCATTGAGTAGAATTGACTGTAAACTAGCCTATATATAGAAGGGACTTCAAAATGAATTCATTCATTCATTCAATCCAAATTGTACATAGTAGTAGTATAATATATCAGTGTATATATACTTTATGTAATGTTTAAATCAGGCTAAGTCTCTAGCTATCTCATAATACATTCTATCTTTATGCTGAGAATTACCAGCATACTTTCCTGTGTCAGTTCATTATTGCTGTTAGAAATGTATTTACTATGAAAAGAGTTCTTTTTTTTCTTCTATAAATCATTTTCATAAAACTGCCAATTTGTTAAAACAACAAAAGAACCACCACATGAAAATCTTGGTGAACGTTTGTGTAATTGTAACACAAATATAACAGAACCTTAATAAAATTACTAACTTGACAGGTGAAAATTGAAAATTTCAGGCTGGAGTAACAGACCAGTTGGTAAATTGTTTACTGCACAAGCATGAGGACCTGAGTTCAGATTCTCAGCACTGAAGTAAAAAGCAGAGCACAGCAGGACCTGTCTTTAATCCTTGTGCTGGGGAAGAAGAGAGCCAGATTTCTGGAACTTGCTAGCCAGCCAGCCTAGCCAGATTCAAGAATTCCGTGTTCAGTTAGAGAACCTGTTTATTATAAAAAATAAGGTAGACAGCAGTGCAGAAGACCTTTGATATTTATCTCTTGCACACACAAAAGTATGTGCACTACCATGAGACCACATGCATGTGATCCCATCCTTCCCCAAAACATACCTGCAAAACGTTTATTGAAGGGGAGAAAACCAATGATATATGTGCATTGAGTGTCTTATCACAGAGTGTGTGAAGGTCATGGGGCACCCTTTTTTGGAATTGTTATTCTCCTTCCTTCCCCCTATATGTAGATGCTAGGGACCAAAGTCAGGTTGCCAGGTTCCCCCCCACCCCCCCAAAAAAATACCGCCTTTACTTTCTGGGTCATCGTATTACTTTTATACACCTACTTCCACCCCTCCTTTTTGTTTTGAGACATGCTTTATTTCCCAGGTTGCCTTTGCCAGTGATGGGGTTAAAGGTATTTGCCACCACAGCAGGCTTTTATAAAAGGCTTTTAATAAAATAATCTTTAAAGTAAATTAAATAAATTAGTTACTGTTGAGAATCATGGAAAGTGTTGGATTTCTCTGTTAGGTGCTCAGGAAATGTGAATTGGATTTCCTTGATATTAGGCTATAGGCTTTCTTGGACCCACCAACAGTATAAATAATAATAAGGAGGTGTGTAATAAAGTTTAGGCCTTTTGCTGGGGCAGTCTCCTATCTAGCTTAAATAACTTAACCTGACTACCTTGCCTATGACCTGCCGCATGGCTAGTTCATACATATATCTGTGTCTGTTCCCTCTGTGTCTGCTTTGGAATCTTCCATACCTGCTTTTCTCTCCCTAGAAGTTTCATTGCCCCTCCCCCCCCCACATATACACTTCCTGCACAGCTATTGGCTATCAGCTCTTTATTACAAACAATCAGCAACAAGATGACGTCTGATATAATTTTAGATTTGCTTTTAGGGAGGTGAGGAAGGATAGATGTTCAAAAAATAGAAAACCTAATGATGGGCCAAAGAAGTGGCAATATCAGAATCCTGCTAGCAGTTAGGCAGTACAAATTAACAATTGAAAGAGCAGAGATACACCTTCATACAAAGTAGTTAAAAAAAAACAAACTACCCCAACACTAGGAACTCCCTGAGTCCTTATCATTTCCCCATGTGGGCCCAGAACCTTTGTGTATAGAATCAGGTGCCTTTGAGGGCTTTAGTGTCTCTATTTTATGTGGGGGGATGAAATCCTTATCAAGTGTTGCCATACATTAAGTCTAAGAGATCAAAACTTTTGCTGTAATTCTTATTTTAGTTCAAAGGGGAACTGGCTAGTCCCTGAAAGATGGTTGGTTTGAAAAAGAACAGTTTTTGCTATAGATTAAGTATGCTTTTATCAAATCTCATTGTTCAACTTGTATGTTTTCTCAAACACTGTCCAATGATGCAGTGTAAACTGCTCCTCACTTGAGTTCTACCAGTAGCCTAGTTGGAAAACTTTAATGGAAGGTATCACATTGTTCCAATTCCCTTTACTATCCCAAATGAAAGAGATTAACATACTTTACCAGAACTGCTCCAAAGTCTGCAGATTTTTGTCCTGACCTCAGAAATAAACTTAGTCTGATTATTTTCCTGTATTTCATAATTATGGAAATGAGAAAATAGTCCAGCTCCCTATTGCTTTCTTTGATATGTTTTTCTTTCATAAAGTTAATATTAGAAGTGGTGGCAGTATGCTTTAGATATATTTATGTGAGCCTGTTACCTGCTATAGAACTGCATAGGTTTTCAGTTCTACTTGTCCTTTTTTCCTCTCTCAACTGACCTCATAGAACCAAGTTTACTCAGATTTAAGAAAAGCATGCAGAAGCTTAAAATGTTCTAGAACACCTGCTACTCTTGCAAAGGACTTATGCTTAGTTATCTTCCCATATGGTACGTCATAATCCTCTATAATTCTGCCCTCTTCTGGACAAACCCCAAAACAAGAACAAGAATAATTCTAAACAGATAATTCTTTACCAAAAGACTTGGAAACTGGCCAGTTCATCACTAATGCTGGGTTGAAGTTTCAAGTCTTTGGGCAAAGAAAAGTGTTAAAAAAGAAGTTAGGGATATAATATTGTAAAGGAATTAGTGTTGAAAAACCAGGATTTATAGGTCTTATCAGTGACAATGCCTATGCAATACATACATACATACATACATACATACATACACAATTAAGAAACCTTAAAGAACAAGCATTATCATATTTTCTCCAAATTAGAGTCTGTTCTTCATTCTCGACAGCTTCCAGAAATCTCTAGTTTTAGATTTTTTATCTGCAAATCTTTATTTTTCTATAAATTATATAGTCTGTTTTAAGATACCTGCTAACACCAGGAGACCTTGACTTGAGAAAATATGTACACCTACTTTTTTGCTTTCTATTCATTTTTAATGTTGTTAAACTTTTTGTCTTTTCAAGGAAACTTTTTATTATTATTACCTAACTTGAATTTATAAGCCTCCCGTTCTTAATTGGTGCTGGTGTTAGAGTGTTAGAAGGCCAACACTACAGTTTTATTTGTATGGTAGGTAGTACCTGTCACTCCAATAATACTAATATAGTATAGTGGAGGGTGTTTTACATTTGTGTTTAGTGATTCATTGAATCTTTTAATTGGCTTAAATGGTAAGGAAGTTGTTATTTGTCCTGAAGGAAAAAACATGTTGAATTTGGAGGAATTGTGAAACATGGCTTGGAATCTTAATTTCAAAACAATGGAGTTGATGACAAGAATATAAGGGGAATGGTATTCTGAATCCCTCCCCAGTTACTCTGTGACTATTAAACAGATGAGTCACTTGTAGGTACTTTCATGTGCTTGCAAATGTTTTTCTCTGATTTGGAGAGTAGTAAATTTGAAGGTTAAGTAGTTTCCACATCTGAGCATTTGACATCAGCTAGTATAATAAAGTTCTATCTGTAAAGTGGTTGTTGATTATACAAAGTCTTTATTGTTCCCTCTTTATAAAATCTTTACTTAAGAAAGAAAATATTACTACTACTTACTTACAATGTAATTTAGATGTATATTTAAAATATACATAAATTTTGTCATCTTATTGAAAATAAGCTGTAATGCGAAACTATATCCATTAAGATGGCAACAAAAAGTTTTGGTGGGATCAGAAATAGAGAAATTGGAGTCTTGGAGAGAATCTTGTATTCATTGTAGAATACAGGAAGGTACTTCTACCAAGATTTAGCTTTCCTTTGTCCTCACTGCTGTTGCTCAGGCTGGCCTTGGGTTCCTGGTTCAAGGTTTCTTGTTTTGTTTTGTTTTGTTTTCCCTTAGCCTCCCAAGTTACTGGAACTGTAAACCAATTCCATTATGCCCAATAAGAAAATCTTTGTGTATTATATTAACCCTTTATAGAACTTTTAACTTCTGATCTATTTTCACTATGAGTTACCTCTTACTTTCTTGAATATTCCATTTAATCCATAGGTGTTTTTAAAAATTTTGATGTAGCCCAACTTATTTGTGGCTGTTACTTTTATATTTATTGTATCCAGGAAATCACTACCAAATTCAGTGTTATGAAGCCGTTCTCTCTTATTTTCTCCTAATGTTCAAATGAGCTTTAGCTTTTTTTTTTTTTTTTTTAAAGATTGATTTATTTATTATATGTAAGTACACTGTAGCTGTCTTCAGACACTCCAGAAGAGGGCGTCGGATCTTGTTAGGGATGGGTATGAGCCATCATGTGGTTGCTGGGATTTGAACTCCGGACCTTTGGAAGAGCAGTAGCGTGCTCTTACCCACTGAGCCATCTCACCAGCCTGAGCTTTAGCTTTTATATATTAGAATTTTAATTCCTGGTTCATAGTGAGTTAATTTTTGTATATAGTATAAAGGCCCAGTGTCATTCTCTTCAAACTCCAGTGTTGAAAATCTGTCATCTCTAACCATAAAATTATCATAATTCTTGTTAAAAATGACTTGCCAATATATGTTGACTATAGTTTTATATAACAGTATTATTACAGCTTCAAGGGATTCACTTATTTCTTTTTTTTTTTTTTTTGGTTTTTGGTTTTTCAAAACAGGGTTTCTCTGTGTAGCCCTGGCTGTCCTGGAACTCACTTTGTAGACAAGGCTGGCCTCAAACTCAGAAATCCACCTGCCTCTGCCTCGATTCACTTTTTCTTACTCTGTGATTCTGAATGTTTAAAATATGGGACTTGGAATTAATGGAATTAATTAACAGCAGAACAAGCCAGAACTGTCCCAGTACTCAGGAGACATAGGCAGGCAGATCTCTGAGTTCAAGGCCAGCCTGGTCTACAGAGCTATTTCCAGGACAGCCAGGGCTACACAGAGAAACCCTGTCTCAAAAGACAACTACTACAAACCCAAACCAAAACAGGAATCCATAAAATTCCTTTTGTTTATAAGTAGCAGTAATGAGTTTGAGAAATTTTTTCCCAATTTTTTATTAGGTATTTTCTTCATTTACATTTCAAATGCTATCCCAAAAGTCCCCTATACCTTCCCTCCCTCACCCCCCCCCTGCTCCCCTACGCACTGGTGTTCCCCTGTACTGGAGCATATAAAGTTTACAGGACCAAGGGGCCTCTCTTCCCAATGATGACCGACTAGGCCATCTTCTGCTACATATGCAGCTAGAGTCATGATGAGCTCTGGGGGTACTGGTTAGTTCATATTGTTGTTCCACCTACAGGGTTGTCAACCCCTTCAGCTCCTTGGGTACTTTCTCTAGCTCCTCCATTGGGGACCCTATGTTCCATCCAATAGGTGACTGTGAGCATCCACTTCTGTGTTTGCCAGGCACTGGCATAGCCTCACAAGAGAGCTATATTGGGGTCCTTTCTGCAGAATCTTGCTGGCGAATGCAATAGTGTCTGTTTGGTGACTGATTTGGGGATGAATCCCTGGGTGGGGCAGTCTCTGGATGGTCCATCCTTTCATCGAGTTTGGGAAATTTAAAAGTAGTCTGTATATCAGATGGATTCTTTTCAGACTCTGAGAGGAGTGGTAAGATGTGTTTATCAATGTAAAGAGTGTGTTAGAAACATCCAAATGCAAAGATTTGTACCTGTAAAAATACTGGATCTCATTGGTGAATTTATAAAAAATAAAGTGACACAAAAAAATCAATCTGATGTTATATACAAGATCAGTTTTCTAAAGATAATTGCTGAAATATTTATTGAACATTCACATCCACAACTAATTTTGAAGTGATCAATAAAAATAGAAATTAATAAATTTTAATAGTTCTTTGTATATATCTGCAGTTAATTGGTTTGGTTTGGTTTGGTTTTTTTGTTTGTTTGTTTGTTTTTCAAGACAGGGTTTTTTTATATAGTCCTGGCTGTCCTGGAACTCACTCTGTAGACCAGGCTGGCCTTGAACTCAGAAATCCGCCTGCCTCTGCCTACCAAGTGCTGGGATTAAAGGCGTGTGCAACCATGCCCAGTTAATTGTTTTTTATATGCTTATTTTTTTTTATAAATGTTTTAAAAAGTTATTTAGATTTTTGTCAAATATCTACTAGATAGTTCCCTGTATTTCAGAAGTTCCTTAGACTTAGTGTACCTCAATTAGAATATTCTCAGTCCTTTTGCATTTGTTTTGTTTATTTTTGTTTCGTTTGTTTTCTTGAGACAAAGTCTTACTATGTAGCCATGACTGTCCTAGAACTCTGCCTTCTGCTGGCCTCAGACTTGTATGTGCTGGAACTGAAGGCATCCTGTCTGGTGTGCTTTGTGCTTTCAGATAGGCCTGCTTTCTTCTAAACTCTCACGTGCATGCCATCAGTTTAGCATGTATCACTGTGGCATATTGTCTATATATATGTGTGTGTGTGTGTGTGTGTGTGTGTGTGTGTGTGTGTATTTTATATGTTTTATATGGGCTTTTTGAGTGATGGGTGGTCTTTTAATACTTAGTATCTCTAAATTGAAACTGTTGAAATGAAATTTTTTTTAGTTACCACATTCTTTTATTTGCTTGAAATTGCTGCTCTTTTCAGTGAGACACAGCCTTTGAATGAGTACCACCAACTGATTAGTTAATTATTTTGATATTTAATAGGTGAGGATCTTTTTACTAAGCAAGGTGATGACTTAATGAGCTTGTGCCTTGTCTTTGAAAGGTGGGAAGAAGAACGCTATCCAGAAGGCATCAAGTGGAAATTCCTAGAACATAAAGGCCCTGTCTTCGCCCCACCATATGAGCCTCTGCCAGAGAGTGTCAAGTTTTACTATGATGGTGAGTTATTTCAGGTTGTTTGAATTTTGGCTAAGAAAGGTTTGTTTCTATTCAGGGATAGAAAATGAGGACAATGCCTATATTGCATAGTCCTAGCTAGTTATTTCACTTTGTTTTATTGTCTGTGTGGTTTGGGAAAAGGAATCTCAGGTTTTTAATTCATAAGGGCCCCTTTGCTGCTTGAAAAATATTAAAAAGGGGGCTGTTAATGTCTTATCTGTAGTCCTAAAAAGGTTTATCTGTGTGGCTCACAGCCTATAACCTACACACTGAAGGTTATAGGAAGGTGTTCTGTTCTGTGGAGTTCTCATTTAAAGAGTAGCACTTAGTGATAATATAGTATGCCAACGATATGCAGCTTTGCTTATCACTAGAAATCGTTTTAGCAAAGGATTAACGGCCATCATTGAGCCTATAGGTAGGAATCATAAGCTATGTCACTCTAAGTAGTGCAACTGTGCCTTTGACAGGTGAATTTTAAAGAAATGCTCTGCCTATGTCTCTTATTTTTATTTTTTTGAGATATTTCTAACTGTGTAGCCCTGCCTAGCCTGTAACTTGATAATATAGATCAGCTGTCTTTGAATTCAGTAGATGTACCCGTCTGCTCCTGAGGCACACATCACCTTATTCTGGCCTCCTTGGGTCTCTTTGAACTTTCTAAAATGTCTGAGAGTTACACATCTGTGTTTTTGTTCTTGGGTTGAGGGATTTGAGAGTAGCCTCTCACAATCCTTCAACTGAATTGTGTATCAGGTAGTAATGTCCAACTGACTCCTTCATTCCAAGAGTTCTGTCCAGAGATGCTAGAGTTCTTTCTCAAACCCTATATGTATTTAAAATTCACCAGTTTAATAGATGAGAGGTAGGACTGGGCACTTCTGAATCAAATAAATGTATTTACTAACAGGGAGAGACACTGGACAGCAAAGCTACTGAGAAGTAGCTGATGGCAACCATTCAGAGCTATTTGGTATATCTCTTTAACCACCAGCAATGGCTTTAGGAGCATAGATGCCTGTGGGTTTAAGATGAGATAGGTTTATTAGCATCCAATAATTGAAATCTGTATATGAAACAAGTGAATTTTAACCTGGGTCTCTCCCTCTTTTTTTTTTTTTTTTCTTTTTTTGAGATAAGGTCTCATTTTGTAGACTTAGCTGGCTTTGATGTCAGAGGCCTAAATAGGTCTCTGCGTGAGTGCTGGAATTAAAGATGCCCAGTACTGATTACTAATCATACCCAACCTGATACCTTATTTTTATATGCACATACACAGCCATTCTCCAAAATCTAGGGGTGAAAAAAATGAAAATCGAAATTCACATGTTTTGGGAAAGAGATGTTCAACTAATATTTTCGAAAGGCTCAACAATGTTTATTGAATATGCTTGTGTTCAGACACCCAAGTCCTAGATAGAGACTACTGATTTAATCTATGTAGGAAGTCAGTGGCATAAAACACTTGATGGTATGACTGGCAAGTGTTTTGATTAGCTAAGCAGTTTGATCAGAAACTGTAAGACACCCTACACACTAGGAAAGATTTATGAAGATTTATAAAAATACACAGATTTAAACTTCCTAGTGAAAAGGTCTTAAGACCTTGAAAAAGACAATTGCTGTATTCTGTAGCCTGATCTGAGCTCACTAACTTTAGACAGCTCTCTGGAAAAGCCTCACTGTGAAAGCCAAGGTGATGATGATAGAAAGTAGATTTTTTTAAATCGTGGGGTTTCCAGGAAACTTAAGGCCTGGAAAGAGTTTATTTGTTGGCTGTGGTCCCTTCCTCTATTTTCCTTTTCTCTGTTGGTCCTCCTAGGATTTCCTCCCTTTGGTTATAAAACTCCTCCACAATAAGTCAAGAGTGTTTGGCTTACTAGTGCAAACTGATAAGTACTGGTAGGCAGGACATTGCTGCCTTGCCCTGGACTTCCCCCTGGCCATCTCTGCATAGGACATGAGTTGGCTGAAGCACAGAATTGCAGCCTCTGTTAGGACCTGCCATTTCAACTCTGACTCAACAGTTTTCTGTTTCCAGGACTCAGCTTTTCCCACAAAGTACTACTAATGCTGGGAACCTACACACCCTCCAACACTCCTCTGCTGTAGGAGCTGTTACTTAATCCTTCCACAGCCCATTTAAAACAAATCAAGTAGGTTCTTTGTGGGTGGGACAAAGCCAGTGCAGTGTCCAAAGGCTCCCGACCCAAAACAAGAACACTATTGGGGAACATTTAGTTTATGGAAACATACCAGGGAACACATTCCTTTAAATTTCTTTATCTATTTTTATTTTTTGTTTTGTTTTGAGATGCTGATTTTGTAGCCTAGACTAGCTTCAAATGCACAATCCTCCTTTCTCAGCCTTTTGAATGTTAAAATTATAGACTAGTGCTACCTTGTCTTTTTGCCCGCATTTATTAGTTTGTTTGTTTATATTCCCCTTCATCATATTTGAATCATGTTGCGGTTTTTCTGGCAGCTCTTGTTCAGACCGAGTGGGGATGGGGAAAAGCAGGAAACATCTTATTCAAAGTCCTTTTCCAACACAGAATCTTGAATGGGCTACACCACCTATTTGCCTTTTAGGTTATGTCTTTTAAGCTGATAATGTACCTGTAGCACAAGTTTCAGTTTTGTGATGTATTCCCTATGTTTCATACAATCTGGTTGAGCAATACTACCCATTATGAGATGAGATAGATGTCTCTCAATTTTACAATGTGTGGTCTTCTGGTTAAGTTTTAGATTTCTGTAATAAATTTGAATTCTTTTGAATTATTATTAGTACTTACATAATTGTAAGCAGTGAGATATTAATCTCATTTAGAATGCAGCAAAGTGCTATTATGGCATAAATTGTTTCCATATAATATTGCAAAGTTGATTTTTTTGAGATAAGATAGAAATTGGCCCTGGGAGTACAATATTCTCTTTGAATATTTGGTAGATTAAGCTTTTAAGTTCTTTTCTTTCACTGCCAGTTATGATCTATCTGAGGAACACAAAATCACTTCCAGGATTTAATAATCAGTTTAGTGGCTTTCCTTGTGAACCACGGGTCTTTTTGAACAGTCTTTACATATAGTTACTTGCTGCCTAGACCCACCCTCACCTCGTGCTGTGGAATGATTGGACTTTCCTGAAAGAAGTGAGTTCCTGGTGCTGTTCCCATGTGTACCTGTATTTCACTATGAATACACTAGTGCTCCAAAAGTGCTTTTTCTAGCTGGGAGGCTGGCTCAGTGGGTAAAGTACTTCCTGTACCAGCCTAGTGACTTAAGGATGTTTCCTTAGAACCGCATTAAAGTAGCACACTTGTAGCATGTTCCTATGGTGAAAGGGTAAGTGGAGACGAGAAATGGATGAGTCTGTGCCAGCTAGCCTAGATATATATAGCAGCGAACAAAGAGACCTTATCTCAAAATATGATGGAAGGCAAGTACTGACACCTAAGGCTCTGACCTTACATGGGCACTGTTGCACACATACAACCCCACACATATACATACAATGCAGTTTTTGATTCTAGGTATAGGATTGAGGCCCAAAACTTGGTATTTATAACAAACTTGCTTTTGATGGTTTTGGTCTGTGAACTACTTGAGTATCAAGGTTCTAGAGGAAGGTCTTATTTTCGCTTTTTATGTGGGAAATCTGGGCTTGCCTGCTATGAATATATATTCTTATTCATATTCCACCCACGTAACTTTGAAGAAGAAAGATGCCTATTTCTTTTCCCCACAATTCCTTTCTTCCACTCCCTGCCCCTATCCTTTCCTCCCCTTCTTGAACAGAGGCTGCTTAGCTTAGCAGTGGCAGGAGTCCTTCTGAGGATTTGATTTTTAAAAACCATTGAAGAGGTGTAAAGGACCCTGCTTGCTGAAAGGAAAAGGAAGAGTGGCTGGGCCTTCCCCAGGTCATCCCTGTCCTGAGCAGGCACCTGGGAACAATTAACTGGCATAGTCTCCAAAAAAAGACCCAGGTAAATATCTACTAAAGAGAAGGAGAAAATTTTTAAGTAGTTTATAACAGTATGTTACTCTGTTGTTGTTATTCCTGTGTGTCAGCAGACCTTTGTACACCTTGGAAAGGTAAGCCATCAGTAATGACCTCTCCAGTATTCAATGCACACAGAATATGATTATTGTGCCTCACTGTTTGGAACCATTTTCTTCCTTCAGGTAAAGTTATGAAGCTGAGTCCCAAAGCAGAAGAAGTAGCTACATTCTTTGCAAAAATGCTTGACCACGAATATACTACTAAGGAAATATTCAGGAAAAATTTCTTTAAAGATTGGAGAAAGGTATTGAGTTCATATCTTAATCATTTACAAAAGCACTGATTTAGAGGTATAGCCCATTTGTTAATGTCTTCTTTGTTTAAAAAAATGCAAAGTATAGTTTAATGTATATCTTTTGTCCCTTACTATTAAAATGGGGTTTTTGTTCAACAAGAATATATCCTTTCTCAGCTTTCATGTGACTGCAGGAAGGAGCTTATCAGATTAGGTTAAACAGAAAACCTCAATTCCAGTTGAGGAAAGGAAGCACTGTTTCTGCAGAGACTGTCCTCTGATGTCTTTGCAGAGGGTCAGTCTGACCAACTATTCTGTATTGAAATCCGTGCTGTAACTATACTGTGTTATACTATATAAAAGTACCATTGTTTTCAATTTGGATAATTTTAAATAAAGGTTGAATTAAAATTCACCATCTAAGGGCATTCTAAAGTCAGATTTAATAAGAGCAGAGTAGTTATGCATGAGAATAAGAAAGTTTTCTCTTTGTTCCTAAAGTAATTGATTAACGTATGTCTCTTGGATTGGTGTTTGTTTATATGCTTGTGAGTTTGTGTTTTTGTCAAAGATCGCCAAAAAATGAGAGAAGTTTTCTCTGATAAATTACTAAAGATATTTTTATATTACATCTTATAAAAGAACAACCCCACTCCCCAGAAGAAAAGGTCACTGAGGTTGACTACCCTTCTAGACACCTTTGATTAAAGGGAAAAAAAGATGAATTTTGAAGAAATAGGAAGACTTATTAATATATTTATTTTTTTAACCTTTTTATTCAATTAGGAAATGACTAATGATGAAAAAAATACGATTACCAACCTAAGCAAATGCGACTTTACACAGATGAGCCAGTATTTCAAAGCACAGTCAGAAGCTCGGAAACAGATGAGCAAGGAAGAAAAATTGGTATGATTGTCTGCTAAACTAGAAAATCTTGGATAGTGATTCTTTGTATAATTTTTTGCTTCTTGTGACACAACAGTGAATTCATTAATTTTATATGTTTCTATATTAAAGATTTACTTAGTGAAGTATAATTACGTGTGTGTGTTGTGCTAACTGGCAGCTATCTGTGTTGGTACATGCCTATAATCTCAGCATCTAGGCTTGAGCAAGAACTATGATGTCTCCACAAAACAAACAAAATATTAAGTTCATTTTATCAGTAGTTTTCCATATCACTGAAATTTGATCTATTATTTATTTTGATTCTTATTTTAATTGCATGCACATGCATGCATATATGTTTGGAGACCAGAAGATATCCGATGATCTCAAGCTGTTCCATGTGATTTTGAGCTACCCAGCATGGATGCTAGGAATTGGTCTAACCATGGAGTTATTTCTACAGCCCCAATGTTTTTAAACATAAAGATCATTGGTCCAAATAACAAGAAGCTTTTATTAATGTTGCCTGGTTTAAGCCTCTGACAAGGACCCTGTGGCCAGTAAGTTGAGCAGGACTTGGTTATTGAATCACTACATAGAATTCATAATATTTGGTGGCTATAGTGTTGTACTTTTGTAATCCCATAACTGGGAGAGCTAAGGCAGGAGATAGCAAGGCCCTGTCTAAAAGCTAAGATAATAACAAGAAAGCAATGGGTCCGGAGAACCCACCACAGATCACCATGTATAAGATAGAGGAGAATGATTAGAATGAAGAGGCTGAACTCCCACATACACCATACCTTTGTGGATTGAGGATCATGTACTTTAACTCAGTAGGAAAATGATTGCCTAGCAAACATACAGCCCTGGGTTTGCTTCATCTCAGAAAACATACAAGCAAACAAAATTATATACCACATACCCAATAAAGAATCTTAGACAGTTCGTTGCGGACTTTAAACACCATGGGAAATGCTGTTCAGTTAAGTGGCTCTGCAGTATTCTTTTAGGAAATGATTAAATAGTATGACAGTTTGTACATAATAGGTAAGTGTTATATAATTGACCTTAATTCCCAGTCCTTATTATGAATTTTTATTTTTAATTGAAATTTGATTATAAAGAGCTATGATGGTTTGTATATGCTTGACCCACTGAGTGGCACTATTAGGAGGTGTGTCCTTGTTGGAGTAGGTGTGTCACTGTGGGTGTGGGCTTAAGACCCTCATCCTAGCTGCCTGGAAGTCAGTATTCTGCTAGAGGACTTCAGATGAAGCTGTAGATTGGATAAGCTTCTCCTGGACACTGCCATGCTCCCACCTTGGTAATAATGAACAGAACCTCTAAACCTGTAAGTCAACCCCAATTGAATTTTGTCCTTGTAAGAATTGCCTTGGTCATGGTGTCTATTCACAGCAGTAAAATCCTAACTAAGATTTAAAAAAAATAACAAAACAACAAATCAGAAACACCACACTAAAATTAGCCAGATCTCTCAATGAAACAGAATAGTGATTCTGAAAGTATGCATTAAATTTTACACTTTCACTGTCAAATGCATGTTTTATGCACTTACTCTCTACCACAAAACAAACCAAAACAAAATCCATGACAGGGTTGAAACTAAACGGGGAAAAAAAAATTGCTTTATCTCCTTTTGTGAGTCTGTTTTTGCATTCAATCCTTCTTGACTACCCAGCATCTACCTCTCCCCCTTTATAAGGCTCACATTTAATACCTAGGAAGGGCTGGGGTTACAGTAGCTCAGTTGGTATAGGGCTTTCCTAATGTGTGTGGAACCATGATTTTGCTCCCTAGCACTGCATAAAACCATGTGCGATGATGCTACATGCCTAGAATATCAGCCCCTGGGAAGTGGAGAATCAGAAAGTCAATGTCATTCTCAATTACATAGAGAGTTTGAAGACATCTAGGGTACGTGGGACCAGATCCTTAAAATTAAGCTAAACTAAAAATAAATGACATTTATAAGTCTATACCCTTTATAATAGAACGCTTAAGTGTTAGTTCACTGGTAGACACAGTTCTGTAATAGTACAAAAGACAAAAGTTGAGAATCCAATAATTGTGTAAAGTCAGTTACTCTTGATTGATCTTTTGGCACTTTATTTTATATATCTGTAATAATATATGTAAGTTTAAAATCCACTAGAAATTTTCCTATATTTTAGTTCGTTTCTGAGTGATTTTAGACTTTACCTTGACCTTTCTTCTGCAAGAGATAAAAATATGTAATTCTTAGCATGTAGGAGTTTGAATCCATTTTGTATACTTCCTTGGTCTATTTTAGAAAATCAAAGAAGAAAATGAAAAATTATTGAAAGAATATGGCTTTTGTGTAATGGATAATCATAGAGAGCGGATTGCCAACTTCAAGATAGAACCTCCAGGGCTTTTCCGAGGCCGAGGCAACCACCCCAAGATGGGTATGCTGAAGAGGAGGATCATGCCTGAGGACATCATCATCAACTGTAGCAAGTGAGCACAGAACAGTTCGTCTTTAGGGGGAGAAGTGGGTGCAGGGCTATTTCCTCAAGGCTGGTGGTTGGAACCATTCGTAGTGTTAAGAGGAGATCTATGAGAGCAGTGCAGCGCTTGCATAGGCAGGTCTCCCAGGCAGGATGAGAGGGGACATGGTTTGTCACTTTTCATTTCATTTTCTTTCTGAATGATTATTTTCATAGAGATGCAAAGGTTCCTTCTCCTCCTCCTGGACATAAATGGAAGGAAGTCCGACATGATAACAAGGTTACTTGGCTGGTCTCCTGGACAGAGAATATCCAAGGTTCTATCAAATATATCATGCTGAATCCCAGTTCACGAATCAAGGTACACATAAATATAGGCCACATCCATTGGTGGAGCTAATAGAGTAATCTCATTCTCTTTTGGTTGTATTGTAATGTGCTTTCTAGACTCATTTTAACAAATTAAAAACCTACCCTCTCCCTGGTTTCATGGTTAGTTAGCATTATCTAGTAAACTCTTACTTAAAGATGTTTTACATTTGTGTCCTATAGTAATCTTACCCATGGACATTTTCTGAAATCCCATTATGTTCTGAGTGAGTGCATGTGGTAATAATGGTTGTTCAGGTGCTGTCTGGTGGTCAGGATGTGATGATGCAGTTAGTAGGCTTATGTGAGAAATGTAGATACTACTTTTCTCTAAATACAGAAACAAGCTATACGACCTAGAGCTTTTTATACTTTGTTTTCTTTCTTTCTTTCTTTCTTTCTTTCTTTCTTTCTTTCTTTCTTTCTTTCTTTCTTTCTTTCTTTCTTTCTTTTTCGAGACAGGGTTTCTCTGTGTAGCCTTGGCTGTCCTTGAACTCACTTTGTAGACCAGGCTGGCCTCGAACTCAGAAATCTGCCTGCCTCTGCCTCCCGAGTGCTGGGATTAAAGGCGTGTGCCACCACGCCCAGCTTACTTTATGTTTTCTGATAAAACATATACTTTATGTCTCATCTGAGTAGGTTCCTTTAGGTTATGAGTGAAATATTGTACATACTCAAGTGTTTTCAATTGTTAGATTTACTGAGAGAGACTGTCTTGGGATCTTGTTAGCCAGGTAGCTATATACTCTGTGTTCTTGAGAGTTTTACAAGCTCCTTACATCAGACTTTATGGATATATGAACTACAACTAAAGGAGACATTGGGTTCACAAAAAACTAGCCAAGAAAATTGGCTCTGAGTAGCCTATTTCCATTTAAGAGTCTAAAGCTAAAGAAACCCTTGTTTATAAGGATTTAGTTTCTGTTAAGATCTAAGAGTCACAGATGAAAAAGCTATGTAAATTTGCATGCTTTCTAGCTTATATCATGTGTTCTGACACGTGTCTTAATGAAAAATACCATCTGGATACTTTCTTCAAATAAATTGGAAAATAGTTTTTATGTTTCAGAGTGAGTAAAGAATCAGAAGGGAGAACCGAGACTCTTATTCCTTTCTTCTATGAGATAGTTTATAGAACTACAGAAGTGGGTAAAGAAACCATGGTTTTCTTCCTTTATGGAATTGTAGGTTGGTGGGCAAATTGTGTAAGGATCCAGTTGTGTTAGAAGAAAAGTGATTGTTCTTATACAGAGTAGTTATTCTCAACATCAGAATGGACTTTTAAAAGAGAATCAGATTAAAATTAGCTCTTTAAAGAGGTCTTCTAAATAGACTTGGGTGCTTATGGACAAAAGAGGAAGGTAAGTTGGTCTACAGGGATGTGATAAGTAACACAGTGTCAAGTAGGGCTTGGGGAGGAGACTCAATGGATAAGAACCTTTTTGTAAAAAAGAACCTGAGTTCACATCTCCAGCACCCACATAAAGCTAGACATAGCCATGGGTACTTGTGACTTCAGTGTTGGGAACATATACAGTCAGATTCTAGGAGTTCCTGGCTGATTGGGGTCTTCTGTTTCTTAATCAGGTGGAGGGGCTAAAGAGATGACTCAGTGGGTAAGAGTACTGGCTATTTTTCCTGATTGCCAGTGTTCGATATTCCTCGCACCCCTACATACAACAGTATGAGGTAGAGAGTCTCCTCATGCTTACACAGAGTTGTGTGCCTGCATACATACATACATACATACATACATACATACATACATACATACATATATACCACACGCTGTAATGTGCATGTACCGTATACACCACAACTACCAAGTAGTGGTGGTTCTATATATATTCACCAGAGTCAGAATATTGTCAATCTGTGATGAGTATTATTTTAGTGTTAAAAAGCTTTTTCATGTAAGTTGGCATTTAATAACTATTACAGGCATATATTCATGAATAAATTTAGTCTGTGGAATTTTTTTTAAAAGTCCTACATCTGATAGCTGGCAACTCTATCAGTCTTCTTAGAATGTAATTTAGATCTCCGATCTCATGCTCTCCCATGACATCCTGGTGTCAAATTGTGGCCAGTCTTAAATAACATGCCAAAGAAGACTGTCTTCTGTTCTGGGAAGAGAACCATTTAAGGACTTTGAGTGGAGGGCTGTCTTAAACATGGGTTACCAATTTCAGCAAGATTACCAAGTTATCACACCAATAAATATAAACTACGATAAATGCTGCTGCACAGAAGTATGTACCATTTAAGAGTATACCTCAGGGCTCAATCTTAACTCAGTTTCAGGGAAGGCTTTTCCACAAAGATAATATTTAAGGTTGTATTTGTGAGCTGAATAGGAATCTCAATTGCCACTGGAAAGAAAAACAAAGGGAATTAGCATTTCAAAGAGAGAATGAGAACTTTTGAAGTTTCTGCCATGAGAAAGAGCTCAAATGTTTGGGGAACAGAGTGCTTTGAGCAGTAATAGAAATGAAGAAGGCCCTGCAGAAGCAGAAAGGCCAGGACTTCAGTTCCAACTTTTTAAATAAGTCCAAAAGGAAGCTATTGACCTAGACAGACGTAAAGAAGAAAATACGACTGGAGTGGTGACATAATTGATAGTTTTGACCACTACTTGGTGCAGCCTGTATTGAACACAAACAGGAAGTTAGGAGGCTTCCTGATAGCTGTTCTTCAGGCAAGAAACTGTAGTGACCAAGGCAAGTTGATGGCATTGAGAGTGGAGGAAAAGGAGTAGATTTCAAGTATGTGGCTGTTGTGTCTCCTTTAGGCAAAAGTCACAGGAAACTGTAGTTCTCACAAGAGTGAGATAGATCCCAGCTAGGCAAGCCAGGGCAGCACCCTAAGGGCAGAGTTGCTTAGTCTAGACAATAATAACCAGATAACTGAATAGTAAGGATTTTTCTAGGCTTCTGCAAGATGGTTATGGTAGTAAACTTGAGAATCACCCCATGATAGAATGCTTGACTTGATACAACTTGGATGAGATTCCAAGAGTAGTCATTACAGGCCTGGAAAGGTGGGACTACTGGCAACCGGGGTGAGGAGGCAGTGCCTGTGGCTTCTTGCAGTTGCTCTCAGTCTTGTCATAGGCTCCTCCATCTAGCACCATCTAGCAGAACAGCAGAGTCTTCAGAGGGAAAAATATGATAGCACCATGAAAAGTGTACTGCTACCCAGAGAAGTATTCCATTCTTCAATAAAGACATAGCTTCAAGTTTTAGGCTTTTTTTGGTGGGAGGGGGCATGGGGGTGTTGTTGCTGTTGTTGCTTTTTTTTTTTTTTTTTTTT
>NC_034592.1:143062691-143130255 GCF_900095145.1 Mus pahari
TTTTTTTAATATTTTTATTTTATTTTATTATTTATTTATTATATGTAAGTACACTGTAGCTGTCTTCAGATGCTCCAGAAGAGGGCATCAGATCTTGTTACAGATGGTTGTGAGCCACCATGTGGTTATGGGATTTGAACTCAGGACCTTCGGAAGAGCAGTCGGGTGCTCTTACCCACTGAGCCATCTCACCAGCCCCTGTTGTTGCTTTATAGGCTTATTTATTTTTATTTTATGTGTATGAGTATTTTACCTGCATAATGCATTGTGTCCACAGAGTCCAACAAAAGGTATCATTCCCTGAACCAGAGGTAGTTGGGGACAGTGGCGAGCTGTTCATGGGTGCTAGGAACCAAACCTACTTCCTCTTTAAGGGCAGAGAGTGCACTTAACCTCTGAACAATTTTTCTAGCTCTGAGTTTTATTTTAATGGAATAATTCAAATATGTAAGAATGTCTTGTCCGGCATTTTCAGATTTTAGCACTTTGTCCAGTATACTCAAATCAGGTGGCACAGCCTTTATTTAACCTAATACTTGGAAGGCAGAAGAGTCGCTTGGAGTCTAAGGCTATCCTGGTCTCTGTAGCAAGTTCCAAGCTAGCCAGGGCTACTAAGGACACCTTGTGTTTTGTTTTTTTGTTTTTGTTTTTTTCTAGATTCTGATAGATTTCACATGCTCCATCAAATGCTACCATGCCAATGTACACATGGGGGATTTATGGGTGGCACTAACTCTTCTTACTGAGTTATCATAAAACCAAAAACTTGAAGTGGTAAAAGGGTATGGAGGGCTTAAGGAGAAATGGATGATAGATATATTTTATTATATAAATGTATGAAAATTTCAAAAGTAAAGATAAAAGATGTGGCAATTCAAATTATTTTTTAAAAGCTGGGCATGGTAGCACTTGCTGGTAACCCAGCACTGGGGAGGTGGGAAGGGATCCCTGGGCCTGACTTGTCCAACAGTCTGACCTAAGTGGTGAGTTCTGGGCCAGTGGAAGACCCTATTTCAGGTACAAACCTCTGAGCAACCAGCTTGAGTGTCTCAACGCACTCAAAGCGTGTTAGCAAACGGCATCTTCCTCAGCACAGTCCCTGAGAAGAGTTAAAGGCAGATAACTCATTTACAAGAAAGGTGGTGACCCCTGGTTTATAACTGTCACTAACTAGTTTTTTCTCCATTATGGAGAAGTTGCCAACTAGAGAAAGAGGAAAGGGAGTCAAAAATTCCTACAATATTTGCCTTTGTTTTACCAAACGGATTTTCTACTCCATACTAGTAATGTGCTGATGTAGTAATAGAATTTGAGGGAACACATTTCTGCCAGGGTCAGGAAAGTACCGTCTACGATGGCTCTGATGTGACTCACTGGGAGACCTAGGTGGGTATTTTTTAGAAGCAGTCCAAACAGTTTTGAGTCTATTATCATTTTATAGGTTCTGTTGAGCAGCACTGTAAGCCACCAGGGTAGGAAGATATTTGGAAGCTAGCCCTTGCCTGTTAGCCCTACACGGGGTGTCTTCTCTTCTTGATCCTCATCCTAGTGTTCTAGAGAAAACTTTGATTTGTTCCAGGAGGCCAATCATGTCAAGGAAACACTCTTTAGTGGTTTCTTCTATAAATTACTTACTTGACTTTCTCAAACTTTGTCTGCCTGACCACAACTAATGCTTATGTGTTTTGGAGTGGTGAAGAGTCCACTCCTGACTAGATTGTGTATTTTAGTGAGTCTTTCAGGTGTCTTGTTGGTGGTAGTTTATGTAGGAAATTGTGGTAGAGGTACATTATTGCTTTGTACCAGGAGGATAGCTTGTATTGTACATTTTCTAATTTACTCTTTTAATGTCATGTTGAACTTAGAGAAATCAGAGAGAAATTTTCAGCTTCCTGGGAAATGGGGCAGCTATAAATTATTGAACCCCTTGCTTAAAAGCCAAACAAGCCCATACAAATAGTACACACTCAGTTGTGAGGGAATGTTGACGACTCTATAGCACATCCAAAAAAGCATTACATTCTGAGCATTGTTAAGATCTGGAAGTAAGCCTTTTTATTCCATGCACCCCCATGCCTTCATGTGGTCCTATGGCTTAGGTCCTTTTGTCCTAGGTGGAAAACAAGAATATACAAAAAGAAATCACTACCACCTCCTCTACTTTGTTGTAGGATCAAAGAATTAAGAGTAGAAATTCTTGAATTATTTCTTTTTCTTTAAATCTCGTGTCTGTATAGGGGCGTGTGAGTTTTGAGTCCTGCAGTGTGGGAGGCATTAGATTCCTCTGGAGCTGGAGTCACAGGTCACCTCTGATGTGGGTATTGAGCACAAATCTTCTGGAAGAGAGCAGCCAGGGGCTCTCACTTGATAAGTCATCTCTAGCCCCAGATTCTTAGGGCATTTTCACCTTGTAGAATTCTGCCTGTGTGGAATTTTCCTGATCTCTCTCACTTGACATTATTAATCCTTGCTTTCTAGTCTTTTTCTACTCAGGGTGGTAACAGAAATCTTCCGTTGTTTACTATCAGTCTTTATTTTTTTAAATAATATTTTTTATTTAGTCTTTATAAATTTTATATAATGTACAACTCCACACTTCCCGACTAATACCAGATTCCCTACACACATCATTCTCTCAACTGTGTCTTCTCTTTTGTTAGCCCACTCAATTGAATTAGTGGTGTCCATATATGCATACATGGGGGCTGTCCAATGGGGCGTGGGAAAGCTACCAAGTATCACACCTCAAAAGAGACCACTACAAATACACACTAGCAGCTACCAAATGCCAATAGCTCCTCAGCTAGGAGTTCGGGCTTATGTATCCCTCCCCACTTCATGATGGAATGTTGACTGGCTTGATTCTGTGCAAGAAACCAGAGCAATTCCTGAGTGCAATGGCCCTACTATGTTTAGAAGACACCTTGGCCCCAGTCTTTCCTGCTTGTACCTCTTTAAGTCTTTCCATCACCTTTTCCGATGCTTCCTGAACCTTGAGGTCAGAGCGTATGGTGTAGAGGTCCAATTCATGCCTGAATATTTCACTGACATTCTGTTCTCTGTACTTTGACCAGTTGCAGCCCTGGTGTTAACCAAATCCATTGCACAACTCTTCTGATGAGGACCAAGTCTGGGGGTGTTGAGATATGTGTTTAGAAGGCAGCCCGATGACATGTCTATTTAGCAAAATCACATCAGTGCTTTCCTTAACCCATCAGACCTGTGAGTTCCCCAGCTACAGGTTCTCGGATAGGTTTATATTACTAAGCATCTGTAACATTTTCATGGGCTTTAGGATCAGATCTCAAACTTTATGCCAAAAGCTCTTTTGTTGTTTTTAAAGAAGCCAGATAATAGTGGTTGGTATACACCTTTAATCCTAACATTTGGAGACAGAGGCCAGCAGATCTCTGAGTTCAAGGCAGTTTAATCTAAGGAGCTATAGCTCTAGGACAGTTAGGGCTATACAGAGAAACCCTGTCTTAAAAAACCAAAGAAAAGAAGGAAGGTGTTGCCAGAAACATTTTTTTCTCAGTCAAATCAGAGACCATTTTAAATGCAGGAGTGAGAAAATGGTGAATAATTACACCTATTCCTGGAAGCTTTTGTGTTCCTTGGTAATTACATGTTGTTGTCTTGGGTTCTGTTTCTTTGATAGGTTCCTGAAAACTCTATGGCTGTCTTGAATTTAATGGAATTCAGTGCTAGCAGAAAACTGGAGCATACATTCCACAGCAAGGCTTGTGAAGCAATGGAGATGCTTCCATCCTTTATGTTGACAGAAGTCAGTTTGGGGGTGTGCTTGGTGGATCTCACAAGAGTGGGGAACCTTTTTTTAGATTGGAAAGCTTTCTTAGCAGTTAGACAGGAAGGAGTCAGTTCTGTGAAAGGAGAATAGCAAGTTTTCTTGTCAGGCTACATACCCCAGACTTTCTCTTCAGTTCTAAGCTTTTCCAGCTTTGGTTAAAATCAGGTTCCTGTTTTGGGGTTCAGAGCTCTAAATATTCAGTGTGTTGCTCCACTGCAGGGTGAGAAAGACTGGCAGAAGTATGAGACTGCACGGCGTCTGAAGAAGTGTGTGGACAAGATCCGAAATCAGTATCGGGAAGACTGGAAGTCCAAAGAGATGAAAGTTCGTCAGAGAGCTGTAGCACTGTACTTCATTGATAAGGTGGGGACAGGTTCCTTTGTCCATATTGGGCAGTTCTGTTTACAAGTATAGTTAATGTCTAGAGTATAGGGATCAGGAATATATATCTGCTGTGTGGTTTATAATCCAAATTTACTTCAGTAGGAAAAGTAAATGTGGATACAAAGAAAGAGGCATGTACAGTATGTTTGCTGTTGAGCAGTCTCTATAACAAGAGGATCTGCATAAACTGAACATTATTTGCTTGTTTGGTTGGTTGGCTTTGGTTTTTTGAGACAGGGTTTCTCTGTGTAACCCTGACCGTCCTCGAACTCATTTTGTAGACCAGGCTGGCCTCAAACTCAGAAACCCCCTTGCCTCTGTCTCCCAAGTGCTGGGATTAAAGGTGTGCGCCACTACTGCCCAGCTGTTTGTTTTTTTTAATAGCTGTGATGTTCAAGCTTTTTGACCATAATCTATACTGCAAAAGTACTTACTTTATGTCAAAATCCAACATAACATTTTTATTAATGTGAAATTAAATTGGAAGTTGCACAAACCACTGGTTAACTAGTAGCATTGAATTCTGCTCATTATTTCCCATTTCATTCTTTTAGAAAATGATGATTATAACCTATATAATTCTTAAAAAGTATGATTTATGATAATTGCAGTTTGAAAGATAGTGCTATAGACTTCAGTTTTTTAGTGCTCAGATTTTTTTCTTCATTTTACACTTACATTTTAGCCCCAATTCTGAATTCACACAAAATTGATAATAGATTTTAATCTGACTGTTCTCATGAAAGCATTTGTTGCCTTGTTTTAATTTTTTCTTCTTCTATCTCTACTCTTAAGGACGGAGTAGAGAAACTTGGGTCTCTGGGTATTCCTGAGATCTCCCTCTCCCTCTCCCCCTCCCCCCTCCCCCTCCCCCTCCACCCCCACCCCTCTCTCAGATTTATTTGTTATTTAAGTACACTGTAGCTGTCTTCAGACCATAAGAGGATGTCAGATCTTATTACAGATGGTTGGGAGCCATCATGTGGTTGCTGGGCTCTTAACCACTGAGCCATCTCTCTAGTCCCGTGACTTTCTTACGGGTTGAGTTTCTAGGTTATGTAGACTGATGTTCCATCTACAAAATTGGGTGCTTCTGTTTTAGAGTGTCCTTAAGATCATATGTGGTCTATGTTTTTTCACTGACATTCATCTCTTTCTGAACAACTCTATTCCCTTTCCTGCACAGCTTGCTCTGAGAGCAGGCAATGAGAAGGAAGAAGGAGAGACGGCAGACACTGTAGGCTGCTGTTCACTGAGAGTGGAACACATCAATCTACACCCAGAATTGGATGGTCAGGAGTATGTGGTGGAATTTGACTTTCCTGGGAAGGACTCAATCAGATACTATAACAAAGTCCCAGTTGAGAAACGAGTAAGTTCATGTGGCCTGTGCTTCTCTAGCTTGCTCTTTTTACTTGTTTGTTTATTCAGCAAATATTTTTGAGGGCTTTTGTATGCTCTGCATTTTGATGAACTCTAGCAAAATTGATCTCAAAGAAAGAAGAGAGATCCTGCTTGGTGTATTGTGTACCTCATTTTAGCCCTGCCCTGCAACCTCTGCTACATTGCTGGGAACCTGTGGCCATCTCTGGAAGCAGTTTATAACAGAGTCTGCAGAGAGTTAGCCTTTACAGATAACTCAATGTTAAGATTGAACCCAGCCACTTTAGTGATTTAAGCATATCACAGCATCTCCTAGTCATGTTGTGCACTTGTTATCTTATGCCTTTTCTTAGCCCCAGGCCAAGTACCAACCGAATAAAATGGCAATCTTTCAGTTCTCAGTCTCTAAGCTCATCTCTGTAGACCCATGAGATAGGCATATAGGTACTTACTACTTTTGCCCATTAGATAACAGTGGGTACCAGTTAAATTGAGTAACTAGCGTAAGCACAGATTGGCTATAAGGGAGTGATTTTGTTCTTAGGAAGTAGATGCCAGGATGTTTGATGCTACAGGGCTACAGTGTATACCACAAATGGCTGAGAATGGATTTATACATGCAGAACAGGAATTTGGGTATAATATATATAGGTTATCTTTATGCCTTTTCTCTTTTTTGAAAGTTATTGTGAGTTTGAAATTATTTCTAGAAATTCTAAAATAATAATTGGACTTGTTTTAGGTTTTTAAAAACTTACAACTGTTTATGGAGAACAAGCAGCCTGAGGATGATCTTTTTGATCGACTTAATGTGAGTAAGCGCAGGACACTAGGCTAGAGTCCATGGCAATCTCAAGCTCCTGGGGTCAAGAGTTGTCAAAGGGTATTTGGACTGTCCATTCAGTCTAGATTGTCCAGTGACATTCTACATATCCTTCCTCCCTTGGGGCACTCAGTCATCTGTAACCAGAAGCAGACCCTCCCTCCTTCCCCCTCCCACCACCCTGTGTTTGGTGCTGTGGATTACTACCAGAGCCACAAAGCAGAGCGAATTGAGCTTTCCATGTATCTTTCCCTCTTTCTTTCATCCTTTCATGAGATGCCCAGCTGCCTTTGCTACAGACCTAAGACTTTCACTTGCTTTCTTTACTGGGAAAGATATTTATAAGAAGAACAAATTGGTTGTCTTGAAGTTAAGATTAAAGTAGTTTATAGAAAGGCACTGTGCAATCCTGTATTTTGGAATTATTTTTCCTCTTTGCTAACTTCCTCCATGAAGGACAGGACAGTAACTGACAGGATGGTGGCAGCACGGGCACAATGACTCCTAGTGTTCACTGTCAGGGAAAGGGTGATTGGGTGATTATCTCAGTTCCACTATCCTCTTTGTTGTCTTGTTTAATGCAGACTGGTATTCTAAATAAGCATCTTCAGGATCTCATGGAGGGCCTGACTGCCAAGGTGTTCCGTACCTACAATGCCTCCATTACACTCCAGCAGCAGCTTAAAGAGCTCACAGCTCGTAAGTAATGCTCTGTGTGGTTGTCCTTGGGATGGTGCCAGTTTCCTTCTCTTCATTCTTTCCTGCCAACCTCTTGAAGAGGCTTTGCTGTCTAAGCAAAACCAAGGCCTTTCTTCCCACTGCTGCCGCAAACTCTAGATTAATCTCATAGAATACTGACAAGAGCTTTGCATGTGGTCTAAAAAATTTTGTGTTTTCTCTGTGTTACTTACAAGCTCGCAGGGTATAGACAGTGGTGTTAAATTGGGGAGAATAGAGTTATCACCGTTACCAGAAAAATCTTTTTTCATTTTTTCTTTTTGGTCTTCATAATAGTATGTAATAATTACTTCTGGAACCTTAGAACTTCTTTTCCTCTCCATTTAAAAGAAACTCTCACACTGTAGCTAAAGGCTGGCCACAATTCATTATGTGATCCAAGCTAGTGAACCTTCTGCTTCAGCCTCCCCACAGCTGAGACTGTAGTCAAGAGCCACCCTTGCTGGCTCCTGCCACTTGATTTTCCACTGTCTTCTATAAATGTATTAAATGGTCTTAGAAGAGCCAGAGATGGTGTGCTGGAGATCAATAATTTAGGATTGGTTTAAACAGTGGCTAAAAAGCCTGTAGGTGTTGGTGGCAGCCTAGCACTTGGAAGCAGAGGCAAACAAATCTCTTGAGTTTGAAGCTAGCCTGGTCTGTAGAGCAAGTTCAAGGACCCTGTCTTAAAAGAACGCCCCATCCCCACTCCCACCCCTCCACAAAAATGAAAGAGAGTCAGATCCCTAGAACTAGAGTAATAGATGGTTGTGAGCCACCACAGGAGTAGTAGAAACCAAACCCTGGTCCTCTGCATGAGCAGCAAGTGTTTTTAACCACTGAACCTTCTCTGCAGCCCCTGCAATATAGCTTAGGATCCCTTCATCTCATTCTCCTATAATCATTTCTTCTAGTACAGTTGCAGCATTTGCTGCAGGCTACATCTGTCTGGTAAGTGGGAGACAGGGAAGAAGAAAAGCAGTATAAGGGTCTGAGGGTTTGGGGTTTTTTGTTGTTGTTGTTTTTTGTTTTGTTTGTTTGTTTAAAGATGTATTTGTTTTATGTGAGTACACTGTTACTGTCTTCAGACATACCAGAAGAGGGTATTGGATTCCATTACAGATGATTATGAACCACTGTGTTGTTGCTGGGAACTGTACTCACAACCAACCATCTGGAAAGCAAGCAGTCAGTACTCTTAACAGCTGAGCCATCTCTCCAGGCCCAACTCCTGAAGTTTTTAAGAAACAAAACCAAAAATGTAGATTTCCCTGTAATATTACAGACAAGCTGGACAGTAATTATAGCTACTCAGGAACTTAGTAGTTTAGAGACCACCTGGACTTCATAATGAGACCTGGACACAAAATCCAGTAAGGGTAAAGAAAAATAAAAACGAGCCTCAGAATTCCTCTTGTCACAGAAACTCATTCAGACTTATGCAGAAATTTACTACCTTTGACTCAAATGTTAACCTTGAAACTTGGTTATGGTAATCTGAAGGTCTGTAAAAACATCTCAGAGATGAAATCCCTAGAAGACATTTCATGTGTATATTCTTGGTATACAAATTGACCCTCTTACTATTATATTTCTTTGTAGCTGATGAGAATGTACCAGCGAAGATTCTATCTTATAACCGTGCCAATCGAGCTGTTGCAATTCTTTGTAACCACCAGAGGGCGCCACCAAAGACCTTTGAGAAGTCAATGATGAACTTGCAATCTAAGGTATGGAGGGTCCAAAGGTAGGGTAGCAAAGGGAGTCCATATGTGATATCATCTGAAAATGGGAGGCTTCTGGAATCTGACCTAGTGTGGCCTGAGATAACAGCAGGCTAATCTGGGTCAGTTTAGAAAGATTTTTTTCTGCAGATAACAGATGGAAAGAATTTGATAGTATCATAGTGTTTGTTTTTTTTTTTCCTAAAATATTTGTGCTGGAGACACAAGTTCTCTATGAACCGCTTTCTGTTTTGAAGTGCTAACGTTGACATACCACTGAATTGCTAATTGTTGTCCTTGTTACACTTAATGAAAATGGAAATCTTCGTGTTAGAATGCTTGCCTTGTATGCAGCATGCTCTGGGCTCCATCCCTAGCATGACAAAAGTCAAGTCTCAGTGCTCTGGCTAAGAAACATGACAGGAAGATACACTTCAGTGGCAGAACCTACCTTTGCTTGTCTACCATACATGAAGCCCCGGGCTTGATCCCCAAAGCAGAAGCAGGGGAAGGGAGAGGAATCATGTTACATTGTTTGAAGTTTAAAAGATGGTGAAGCAATGGCAATTCACTCCTGATCCTAGAACAACTATTTACATTGGTTGAGGTGTGTCAGATATGACTGTGTCAGGGTCCTGCACACAGTCTGTGGCATAGGAATAAGTATCCTCATTTAAGTTCTTGAGGTGGTCCTAATAATTATAAAGTTTAAGACAGTGATAATAAAAGTGACATTTCCAGAGTTCTGCAACACTGTAATGCACAACAGGAAAGTATTCAGCATCTGTTGGCAATAGGCACAGGACAAGTTATTTCTTTGGGTTCTTGCTCACAGTTAAAGAGGAAATAATGTCAACTAGAGAGTAGCCAAAGTACAGACACTTTTTTTTATTCAAATTTATGGAATTCTCATCTTCCCAAGTGCTAGGATTAAAGCTGACTGCCATCACACCCAGCTCAGGCCTGTTGCTTTACAAGATGATCTGAGTTTGAACTGGCATTACGTTTCCTCATTCTGTTCAGGGGTCAAAAGCACCACAGACGTGAACTTCTTCCTCCCTGTGAAATAATCTCATTGTGTTCCCCATTGGTGCTGAAAAAAAAAATACTGACTTTCTTCTCCCCTGATTGCAGACAGCCTCCTTCATGCATATATTNTCTGCAGAGACACCTATTGACTGCATAAATAAAAGAACTGCTTGTGTGTTAGAGCTTCTTCCTAAGATCTATGTCTCTATTACGTTTCTCTCTAACTTCATGGATCCTGTTGGGTCCTGACCATTTATTTCCATCTCTAAAAAAAAAAAAAAAAAAAAAAAAAAAAATTTATGGAATTCTATACTTGGACAATTTACTTTTAGAAACTGCTTTGCAATGAAACTTAACACATATTTTCAGGCTCAGAATATTCCCCTATTGAGATTTCTCCAAGATGAAAATACAGGCATAATGTATATTAATCTAAAGCTACAACCTAGAGACTTTGATACCACTGGCCTGAAAGGATCTCCAGATCCACAGTGAGTGAATCTCTAATCTGTGCGTAAGGTCAGCAAAGCATGACGGTCAGCACACTAAGAACCCCACAGACTGACCGTTTTAGCATGTGCCTTTGCTTTGCCCCATTAGCTGTAGACCCTCTGACACTGCTTACTTTCCTCATGTGTTGTCATTCCAAGCCCAGAATAAATAAAGGATGAGTATCAGGTGCTGTTTACACAGTTCAGGAGACCCTTCCTGGAGAATGAGGAGGTCATTTGTTGCTCTCATTCTGAAACCACTGTTTTAGCAGCTCAGGCTGCCTGCCAAAGAAGCCCTCCAAGTGTAGGAACCTTCTCCAGTGTGCCCACAAAGTAAACACACGCCCAGTTGCCTAGTCAGTCAATGGAGTCTTTGAGAGAATTTGACATAGCTTGCCAGTTTAGCATTCACAGAAATGGTTAAGACTGTGACTTGCTGTATTTCTAGTATAAGAAGCATCTGCCTAGTTGTGACTCCAATGCTTTTGTGTGCAAAGTCAGTTTTAGTACCCTTGAACAACATAGATATTGGAAGAAAGCCACTAACAGTAAACATTTAATGATTCTCTCACAATGGTGAATTGTTTCTAATCTTGGGCTGCATTTTATGTGGGTACCCCACCCCTACCCCCGGCAGGGTAGAGGATGGCAATGGGTGTGGTGTTTTCCTAACAAATTTTAGGCTTACTCAACAACAACCCAATGTGTGTAAGTCAAACTCCAGTATCATCATAATGCTGTTTCTAAGCAACACCCAAAGCAGAATTTAGGTTTTGAGGGTTCAACAAGCAGGAAAGAATGATGGAGTTGTTCTGTCTCTTCCTTGTAGATATGGATTCCTTTATGGAGGGAAAAACTTCAATTGATGCTTATTGAATGATGACTAATTTTCTTCTCACTTTAGACTTATATACTTTCTAAAATAGTAAGCCAAGTTGAAGCAATTCCTCATTGATGTCTACTTGCGAGTTTATAATTTCCTGGGATATCCTCTTTATCCTTTCCCAAAGCTGGCAATTCTTTCCCAGATTTGGCAGGCTTGCTTAGCAGATTATGTGTATCTCCTATGGTAGTCTCAGAAAGAATAATCCCAGCATTTGAGAGTCAGGGGCAGGAAGATCACTGAGTTTTTAAGGCCAGCTTAGTCTACAGAGTGAGTTCTAGTCCCTCCCTCCCTCCCTCCCTCCCTTCCTCCCTCCCCCTCTCTCTTTTCTTTCCTTTCTTTCTTTTCCTTTCTTTCTTTCTTTCTTTCTTTCTTTCTTTCTTTCTTTCTTTCTTTCTTTCTTTCTTTCTTTCTTTCTTTCTTTCTTCCTGTCTTCCTTTCTTTCCTTTCTTTCCTTTCTTTCCTTTCCTTTCTTTCCTTTCTTTCCTTTCTTTCCTTTCTTTCCTTTCTTTCTTTCCTTTCTTTCCTTTCTTTCCTTTCTTTCTTTCTTGCCTCTGCCTCCCGAGTGCTGGGATTAAAGGTGTGAGCCACTAGTCTCTTTCTAACTAAGTAACTAACTAACTAATTAACTAACTAACTAAGTAACTAACTAACTAGTAAACAAAAGAATGCTAAAGCCTGGCATAGGATTCACTTGGAAATAGCTGTCATCTGGGTCCTCCTCTGTTTTCTAAAGCCAGAGTGTTTTCCTGGAAGAGTACAACCAGATTTCCAGTTTACTCTTATAGAACCTTATATTGTTTAAAGTTCACTGAGAACATAAATGAGCAGCAGACGACAGCAGCTGGATTGTTTTCTGCAGTCACTGTCCATCATTTTCATAAAGCCTTTTTGTACTAGAAAACACTGACAGCTCCCAGTTTTACGTTCTAAGATGGAGCTCTTTTCCCTCTCCAGGTCATTTTATTCCTAACTGTACTGCTGTTTTTCTCTGTCTAGATTGATGCCAAGAAAGATCAGTTAGCAGATGCTCGAAGGGACCTGAAAAGTGCTAAGGCTGATGCCAAAGTCATGAAGGATGCAAAGACCAAGAAGTAGGTACCTGATACTGTACCAGGGGTTGGATAAGAGAGAGCAGTTGGCACCATCACTCAGAGGCCCTAGTGTTCCAGCTCACATGGTCTCATTATGTAGCCTTGACTTCGTAGGATAAACCACCATTCTCAGCTGTTTTTCAAAGACTTCTTGAGGAAGTTTTCCATGGCTTTCTCCTTTAAGCAGTACATGAGGATGCTTACTTGTTCTTGTCCAAAGGTCAGTCTTAATGTATGATTCTGCCATTCTTCCAGGGTAGTAGAGTCAAAAAAGAAGGCTGTACAGAGACTAGAAGAGCAGCTGATGAAGCTGGAGGTTCAAGCCACAGATCGAGAGGAGAACAAACAAATTGCCTTGGGGACCTCCAAACTCAATTACCTAGACCCTAGGATCACAGTGGCTTGGTAAGTGTTAGGCCTGTGTAGAGCTCCTGCTGTTGGTTAAGGAAAGGCAGAAAGTCTCTGGGAGTATTGCTAGCTCCCTCATGCCCTGTCTATAACCCAGTACTTAGGAGGCAAAAGCAGGATGGTCGATGCAAGTTTGAAGACAAGTTTAAATAAAATAAGAACGAGTTTTAAAAAGCATAGAGGGAAGAAAGGCACAGCAAAGAATTAAGAACGTAGATCCAAGAAACCTACACAGAGGTAGAGTCTATTCTACAAAGGCACATAGATACTCTATTGTTCATAGATACAAAGCTCCTTCCCTTCCTTATTTCATATATACATAGTACTACCCCATTTCTGCTTCTCCCTCTCTGTGTACCCAGTCCCATTGCACATCATCAGGCTGGAAGGGAAGGGAAGCTTACACACCTGGGAACAGCTTTGGAGAACTGGTTTAGTTTACTGGGGAGGACAGAGGTTTAACCTGGCTACCAGCTACACAACCACCTCTGGTGAAGTAAAGAGGAAGGGGAGGGGGAGTGACCTCACGTTGCCAATCTCAGGATGAGATTTCCAGGTTTTGGACACACCTAGACCCTACTCTTGCTCCAGACTTGCTTCCCCTGGCCCTACTGCTCCCTTGCCCCACACAGTAGCATCCAAGCAAGTGGATAATTTCTGAAGATGTTTAAATATCTCAAGTTCTTATAGATCAGAGACCTAGCTTTGTGCTTGTGTTGCGTGTGTGTGTGTGTGTGTGTGTACTTCCACAACGTATATGAGGAGTCTCCTGCAGTTTGGCAAGAGTTAGTAGATTCTCTCCTTCCATCATGTGGGTCCCAGCAATCCAATATAGGCATTTTCTAGATTGAGATTCCCTTTCCCTGAAAAATCTAGCTGGGTCGAGTTGAACAACAGCAGGTCACCCGCAGAGGCACCTCACCATTCCTTGGATTAACTGTTGAGAAGCAGTGTGGTGGTGGTCAGACTTAACTGCATAGTGTGAAGTACCAGCTGCACTGTCTAGTGGCATAAGGACCCTATTCTTTACCATCTCTGCATGGTTGTCACTTAAAGTCTACCTTTTTTGTTTGTATATCAAAGTAGTAATGCCTACTTTAGAGATCTCTGAGATAAAGAATGAGGTGATAAAATAAAGTCCTTTGAATGTTTTGGTGTACCAGAAAACTCTGAACCCCTGCTATGGGTTATCATTGAGCTAGACTAATCTCCTTTGTTGTCTCCATATTTATTTACTTGTTTGTTTATTTTTTATTTTTTGCAGGTGCAAAAAATGGGGGGTCCCAATTGAGAAGATTTACAACAAAACCCAGAGGGAGAAGTTTGCTTGGGCCATTGATATGACTGATGAGGACTACGAGTTTTGACCAGTCTCAGCAGGAGTTCTGTGAAAAGGAACAATGTGGTTTGGGGAAGATGGATAAACTGAGCCTCACTTGCCCTCACAACCGAGGGAGAGGCCACAAGTCTTAACAAACCAACATCTTTGCAAAAAGATAGACCTGGAGATACTATAAGGGAGAGCTGAGCCAGTTGTCCTATGGACAACTTATTTAAAAATATTTCAGATATCAAAATTCTAGCTGTATGATTTGTTTTGAATTTTGTTTTTATTTTCAAGAGAACAAGTGGATGGGAATTTGTCAGCATCCTGCCAGGCAAATTCAGTTTTGCTGCAATGTTTGGATTCTCTCAGCTACTGTATGTGAAGTCTGATTATATTGGTGCGTTTTTACAGTTAGGGTTTTGCAATAACTTCTATATTTTAATAGAAACGAATTCCTAAACTCCCTCCTCTCCCCTATTTCAGGAATTTAAAATTAAGTAGAACAAAACAAAAACCCAGCGCACCTATTACAGCTGTCATTCTATCGTCATGGGAATCAGTTTTCATTAAACTTGAAGCAGTTGTGACATCGGCAGTGTTTTGGTTCAGACACCTATTCACAGAAAAGCATGATGGGAAAATATTTCCTGACTTGAGTGTTCCTTTTTAAATGTGAATTTTTATTTCGTTTTAATTATTTTAAAATATTTAAGCCTTCTTCTTGATCTTAAAGATCGTGTAGCTTGGGGTTGGGGAGGGATGAAGGGCGAGTGAGTCTAAGGATAATGAAACAATCAGTGACTGAAACCATTTTCCCGTCATCCTTTGTTCTGACCATTCTTTGTACCCTTTAAGAGATCCATCATTTTCTTTGGAAACCCCAGTCTTTCATTTGAAAGATTTTATTGTATAAAAACTTCCACAGGTCAATAAATTTAGAGGAAAATGAGAATTTGGTCCAAGAAAACCAAAAACCAAAACAAAACAAAAAAGGAAAAATAATCAAGATTTTAGGGCTTTTATTTTTTTCTTTTGTAATTGTGTAAAAAATGGAAAAAAAACATAAAAAGGAAAAATTTAATGTGAAGACTTTTTTTTTTTTTTTTGCTATAATCATTAGTTTTAGAGACATTGTTAGTTAGTGTGTGTGCAGAGTCCATTCCCACATCTTTCCTCAAGTATCTTCTATTTTTATCATGAATTCCCTTTTAATCAACTGTAGGTTATTTAAAATAAACTCCTACAACTTAACGGAAACTTAGTGTCTGCCTGTTTGTGAACGAGGTCCCAGGCCAGAGTAAAGGCTGAGGGCTGAGATTTAGTGCAGTTCATGGTCTATTCATTCAGGTCAGGTCGGTTCCTCCCAATGGGAAGATGGTATGTGCTTGTCCTGGAAGTACATCTGTCCTGATGTGGAATAAAGAGTATCAGAGTCTCCATCCCTAAAGATAGCCCCAGAAAGCAAGGGAGTGTACAATAAACCTTTAGGAACTGCCTAAGCCCAGTGTGGGCAGTGCCAACTGAGCGGGACAGCCTTGTTTATTTGGGAAACAATTGTAGAGAGCTTTCCATGTGTACTGAACAGAAACAGGATAGCTTGCTTATATGATGAAGGCTCCAGTCTGTACTGAGTACCAGATCTTAGAAGCCTCTCAGATGGAGTGAAGATTCTGCATTGATTGGTTGAAGGAGTTAACTGTAACAAGCCCAGAGTTCTGGATACCCCAAAGTAGCCATAATCCCTACCAAGCGTTCCTTCTGTTACCCTAAGTCTGAAATTCAAGATGAGAAGGTGAACTCCAGACTAAAGGGAAGGTCCAAATGGGCCACCAATTGAAGGGCCCACACCTGAGCTTGTTGGCACACGAAGTCTATTCAGAACCACCTTCCTTAATGGTCTCAGTTATCACTGATGCTGGGACCACAGCAGCAAACTCTTGGTTCTTTGAATCTTGAACTTCATTGGCTATTGAAGGCAGCACTTACTCCTGAGAATAAAAACAGTATAACATCACTGTTTGGAACCAAGAACATTATAGCCAGGTGTTTTTGAATTCTGTAGTGTTGAGTTAGCCAGACAGAATGTTAGAACAGGAGGCCTTTGGTAACCAACCAATACTCTGGCTGGTAGCTGGTAAGAAATGATCCTTAGTTTTGGGACCTGGTAACAAAGATAACACAGCAAATAGCAAAGTGCATTCCAGGCAGTGGTGGCAGACCTCTAAGGAAAGCCACAGAGCACGCGTGAATCTCAGCTGATCCTGACTGGGACTGAGAAGAGGCTGCCAAGATTGGGGCAGCAGTGGACTATGGGAGAGCTAATGAATTTTAGAAGTATATAAGGCTCTAAACGATGCTTGGGCTTGGAGAATACGAGTAAACCCGTCATCCTTGATGACTCGGCACATCTCAATTCTAGCTCATATGCAAGAGCAGAAGCCAGATGGGCAGCATCTGAGAAATCCCTTTCTGTGGGCAAAGGGGAGTGCTTCTATGTGGCACCCAAGCTACACATCACCCACACTCTTGCCATCTGTGCAGCAAGTGCATTGTCCCTTCCAAAAACTGGGACCTAACAACTGACACATTAAAAAATGAAAAGAGCCACTTCACACCCCAGCCTTTTCAGCCACAACCTCTCCATAGTTTCACAATCAAGTACCTGCGGGCACTGTCATTCCCCACCCTCTGCATTCAGTGTCTACCTCAGCCCCCTCCCTGCGTTTTAACCCTGGTCACCAGTGACCAAACAACAAGGAGAGAATACAGTCTATGATCACCATCTTGCCTAAGCTCTTTTGGGGTGGAATTGAAAGCTGTTACTTTACATTCCATAAATGCAACGTTGTAATAAGTGATATTTAGTAACTACTGACAAGTTCATCCATCATCATGGGTCAGTTTTAGATCACTTTTCATCCCTCACACCCATTTGCAGCTATTCTACACTCCCATATGCATCTTCTACTGGTCTCAGGTTTATTCTCTAAACATGTCTTATGGACATTTTATTTGAAAGGACTCATAGTATATGACCACTCCTTGTAAAAGTGCCTCTCTGGCTGTTTGTTGCTGAGACACCTTTAATGTAGCTGTCATGGTTCTTCTCATTTCATGTAGCTGATGCAATCACACTCCTGAGCTCTGCACGCACTGTCAGCCACACACTTCTGCAGGATATCCACAGAAACCTGGAGGACAGCTCAGGACTTGCTATTCTAAGCCTGTTGGGCTCTGGGTTTCCTGTGTGTGAAAAGCACATTCACTGAACCAGGTAGTCTCCGCCTTTGGTTCCTTTCTTCCAATCTCATATCTAGTAATTTGTCAACTTTGAAATTCTTTCCTAAATACTTGTGCCACATATAGGCATTTCCCCAATTTTTAGAATTTCTTAAATTTTTTAAACATTTTTTTCTAGGAAGAACTTTTATTTCGGCCCTTGCAAATCCTTCCTATAAGACATTCTCAATTTGTTTTGAACAAAAGAGCACTTCTTGGAGAACATATTGCCCTGAAATGACCTCAGTCAAGCTAGTTTTGGATGCTTATAAGTAGTCCCTGACAAATCAGTAAACAGGGAGGGAGAAAAGACTTAACAGACTTTTCCCACAACCCTAAGTAAGCAGCCTTTTTGAAATTACCATATAGGTTTTTTAGGTTAAATAATTATGCTGTACTTACTTTTTTTTTTAAAAAATCAGAGAAAATATTTATGAAAAACAAGTGATCATCATTGCAGAAGCTGGGGCTAGTGGTATAGGCCAGAGGTAGGACCCTTGGTCCTAGGGTCTGCCTGTAACACTATAAAACCACAATCACCAAAACCCTCAATGTAATTAATTCCCAAAGTTGGGCAGAGGCTCACTGTACTAACTGCTATGCCTGTACTTACACTGGAGAATCCTTATAGCTGGGTAGTGGTAGCGCACGCCTTTAATCCCAGCACTTGGGAGGCAGAGACAGGCGGATTTCTGAGTTCGAGGACAGCCTGGTCTACAGAGTGAGTTTCAGGACAGCCAGGGCTACACAGAGAAACCCTGTCTCAAAAACAAAAAACAAAAGAGAGAATCCTTATAACATGTTTAAAACAATCCAATGATTATCAGCCTTAGCATATATCTGTGGAAGATATTGTCAAATTAAGGCAATTAAGCTTAAATTAAAATTCCCAGTGACAGCAGATCTGCCCTATATACTGTCTGGGTAGAAGTTACAAGGAGTGTATTTTTCAAACTCCAACTTCATATGTAAGATGGGTGCATCTTAGAGCTAGAGAGATGCTTAAGGGGTTAAGAACACTTGTTACTCTTGCAGAGGATTGGTGTTTGGAACCAAACAACCACATGGTGGCTCACAGCCAACCAAGTAACAGTTCCAGGTGATCCAATAATCTCTTCTGACCTCTGTGCACCAGGAACACACTGGTGTGCATACATATACACAAGCAAAGCACTCATACACAAATTTTAAAAAGGTGGGTACAACTTACATGTAAATTATTATTCAATAAGTCTGGGCTTTCAGAAGCAGTGAGGACAATGTGCTTTGATAACATTGGATGGTTCTCTCATGGTGAAAAAGGCAGACTCAAGGCTGGAGAGATGGCTCAGCAGTTAAGAGCACTGACTGCTCTTCCAGAGGTCCTGAATTCCCAGCAACCACATGGTGGCTCACAACCATCTGTAATGATATCTGATGCCCTCTTCTGGTGTGCCTCAAGACAGCAATGGTACACTCATATGTAATAAGTGAATCTTTAAAAAAAGAAAAAGACAGACTCAAAGATTCATGCAAAGTTTACTGATAGAACTGAATGTAGGGAATCAATATTTATACATGGGGGGCTGGAGAGATGGCTCAGCGGTTAAGAGCACCGACTGCTCTTCCGGAGGTCCTGAGTTCAAATCCCAGTAACCACATGATGGCTCACAACCATCCATAATGAGATTTGATGCCCTCTTCTGGTGTGTCTGAAGACAGCTACAATGTACTTAAATAAATCTAAAAAAAATATTTATAAATGGTTTTCAACAATCCTGTTCAAATTATACATGTGCCACCAAACACATACTTGGCATTTTAATCATTCATCTTTAAACCTTTGTACTTCCTTTGCAGAAACACTCCACAAAATACCTTGGGGTAACCTTATTGTGAAAGGAATATTTACCTCATTTGGAGAGGCTGTATTTCATGAATACACAGAACCTCTCTGTTCTCTTCCCACAATCACTAAAGAATCTAGATAAGGTCCTTCTTGCTCCCTGTGCCTTTGTCGACATTACTGTAGCCACTTCTGGAACAGGCTTGATGTGTTCCTGCCCTGCTGAGATCCTCTAGAAGGCACAGTAGGGATGTGTGCTGGAAGAAAGGGTGAGAGAGGAAAGGCAAGTCCGCCCCTGTCTTCAGTACCACATGCTTGACCTCAGTGAAAGAAGCACTGTAGCTGCCGTTCCTGGCTGAAGAGAGCTAATGGGAAGTGTCAGTAGTGAGGCAGCCAGGGCTGTGCATAGAAGGGGTTGTTGAGAACTGTTGGGACAGATGTGAGTTATGGAGCTTTTGTTTTACAAGACAGGGTTTCTCTGTACCCTTGGCTATCCTGGAACTTGCTCTGCAGACCAGGCTGGCCTCAAACTCATAAAGATCTGCCTGCCTCTGCCTCCCAAGTGCTGGGATTAAAGGTGTGTGCCACCACCACCCGGCAGGTACGATTTTTAACTTGAGTAAAACAAACAAACAAACAAAACAAACAAAACCCCTAAAGTTCCTTTAAGGGACTGAGAATGCAACCTACTTAAGGAAAGGAGCCCGGAGGTTATGATGTCAGAAGGGGTGGAGCCCTAGATAGGTTTGCAGGTCAGAGGACAAGGGCGTATACTGCAGGTTCGCTGAGGTGTGCACTTAGGAAGTGCTTGCTATGTGTACAGTTAACAACAGAGGAAATAAGGGTTGGAACACAGCTTGATGAATGGATTAAGCAGACACTTCAAGCCTAAATCTTTGTCTCCCTCTGTGAACGGAACATCACTATGCTTTGAAATGATGACTTGTAGAGTCAGTCATTTTAAGGAACAAATTAAAAGTGTGTTAGCACTTGGTACTAGCCTCCTAAGAATGCCCTCTGTTATTTTAATTAAATACATAGTCATGTGAGAATATTTTCTTTTAATTCCAGGAAAATGTTATCCCCTTTCCACAGTACTAGTTAGCACACATCGAGAGCCACTACTTTAGCTACTATAGAGCTCAACCACATGTGCCTCTCAGTCACCAAGCTCCATTACCACTTCAACCATATTATGACTGCTCTTATAATCACATCTCCCATTTCAACCACACAGCATTTTTGTCCTTTTGTGTTTAAGTGCTCTCTATTTTTCCTAAAGAGCTTGGTGCAGTGGTGCCCACTGGATGTCTCAATTCTTGGGAGGCTGGGGAGGCCTCAAGTTTAAGGCCAGTCTGGGTTATACAAACAAGACCATACCTGAAGAAAAATTCAGTGAACATAGCAGTGTACCTGCTTCCCATTCAAAGAAAGACTTGTCATCACTCCTGGAAGAAGAGTAAACAGGAATCCATCTGCCAGTCCGTAAGATGACAGAGCCACGAGGCTGAGGAGGAGCTCTTTGCAGAACAATGAGCATCCATTCCAGCATAGCACTGAACAACACAGTTCCCTGGAAGCTGTCGGAGGCTGTTCCCACTCCCACTTCCTTCCTGTTGCCTCCACAATGCTGACCTTAGGCTGCTCCCTAAAAAGTATTCTACCCACTAACCTATCAGACAGCACCCTAAAATAAATTCCAACCTAGCCGGGAAGCATAGTAGCTCACATTTTTAATCCCAGTGAGGTTGAGTGGCTGAGTCAGGAGAATTGCTAAATTCAAGATGAGCCTGGGCTACCAAGCTTTGACAAACATGTACAAAATAACTAAAATCAGAAAACAGAGGTAGTGAGATAGTTCTGTGGGTAAGGGTACTGGCTGCTAAACCTGGTGGCCCGAATTCTATCTCTAGGACCCACATGGTAACTGTAAGTAAAGAAGCTCACAATATGCTTACCACTGTTCTTTTTTTTTTTTTTTTTTAAAAAGATTTATTTATTTATTATGTGTAAGTACACTGTAGCTGTCTTCATATACTCCAGAAGAGGGCATCAGATCTTGTTAAGGATGGGTTGTGAACCACCATGTGGTTGCTGGGATTTGAGCTCAGGACCTTTGGAAGAACAGTCAGTGCTCTTAACCACTGAGCCATCTCTCCAGCCCCGCCACTGTTCTAAGTAGTTGTTAAACACAATGTGAGGTCAAGCCCACAGGCCAGAGGGGCAGCTGGGCAGTCTCTCCTTGACTCCAGGAACAGGCTTGGTATAAACTAAGGCTGAAGCATGAGTGTTTCCTGAAATAAGCCCCGATCTGGGCTAGTCTGGGTGACGTCACAGGCGAATGCCTCGTGTGGATGCTAGGGCACCTCCCAGACAGCACAAATGTATACACCTACGCATCCTTATATATGCTGAGCTGGGGGAAGCCCATACTGGCTACACCCTGTGTGTGCCCTACTTTTCCCAAACTTCCTTTGGTAGAAGGAGACACCTAAGGCCTGGGAAGCTAGGAAGAGGAAATGAGGCCCTGTTCCCCAATTATGGACCTGGCAAACAAACTGCTGTTAGAAGAAATTCATGGAGCCCCTGGGGGCGGGGGGTCTTGTTACAGACACAAAAGCGAAAAAAAGGTTTGGGCTGAACACAAGGAAACTCCCAGAAAATGGAATTTTAAAGCATACTACAACTTCTAGGCTGCTGGAGTTGGCACAGAAAACTCAACGATGATTACAACATTTTAAGAGGGTGTCTCCTGAGAGAACTGGCAAGACCAGGCAGGCAGGGAAAGGCCCTGCTCAGCTCCATCTGCCTTCTCTGTCTGATCATCCTGGCTGGCCATTCCCCTCCACTGAGTCAAAACCCCAGGGCCTTGGTACATGCTGTTATTCTTTCCTGGAAAGTACTTTCCTTTAGCCCACCCTTCAAAATACATATGTCCATCTTTTTACACCATTTGGCCTCTCTTGAAGTCCTACAGACATAGACATAGCTCCTCTTACTTAATGATTGGCCAGCTAGCGAATGGCCACCAGGATTACCTCTCACCCAGTGGGCTCTCTTGTGGAACACAAACACATGGACTCAGGTTCCCACTTATTACATAGCCTGACTTCAAGCCATGGGGCTCTGAAACCTTGATTAGAAGATAATTAGGATCATGAATTGTGCAAGCCAAGGTCGAGTTCAGTTTTTTCCTACATCAGAAGCCTGTCACTAGGTGGCAGTCAGTCTATCTCAACTCCCCAATCCCTCAGGACAAAGTTCCTCAGTAGTATACAGAATTCAGACGGTCTTGAGGACCACCCTCAAGGGAAAGAGAACGTCTGTCAGTCACTCTTTCAGCCTGACAAAGGGAAGGTGGCCCAGGTGGGTGGGTTGTCCGAACCCATACATCACAAATTCTAGTCTCAGGAATCCCAGGGGAGCGTTCCTGCATGCGGATGTTGTGTGGGACTTCTCACCTCTGAAATGCAGATAGCTGTCCAGAGCTGCAGGGTAGCTGTCCAACTGTCTGCTCATCACTGGCCAGACAGCAGGATCAAGGGATGCCCTCGGGTTTACCGGTGCTGTTCAGAGAACGGCCTTTGGAAGATTGGCAGGGGAAGGCAAGACAGGACTGCTGGGCCACGAAGCTGTGCTGATTTGAAGCACAGTGGGAATTCGCGGACGTAACTCGAAGGATTTAGTGGTAAATTCTGAAGCACAGATGCAGGCAAGACCCAAGAGGATAGTGTACACAGAGAGAAGATGGGCCCTGAGGATCGTGCGTAGAGTGGAGAGAGTCCCAAAGGCAGGAGGGAAGAGCCTCAGTGGATTACCTAGGGGTGAGGCAGAGAAGAAAAAAGGTTCTTGGCAAGGTGTGGGGCCTTCCAAACTCAGGAGTTCACTGCCATACAGAGAAGGTGTAGCCGGTGAAAGGGGCCATGTGATGAGGATGGCAAGGCTGTGGCGCAGATGACCAGATGCCTGGGTCCGGAGGTCGGGGGAGACCCAGGATTGGCGTCACCTGTGTCTGCTCTGAGGGGAAGCCACCGGGCAACTGGCCCAGCACGAGGAAAACGAGGCCGAGGACAGCCAGAGCTTCGGAGACTATGTGCAGGTAGGGTGCGGGCGGAGCGTGAGGAGGGCAGAGGCTCACGCGAGAGGCCTCGAAGGCCACCGGACCCGCGTCCGAGGGTCTGAGGGCCCTGCCCGCACCTGCGTGGCCCCTTGCCCAGAGGCCACCCTCCAAGGCCACCCTAGGACCCGTCCGCTCAGCCCTTGCCAAAGACGTCTGCGCAGAGGGGGCGTGGCGGGCGTGCTGTCACTCACGGCCCGTTAGCCAATCCACGGATGCGCCCCTCCCCGGAGAGGGGGCGCGGAGGGCCCGCCCCCGCCGCCACCACGGGTGTGAGGCGGCCAGCCTGGCGCGGCTCCCTCTGCCCGGCAGCCTTCCCAGGTAACCGGGTTCGGCGGGAGGGCCGGGGGTCGCGCGGCCCCCTCGCTCCCTGGGAGGCGTGCACACTGCCGCGGCGGGGCCCGTGCGGGCCGGAGGCCCGTGCGCGCGTCGGACTGACGGGCCGCAGCCTGTGGGCGGGGTTGCGTGCGTGACGGGCGGCCGTGCCCCGCGGTGTGTCAGGCCTGCGCAGGGAAAGCTCGGCAGAACCGAGGGGTCCGGGTCCGCCTGCTGCGGCCTGCCCCGGGTCGCGGGGCGCAGGCGCGGCGGTGGGCGGGGGTCGTCCCCGGGAGCGCCTTTGTTCCCGGCGCGCTGAGGGCGGAGCCTCGCCCCGTCCCGCCCCCGCGCTCAGTCCCCGCCCCGCGTCCGCCCGCAGGAGCTGCCACCGGGTCCCGCTCGCCTCCCCGGCCGCCGCCGCCTCCGCCGCCCCTGGCCCGCCGGCTTGCGTCGCCGAGGTCGCTGCAGCATGGCGGGAGTCGTGACCCCCTGCGCCAACGGCTGCGGGCCCGGCGCGCCCTCGGAAGCCGAGGTGCTGCACCTCTGCCGCAGCCTCGAGGTGGGCACCGTCATGACTTTGTTCTACTCCAAGAAGTCGCAGCGGCCAGAACGGAAGACCTTCCAGGTCAAGTTGGAGACGCGCCAGATCACATGGAGCCGCGGCGCGGACAAAATCGAGGGGTCCAGTAAGTGCGCCCCACTCCGGCCTGCCTCGCGCCTGCCCGCCTCCCAAACACTTGGGCAAACTTTCGGGCCTCGCGCCTGGCGCCCCGTCTCCGCCCAGTCCCTGGTGATCACTGGGGCGGGTGGAGGGGGGCATCCGGGTCTTGGATCACCTGATAGGACACCCCCCTCCCCCAGCAGGGGGAGTGTTCCAGGCACTTTGCCCTGAGGCCTAAGAGTCCTCACTGGTTGGACAAGTGGAGTGGGATTCCGGCCCTTAGAATAGGGCGGCTGTCAGCGACTGTGAGGGGAAACCAAGGCAGGGACCCCCCCCCCCCCATCCAACCTGAGAACCTGGGGAACCGACAAGATCTTCCTGCCCACTGCCATTTCTCCAGAGTGTGCTGTCTGTGAAAACTCTTTAAGAGCTCCCGGATGGGCTCATTGGAATCCTCATGTAGATCTTAGGCAGATGTTGGGGTAGGGCTGGTTGTCGAGCAGAGCGGGCCTACTCATCTCCCTCTTAAAGATAGGGGAGAACGTGGTCCTTTGGGAGGGTGGGGTACAGAAGCTAAAACAGTGGCTGCTTTGCCCCGTGAATGCTTTTTTTTGTCCCAAATCTGAATTTTGGATGTCCATGTTGCTAGGCAGCCATCCCAAGCCAGAGTCAGGGTTCCTGGTCCAACTCCCAGGCTCCTTTGCCCTTGCAGCATATAACAAGGAGCTTGCATTCAGAAAGGTTCCCTGGCCTTGGGGTTCTCCTCTCCAGAGCTGACAGCCAGTTTGAGGTCCAGTCCTTTGTGTTAGATGTTCTAGTGAGCACAGGGTAGCCTAGAGTTGCTCCTCTGGTTTCCTGTTGTAGCCTTCCCAGACCTGAGTTTGGTGGGTTTACACCAGTCTCTGGTGGACCTAGTAAGTCAGGGGTTTTGAGAAACCTCAGCTCTTTCTGATAGTCATTTTCCTCGGTGTGAGGCAGGATGAGGAGATGGTGTCCATGTCTTTGCAACTCCAGGCTTTGAGATGTTTCTTGCAAGAACCCCCAAAGAGACTATAGTTGAAGAGACTTAGCCTAAGAACCAGGTCTGTGTTAGAGAAGGGGGGGGGTGGTGGTGTCAGGAAGTAACAACAGAGAGTAGGTCCCACAGATCTTCCTGAGTATGGTGTACATGTGTGTAGATGGGTGAGGAGATGAGGAGGAAGGAAGGTTTTTGTGGTAAGACAGCCATAGAACTGGCCCTTAACCATCACCAGTGGCCATCAGCCCTGGCCTCCCCTGGAAGAACATTTCAGTGATTTTCAGCGTTGGGGGATGGTACTGCAGACAGTTCTGGTAGTCCTGAGACATCACTCAGACATCAGGTTGCAGGCATGGCATTTTATGTTTGTAGTATTTCCTGTGTTTAAGTGGTGGCATTAGTTCCCCGGTAGCTAGCTCTTGGTAACAACTGCATTGTAAATGGTGTGCGTGACCAGTAGGCAGTATGTGTAGCCCAGTGGTGGAAGACAGGTATGCATTTGAAGCCAGTATGTTAGTTGTATGTCACCCAGCCAGGTACTTTCCTAATTTCAGCCTTGGTTCCTCTGTAAGTTTGTAGAAGTATATTTACTATAAATGGCCACTTTTGGAAGTGAGATAGTTGGTGTAAAGTAAGCAGACTAAATATGTAATAGATGTGAGCGGAGATGTTACAGAAGTTTAAAAACCAGTTATTAGTAGCAGTAGCTGTGGTAGATGCTTGTCCTCCTAGACCCTGGGATGGGGCTTCTGAGGGAGGTCTAATGTGGCTGTTAAGAGAAAGAAAGGGCTTGGAGGGAGGAGGGCCGAGAGAGGTTCACATTCTCCGTAATTCATTACCCAGGAAAAAAGAGGAAACTCTTATTTTGCCATACATCGTTTACCTATCTGTTCACCTGTCATGTAGAATGAGTTTCTGTAAAGAACATGTTTGGAGTTTTGTACATTGGATGTTATTGTGAGTTGGGGCCTGGACAGAAAGAAGGGACTTAGAGACAGAACCATCCAGTCCGTTTTGTCTCTCTTGGGTCTTTGAGGGTGGGTGGCAGGAATATAGAGGACATCCCCTCCCCAGACCCACAAAAGTCACCCAGAGATATGAATGTTTTCATTGGGCCCAGCCCTGTGATTTTTGGGGTCCAGAATGAAGGCTGCAGACTAGCCTGTGTGGACTTAACACCTTGTAAGTGGAACCCACCACTGAAGCCCTGTCCCACGTCTGCCAGGATGCACCTCACTGCCTTTGTGGGTCCCCAAACCTGCAGCCTCCTGCAGATTGCCAGCTGGGTCCCCTACTGTCTGGTCGCTTGTTCAGATGCCTCAGGTATTTGACTTTTTGCTGATAACCTTATCCCTGCCCGAAGCCAGGCCAGAGAGAAAGACTATCGCTGCCTGCCCTCAGGGTGCTCACAGAACCCAAGGACAGGCTGACTGCCATTTCCTAAATCTTGAGTTCTCTCACTGTGACACTTGTGAAACTAGCTAGCACCTTCTGATGTCTAAAGCGGCGGTCTGGCTTGAGATGTGCTCTGGTGCTGTTTGGTTGTGTGACTAGTCAGGCTGGCGTCTGGCATTTATGTTGTAGAATGTAGTGAGTTAAAAGCAGCCATAGACTTCCTGCCTGGTGCTAAACAGACTTTTCACTCTTACTGCAGGCTGGTCCTCAGAGGACCCTGCTCCCAGGTTGTGGTGGAGTTTGGCCTTGGTCTCGTGTTTTCTGTAGCCTTTGTTGCCCCTTGTGAAGAGAAACCTCCATGTTTAGGTGGTATTTACAGGCAGAGACCTCCATTTGCATAGTAGACGCCCTCCTAGGCGTTGGCTCCGTAGCTTTTCATCTGTAATGCCTGTAGTGAGATAGCTCAGACCTATCCTTAGCAAGGTTGTCCAGTTAAGGCCACTGTTGGCATAGTAGCGCCAGTAGAGACTCTAAAGGTATGCTGTTGCTGTGGTGAAGATTGCAGTTCTGAGGGGCTGGCTCTGAGGGTGACTCTGTGGCACCTAAGAATGGTCTGCACATGTCCCTCAAGGATTCCTTTTTGCTGGCTCACAGAGAGCAGCAGAAGCTTAGGCCTGGACCTCCAGAGCTAGCCATTCCCATCATGTGTTTCCTCTTTGACTGTCATTTTTCCAGGGGAAGTTAGACCTCTTAGTGTTTCCTTGGCACCTCCGGCTTGCCTGCTGTGAGAGTTTTCAGGTCCCCTGAACCTGCTTCATAAATGACTAGCAAAGTTGAGCAAACATAGTATCAGGAAGCCCAACACTCCAGCTTCTCCCCCGGACTTTGTGTCTGGATGGGGAGGTCTGCATAGATGCACATAGACTTGACTTGGAGTTTAGAGAGCTTGATCACATTGCTTCAAGTGGCCCTTTGGAATTATGGGCATTTATTTGTTCAGTAAACATTGTTTGTACACCCCTCATTTGACTTGTGGAGGAGACAAGACCAGAATGAGCGCAGAGTAGTAAAGCCCTGGGCGGTGAACACACACTGTCTGCAGCTCGCCTGCTCTGTGATCACCAACGGACTATGTGTCCTTCTGAGCTTCTTATCTGTTCACAGCACCGACTTCATGGTTCCTAACGAGGCTTGGAGGAGTGTTTGTGTAAAGTACTTGGCACCTAGGGTGGTATGGTGAACATGCTTAATGTGTGGAATCTGACAGGAGAGAAATAGGATCAAGTCCCCAAGAGGGCCAGGTTAGAATAGATGTGTCTGTTGTGGTCAGGGGCTGGTGCCTGTTCACCAAGTCCTTTTTTTTTTTTTTTTTTTTTTTTGGTTTTTTTCGAGACAGGATTTCTCTGTGTAGCCCTGGCTATCCTGGAACTCACTTTGTAGACCAGGTTGGTCTCGAACTCAGAAATCCACCTGCCTCTGCCTCCCAAGTGCTGGGATTAAAGGCTCAAATCCTTTGATGAAGGGTGTGAAGCTGCAGTTCTCAGCAGGGCCTCTGTCTGTGGTCAGGGCTCTCTACTACCTTGGGCATTGGTGTGGAGAGAAGGCAGTTAGTTGGCTGAGAGTGGCTGCTTGGACATCAGAGTTTGTCTCTAAGCCAGTTCAGCACTTGAGTTGGCCTCACTGTCTGAATGATAGGGGAGGCCCAGTCTTCCAGGAAGTGCTGTGACACAGCCCAGAATGGCAGGGCTACATCCGCTTCTGTTAACTCAGAGTGTTTCTTCTCACTCTCTCCTTTCCTATGGGAAGGGTTTCAAGGTCAGTGTATCCTTCACTGAGTACACTGGAGGAAGTGGTAAGGCCGGAGGTCATAGAAGCCTGCCGTTGAGTCTTGCTGTTAGGAGACTGACTCTCCCTTCTCAGGAGAGGTGTTGGGGAGGAGGACGTGAACGTTTTGGTGTACCATGTAGCCATGTAGAGTGCTCCATGACCTTGGATAATGACAAGGGAAACCTAGTGTCCTTGGGCAGCTAATCCTACCCTCCTGGTAGCTGAGCCGTGAACACCCAAATGTGTGGCTAGAGGCAGTGTGTCCTTGTGACCCTGGGTAAGTTACTTTCTATAGAACAATTCTTTGCCAGGTACGGCAAGTTCAAGGCCATCTTGGCTACATACTGAGTTACATATAGACCAGTCTGGGCTACAAGGTGAGAGTTCAGTCTCAAAAAACAAAAAGCAGACAAAAAAATTTTTTTCTTCCTCATGGAGTTGACAGGCTAAAATTAATAAAGTAAGAGTGCGTCTAAGCATGAGAGGTGTTTGAGAAATGACCAGCAGCATGTTTGACACCTGGGACCCTTAGTCATGCCTTCCCTTTGCCCTCTTGTTAGTTAACAGCAGAGTTCTGCTTACCACTGGGGTGTGGCTGGAAGCCTGTTGTCTCCTTGAGTTTGGATACGAAGAAGGATGGATCTGGTGTTTGAGTAATGTTCTGGGAGTGCATGGTGCGCTTTCTCACCCTCTGCAGTGGCTCTGCGCTTCCAGAGAAACCAGGAGTTAATTGTCCCTATCAGGAAACAAAGGTCCCAGAAGTGAAGTCATGGAGCATAGTTTAAGTGATTTAAGGGATTTCTGATTTTTGCTATAGTATTGTTTATTCTCCTAGTCTAGGTTGTAACAGTAAGGTGGACTGTTGTGTAGATACTCGACCTCTGTTCTATACTCTGGTCACATGGGTTTATCCAGCCCAGGCTTTCATCGGTGGACAAGCTAGACTCAGTGCCACTATACCAGTCTCCAGACTTGTCCTGGGCATGGTCCTTAGATGGATGGCTTGGTACTGTCTGACATAGAGGCCAGAGCACCTCATCCCCGGACTTAGCCCTACTAGTCCATGGTAACAGCCTATTAGTACCTATGCAGAGAGAGGGTCACAGGGTTCCAGGTGCAGCAAGAAGCACCTTCCCAGGCTCCCCTCACAACAGAGTCCAGCGTACCTCCATTTCTGTGTCCCTATATCCATCCATCAGGTGTCGGGTGGGCCTAGCTGATGTTCTGGGCACACCTGGCTGGGTGAGGTTTCCTCTGCTTCTGCCAGTTTATGTATGGTAGCACTCAACTAGGTTGCCTTCATGCCAGCCTAGCCACTCTTTAAAAAGGAAGGGAGGGGAGAGGCTGGAGAGATGGCTCAGTGGTTAGAGCACTGACTACTCTTCCAGAGGCCCCAGGTGTGAATCCCAGCACAGTCATCTGTAACCTTAGTCCTAGCAGGAAACCTGATGTCCTCTTCTGGCCTCTGTAGGCACTCATACGGTCATGTGTTCAGGCAAATATTCATACGTATAAAATAAAAATAAATCTCAATAAAAAAGAACTGTGGCTTCCTTGGGCCTCACTGGATCACTGAGCAAGCAAGGTGCCACGCGTGCTCTGGCTTCTCACTGTGGCAAGCACTGTAGAGTCTCGTAGTGAACATACAGTTAGGGCAGAAACAGACAGACAAATAATTACAGGGTGTGGTGACTGCTGTAAGGAAACAAGCATAGGCCGCTCTGTCAGAAGGATGGTTGAGGGCATGCTGCCGACCTCACATTGGTGGCATAAAGGTTCATTTGTCCTTTATGTTACATATACTATCCATCTAAGCCACATCACTGTTTGGAGGGTGGCCCAGTGGTCTAGGTCAGGTCTGTAGGTCAGGTCTGTAGTGTAGATCTGAATGGACACTGTGGGCAGACTAAGCTAGAGAGGAATTTGGAGTCTAGTGGCTAGAAAGGAAAGGTTTCTCTGTAAAGCTGGGTACAGTGTGTGTGACCTTCGAGAGACAGCACTCAAGACTCTGAAACCCTCCTATAATGACCCCCTTAGCCTTGCTTGAGCCCCCTGAGCATCATCTGTTGTGATCTTAGTGTTTCTCCTGTAGCCTCAGAACCAGAGCTTCTTATAGCATCTTATCATGGTTGCTCCCACAGCTCCAGAGAACTGGAAACTCAGGCTTCTAGAGGCTTCAGAGAATCTGTTTTTGGCCCCCTGAGAGCAAGAAGTACTGGGCCATGAGCTGAGTGCTGGAGAGCTGTGGGGAGAGTTGGTGGGCACCATGGGGTTGATCTCAAGAGTCTCTACCTGCATTCCTGGCTCAGCCCTTGGTGCTCTCATGTTCTCCTTTCAAGAAGAGGTCTGAGGTAGTGCTGGGCTAGCCTTTGAGAGGCTGTAGTGGCTTTGTGCCTGGCACAAGTATTTGCAGTTTACTCTTACCTCCCAGGAACCAGGCCCATCCTGGGGGAAGCAGGGAGGAGCTCCTTTTTATAGCTGCATGGAGACTTTGTGTATAGGCTCTGCTGCTTCCTTCCGGCTCCTGCCCTTCCCGTGCTGGCCAGAGGCCTTTGCTTCAGCAAAATTCAGGAGTAAATGGGCGAGGCTTTCTCCAGCAGAAGACTGGCATCTCCTCTATTGAGCCCAGATCTGGCAGAGAGGAGTTGGGTAAGCAAGAAAAAGAGATGGCCCAGTCCTTAATCCTGGGGAGTTTGAAATCCAGAAGCAGATGGGATACCAGGACTCACAGGAGACAGCACTGACTTAGAGTGCTTAGGGCTGAGCCCAAGGGCCCAGATCTTTCCCTGGCAGCCTATCCTTTACTGTATAGGCTCTTCCCCTACTGATTGACACATCAGCACAGGGTAGAGGCTCCTGAAGTAAAGCAGAACATAGACACGGAAGAGTGTACAGTCCAACCAGTGAGAGAACTCATATACTACTTGTTTGTGGATATAATTTTTCTTCAGCTCAAGTTGGGTATTCATTTCGGGTTGACTTCCTGGAGATGTAGGTGAGTTAAAAGTCTTATACAGTGATTCTTGGGGACATGTGTACCTGAGCGTTAGAGTCCTTGTCTTGGCCATAGCTGTGATAAGAGTACGGCCTTGACAATATAATTTCTGGCTGTGTAGGTAGATGTAAGTGTATGCTGGGGCCATTCCAGCCTCAGGCCTAAGTTCATAGAGTGGTTAGCCTGAGAAAGCAGAGGAAAGCCTTTGTTATCCGTTAGCCCACAGGTTTCTCAGCCTCAGGTGGTGGTAGGTCAGCACAGGTGTAGAGTTCCGTCCCTTGACAGGTTAGGGGGTTGGCACAGGCAGTGACGGTCCTTCTCTAAGGCTCTGTAGACCACGTAATGGCCTCACCTGATACCTTACATACAGCTTTTCTCTTCCCACCCCAGTCACTTTCTCATCCAGAACAGTAAAAGAGTGCGATGTGCTTGTGTTCTTGGGACCACTTAGCATAGCTACCAGGGAGGTTCAGAAGGTGACAGTGGCACTTTATCAGTTTTGTGGCAGGCCCCTTGAGCCCAGCAGTGACATGAGAGCACTTGGTTCCAGACTGCTTCTGAGCGGTTGTCCTGATTTCTACTCTGAGAACTGGCCTGCACTAGAAACATGAAGTTCATCCTAGCATGGATGTATGTTGGTGGGGAATTGGGTGAGTGCTTCACCGTAACTGTGGGTGGGCTCACAAGGTAGTTGAAGACCTTTCTCTGGGACTTTGCTTTTCTAGGAAGCAAAAGGGGAGTAGCTTTGGCTGGCAGGACTGAAGGATTATGGCAGAGGCTATGGAGGGGCTGGGCCATGAAGCTCCAAAGCAGGGGAACCTCCTGGGGTATAAAGAAATAGGTCTGTGGTCACCAAGCCTCCAACTTGATGACTCCCTTTGTCATTGGGAATTAACCTCTGTGACCTTCTGTTGTATAAGCAAGAGGTAAGAGAATATGCTGAGTATTTTGGCAAGGGAAACTACCTCCACCTCCCCAACCCCCCCTCCCCCCTCTCTTCTTCAGCCTGAAGCTGCTTTGTTTGCTTTGTGGTAGGGAGAGCCCAGATTTTCCCTTCTCCTTCTGACCAGGGCTTGTCGTCTGCCCTTTGGGAGGGGCATGCATAGGCAGGGCAGCAGAGAGGCAGCAGTCAGCTGAGGATGTGAGGTTGGTCAGCCGAGAAAGACGCTCATTATAGTTTTCTTTCCTTGTACACTTGTTAAGTTTCTGCTAGGTATGGAGTAGTGAAGATGATAGACATGGTTCGTGTCCTCAAGGAATTTACAAAAAACAGCCAAACCGCCTTAGAACATACATAGAACTGAGAGCTAGCTCGATCAGTGGGTAAAGATACTTGCCATGCAAGCCTGACAACCTTGGATCACTGGAACCCATAGCTGTCCTCTGGCCTTCCCAAGTGTTATGGGATGTGTGCACCCTTACACATTACATGTACACACACATACGCACATACACACAAATAATAATAATAGAATATATATGTGTGTGTGTGTGTGTGTGGCTTTTATTATGAGTGCCATAAAGCAGCCTGGAGCCCTGCCATTCTCCTTGTGTTGCTCCGACTTGGCTGCTTCCCACAGGGATCCCAAGGCAGTGCAGAGCACAAGCCAAGGGCGCATCAGCTTGACTTTGAGATATCGTTGGCTCTGCCACTTGCCAACTGTCACCTTGGGTAGGATCATTAACCACTCTCTGCTCAGTGTCCTTGCTTGGGGAATGGGAACCCTAAGACTTGTTTTACAGTACTGGTTGTAAGGATGAAACAGCTCAGTTTAATTAAGAGCTTGATGTAATATGTGTAGCAAACATGCCAGAGATGAGTGACAGGACACCAGATGCCACTGCTGCTGCTGCCCTCCCCACCTGCAGAGGCATCGGCCTCATCCTCTGTGCTTTGTAGTTTCTGAGAACTGTCTGCAGGCTGTTTAACACAGCCTGTTAACACGGGCAAGCCCAGCCCTTCCTCCGTGGTGGAGCTCTCCCTCCTCGTTTATGCCCTTCTTACAGCTGTTCATTATGAATAACAGTCAGCTGGGCTGGCAGGGTTGGACTAACGAGAAACAGAAATCAAAAAAACTTGAGAACGAGTATGTTTTGAGGTCAGTATACAACTTGGGGGAGTTGGTTCTCTCCTTGTACCATGTGGGTCCGGGGGATTGAACTCGGGTCGTCAGGCTTGGCAGCCGGTGTCTTCTGCTGAGCCATTTTGCTAGGCCTGAGAGAAGAGAATCTTGCTGGGTGGTTGTGAAGTTTACAGTTCATATTGTTGGTATACCCAGAGGAGCATAGCCAGAAGCCTAGGGTTTTGGGTGAGAGAAGATAATATTTGCTTTGAAGTGTGTGTGTGTGTGTGTGTGTGTGTGTGTTTCTCAGGTGGAGAGATAGGAATAGGAAATAAGCAGTTGAAGTGTGGTGCCAGACATTTGGAGACTAGAGATGTTTTGTGAGTTGTCTATATAACAGAAGGAATTAAAGCTGTGGACATTAGTATCATTGAGGAGAAAGCAGAGCACAAGAACAGAGGACTGTGGCCCATGTTTAATTGGGTCGGCCTTTAGCACACAAAGAAGCAGGAAAGGCTGGGTAAGGTTGTGTGGAAAAAGTCAAGAGCAGAACACCAAATAGAAGGGAGGTTGTGCACACAGAGCACCACAGATGTCTCCCTACCGCTCCATTCTTTGTATGACCTCAGAGTTATCTGCTTCCCCATCTGTTTCCTCCATCAGGCTGGGATTTTCTGAAGGGCAGGAACTCAGTGCCCATTGATCTGTTTCCCCAGGACCCAACTTAGGGCCTGGGGTAGAGCAGATAGATGTCTGGTAACTAACAAAAGTCATGAACCGAGTAAATGAGCTTCAGGTGACTGAGGTCTCTTCTGACTCTGTGTTCCCTGTGGGCTCTTCTTTCCCTTCCTTCCTTCCTCCTTCCTTTGGGACTTATCTATGCTGTTACCACTTGAAATAAGCTATGTTTTAAGGAAGAGGGCTGCCTGGGCAGTGTGAACCCTTCTGTGACCTCCTGACCTCCTTTCTCTTTCTCTATGTACCCATTATCAGTGTGGGTACTGCCATGAGGACTCTCCAGAACCCCCATCTGCCATGAATCACCATTTGATTCGATAGACCCATTGGGTCCCATCCCTCATTTGCCTAAACAGGAAAGTCATCTAGAATCTGGTCTCTAGGTGTGGCCTTGTATATTGGTGAGGATTGTGCACTGAAGCAATTTGTACAGAGCACTGCAAGTCCCATGTGCTAGGGGGCCGTGGACCTCTATCCAGCTGTCTGAATGGCTGTTTCCTGTTTACCAAGGTAGGAAAGAAGCTGAATGCAGAGTTAGGCTGAGCTTCTCTTGGACAGGTTGGAGGCAGTGTCTTGTGAGTGAGTGTAAACTGGTTTGGCTAGGGGTCACTGAGGGGGGGTTACTGTTCCTTTCTTCTACAGTTGCTGGTGTGCAGCAACTGCTTGCTGCACAGGCACAGGAAGGAGAGTATGTCTTGGCACCACCTTCTCTGCCATGTGACCCTGTGGGGGATATTCATCTGTGGGACTGTTTGGAAAGTGGCTTTGTTGGAGGTGGGAATGCTAGGACAGGAGTGCTGGCCCAGAGCCATGGGTCTAAATTAAGGTTTGGGGTTTTGTGACTTGGCTCCCCAGCCTGTGTACTAAAGACCTCTAAAAAGATTTAGTGTCCCATTCTTTTTATTCTCCTTCTCTGGTGTTCCTGCTGGTGAACTCTGACGGGTTTATAGAATACTTACCAACAACATCCATCTGCAGTGGGTGCACAGCGTGGTTGTCCCACTGTGATGGGCAAGAGAGCTGATGACAGGCATGTGCCTAGCCTGATGTCTGGGAAGAGTCTGCTTTCAGGAACCAAGCACCAGAAGAGCCATCTTCCCCCCTTTTCAGGCTGCAGACTGGCTGGCAGCTACTTAGCCTGTCCCTGTGACAGCACTGTTTCTTCTGCTTACTGAGTGAGTTGAGTCCTGTCTGAGGTGTAAGAACCTGTTCTACAGAAGAAGCAGGCTCTCACCCAGCCCTGAGTGCCACCTTCATGGCTGTCAGAGTGTTTGGGGTTAGTTCTCACCTGGAGTGCCCCAGATGAGAAGTCTTTTAGAGGGACACTGGCATGTCTAAAAGTTTCTTGCTGTCTGTGTGAGCATCGTCCAGATGCTACATTCTGAGTAAGGCTGATCTCTAGTCTCAGGGTCTCGAGTTAGGAATCTGTCCCTGGGTTGAGGAAGGCAGAACAGAGAGGAAAGGAGATGGAAAGGGAACATTAGCCTTCCCAGAGTTCCTGCCTCATCATACAAACTTTGATTTTACAAATTTAGTCTTTTATCATTTGCCTCAGATCTTAGAGAGGCAGCAAGTACATTTCAACTCCTACCAAAGCCAAAATAGAAGATTGAAATGATGGGACAGATGAGGGCTGGTGTCCCCAGTGGATGTTTGGGTAGTGGGCACCCCTAACTTATTTTGTTGATCCAGAAAGGAAAATAGTTAGTTCATCTTTGCAATTTCAGATCTTCCCCCCCCCCCCCGGACTATACCTGTGGGATACACATGCCTACACTGTGGGGTTTGCTGTAGACTCAGGAAGTAGTATCTTAGCTCATCTTTACATATACTACTTTGTGAGACCTATTCCCCACAGGTCCTCATCCTGTAAGGCCTGTTGAGAGCTGGGAAATAACTGCTTGGATTCTTTCCTGGTGGCCTTTATCTTCAGGAAAACTCATAGAGGTTTGAGTTTGCCCTAAGGGCAGAGCCCTGGCAGGCAGCTGTGCCATCTCCCCCATGGCTGTTCCCTGTCAGTAACACCAGGCACACAGACAGGTGCTTATCAGTAAGGCCCTTATCTTGTGAAGTGAGAAGAATTCAGTTTTCCAGCTTGGGAAACTGAATCTGAAAGAATGACGGACTACTAGAACCTCACAGGTGGAATTGAAGAGCCCTGTGGTTCTTGGTTCTTCCCGCTAGGGCTGGCAGCTTTAGGAACAGATATCTGATCAGGGCAGACTTTGTGAGAGCACAGGAGTAGGAAGGTCTCCACTGGGGCACTGAGGAGCACAGACCACCAGGATTCTGCCTGGTATACTAGACTGTCTGGCCTTAGAGCTACCGTGTGATGTTAGTCCCTGGCATAGGTGTAGGTGGTTCTTCATTATTCAGATCTTTTTGAGAAGAGCCTGTCATGGTAGCTCACCTAGCGATGTCAGCACTCTGGAGGCTGAATTTGGAGAACTGCAAGATCCAGGGCTATCTATCTCAAAAAAGACAGAAACAGAAGTAACAAAAGAAAAACCAAGTCTTGATTTCATTTTAACAGTGTATAAAGATTAAGTGTAAAGGACTGGGCGTCCCTTGCTTCCGAGGCAACCCAGGCCATTCCTAAGGCCTGGGTAAGCCTTCTGGCTCGGCTCAGAGCTCTTGTCCTTGGAGGACTGCCTGTATCACAGCTCCTGACAGGTTGTGCTAGCTAGCTATGGCCATTCAGGTTATTGTAAGCCTGAAGTTGGGCCATTGTTGCATCACGGTCCCCGGTTGTGGAAATCTGCCCTTGTTTCAGCACATATCTTCTTTTCATTTCCCAGCCTCTGGACATCAGGGCCTCTCCAAATGCTGTTCTCCCATAGTTGTTAGGAAGAAGGGAATGCTAGCTCCAGGGTCTTCCAGGCATAGGGAATGAATATCTAAGCAGTTGTGAATGCACACACACATGTACTTACACACACAGTCATTCCTGACATACAGACAGTGGCTGGGCTGGCAGTCTTCCTCTTCTGCAACTGAGGCAGAGGTTGTATCTGATGAGTTAGTCTCTTCCCTGTGGTGGCAGTTTCTGGGAATGAGCCTGGGCTCTGTCTGTCTGTCTGACCTGACACACAGGCTGTGCTCTCATGGCCTAGAAGGCTATTTTCATTGCTGTCAGTCCTTCTCATCTGACTTCATAGACTTAGGGTATCAGGGTCATGCTGAGTCTTCTTATGGGAGGAGGAGGAGGAAGGAGGGATCAGTGTGACTGGAGGTCAGTGTGACTTAGGAGAGGGATGCCTCCCTGCCCTGGGCCTTTCTGCTTCCTATTTAATCGTATTCCTGTTCTAACTTAGACTCTGTGCAAATGTGTCTAGAACACAGAGCAGGCTAGAGCTCACCTGGGCCCACTGGCTCTGTGCACATACACACACCATCCATGTGTGCACGTATATATGTAGGGGAAGCACATATGGCCTACCCATGAGCCTTAGACAGACTTTATAGCTACCTGTCTATTGTGTATACACCTTATTGTGTACAGTCTGTGGGGGCAGCATCAAGAAAGACCTTAACTGTGGATCATGTAGGTGTGTGTGTGCATGCACACACATGGGTGGATGTGTAGGAGGGGAATGATAGCTTTGCACTGGAAGAATATTCTAGTTTCTGTTTCAAAGGGCAGAGTTTTTGGTGGTTGTGTGGTGTGTGATGTAGGCATTTCCTCCTAATGGTAGCTCTTCCACCTTTAGAAACTGTGTTATCAAGTTGTGGGTTTGTGACCCAGCTCTCCACCCTCATTTTAGAACTGAGTAGAAAACCTCTGTTTCACTCCATCCTCTATGCCTTTTCCCTGGGCAGATCCATGAGCCTGCATGTTTCTCACTTTCGCATTCAGTGGGTATTGGAAGGGGCTCTGCCACCGTGGAATTTAAGGAACAGACATTCATTTCATAGCAGCCTGAGGCATAGACCGGATGATTATTGCAGGATGGAGCTTCCCGTTTGGATCTCTAGTAGGAGACAATCCAGTGGTAGAACTGAGGCCAGGATCCAGGATGCGATGGGGGCAGGAACATTTGATGTTCTTGCTGTAGGCCTGACTTGGGTTAGAAGGATCAGAGAGGGCAAGACAAAAACTCAAGGTAAATCTCTGAGCCCCATCATGAGAACCTCAAAAGCTGTAAAGGGAGTGACCTCAAGGTAGGTTAGTGGGTATTCACAGGAGGAACATGAGTGGGCCTACAGGACCAGGTGTCAAACAATGTTTTATGGTTTGGAAGAGACAGGAAGGAAAGCTAGTTGGTGAGAACTGTGACCACCAACAGGAAAGCTCAGACTTCCTGCTGGAGGATGGACCTGGGGGCTTTGCTGAGGGGACAGAGTTGGTCTGGGTAAAGCCATTGCTGTTTGTGGTAGCAGAGCAGGGGGTGGGACCACAGTGTTGCCATTATTCCAGGTGGGGCAGATGAGGCTACTGTGGCTGACTCAAGGGACAAGACAGGAAGACTTCCAGGTGCCGGTTGGAGCCTTTGGGATGTTCTAGCCATGCTGGTGTTTAGAACTAGAATCTAAGGGGAATTTACTCAGAAAGGGGACTGGTTAGAACATTTTAGGAAGTTCCCGAGCTGAGGGAAAGCTCATTGTCAAACCCGAATCTCCTGATGTTTTCTTCTGTCCAGGCTCCCAGCTAGTTCAGGGATGGAGTGGGTGTACAGTAAGGGCAGCTATAGCAGGATCTCTCAGACCTAAGTGGGCTGAGAGCCCAATCAGAGCAGGCTCTGGCTAAGGAACAGCTCCCTTTTTGTGGGCACACAGTTTCCATGTTTTCGGGGCCACTTTTGGTCTTGCCAGCGTCCTCGCTGATGTTCTTCTCACCCTTTATAAGTGTAACAGTGGATTCAGGGCAGTTGTCTCTTCTCAGACTCACAGTTAATGTGATGTAGAGCCAGATTCTAATCCTTACAGCCTACTACCCCATGGCCCTGAGGAACTGAGTCAGACCCTTGGCTCTTTAGTGGTCACTTGCTAACAGTTACTCTGTCTGTCTGTCACTCAGGTTAGTAGCCAGTACCTATCGTTTACCTCAGGCTCGTGTATGTGCCTCACCTTTGCTTGTGAAGGTATGGGGAGAGTTGAGAATACCTTTGTAACTGAGATAAGGATACCAAGCTGCACAGCACAGACAGACTTGGACAGCCTCAGCCTAAACCAGAACTTGGCCTTTTGCTAAGAACTTGTGTGGGCATGTCTGGGGTGTGGGTCATTTCAGAATTTTCGAGTTTTCTGGATCTGATCCAACATTCTGTCTGGAATTCTGAGACCAATCTAGACTTGTCCAGCCCAGCCTCTAGGACTTTACCGATGGGTCTGCATGTGTATTGTGTTAGAAAGCGATCCACAAAGAACTAACTGCTTTGGATCCCTGTTCTTTTCCAGGTCTATCTAAGTGTATAACTTGTACTTCCAGCAATGGGACATAGATAGGGCAGGGGTAACACATATACTTACCTCCTTGTCCCCAAGAGCCTTCACCTTTAACAACAACAAAAGGCTCTGCTCCCCACCTCTCTGTTGCCTGGGGTAATTGCGTGGGTTTGGTCTGTGTCAGAGAAAGGGTTGTCTCTTTGTGGTCCAGCCCCTGAGGAAGGAGGGTGTGGAAGTGACTGAGAAGAGCAGGCTATGTCCCTCTGATGCTGACTGAGAGGACCTACCTTAGCTTGACCTTGGCCTTTACCGTCTTCCCAGTTGATATCCGTGAAATCAAGGAGATCCGTCCAGGGAAGACTTCACGGGACTTTGACCGCTACCAAGAAGACCCTGCCTTCCGGCCAGATCAATCACACTGCTTTGTCATCCTCTATGGAATGGAATTCCGCCTGAAGACCCTGAGTCTGCAAGGTGGGAAGACACGGGCTGAGAGGAGGTGGGGTGTAGGTAAGGGGACAGCCTGAGCTACACCTGCTCTTGTGGGAGCTATGTGCCCTTGGCTCAGCTGCTGCTCTGCTTACAGCCACATCTGAGGATGAAGTGAACATGTGGATGAAGGGCTTAACTTGGCTGATGGAGGATACACTGCAGGCAGCCACACCCCTGCAAATTGAGAGGTAAGAATCATCTTCATGTGGTTAAAACTAGGTATCTCGAAACCAAGGGAAAAGAGACAGAGACCTTAGGTCTCCTGTGCAGACAGAAGCTGCTCTTCTACTCAGGATTTAACTTAGCTGGAGAAGAGACCCTTACCTCAGGCTTTTCTCTCTCTTCAGGTGGCTCCGGAAGCAGTTCTACTCAGTGGATCGTAACCGAGAGGATCGGTAGGTGCTAAGCTGAGACGGATGCCTAACCAGTGGGGAGAGGCACCCAGAGCACTGGAGTCAAGAGAACTGAGTTACATTGGGAGGAGTTAGGGGTTCTGACACAAAAGTAGTTCATGCTGCCGAGCGTGGGGTCTAAAGATGGTTCTGGACTTAGAGGTGCGACTGGCAGTGCATCCAGAGGACCAGGAGCAGAGGAAGCAAAGACCAGATGGCCTGCTGTCAGTGCTGCTTTGTACTGTTGCAAGGCCCTCTGATAGTCCCCAGAGGCAGGAAGCCATGGGATGTGTAGAGGAGTGACTTGCTCTGACCTAGAGTTTCCTCAGTGTCCTAGATAGGCTTACAATTGCTGCAGTGAAACACCATGAACGAGCAGCTCGGGGAGGCAAGGGTTTATTCAGCTTCAGTTAGCTTCCTCCTTGCTGTTGATCACCAAAGGAAGCCAGGTCAGGAACTCAAACAGTGCAGGAACCTGGAGGCAGGAGCTGATGCAGAGGCCATGGAGGGCTGCTGCTTACTGGCTTGCTCCTCATGGCTTACTCAGCCTGGTTTCTTATAGAGTTCACTACCAGCCTAGAGGTGCCCCCACCCACCAACTTAGGGCTGGGCCCTCCCACACCAATCACTAATTAAGAAAATGCCCTGCAGGCTTGCCTACAGCTGGATCTTACAGAGGCATTTTCTCAATCGAGGCTCTCTCTTTTACTGATGACTCTGGCTTGTATCAAGAAGACATAAAACTAGGCAAACACACTCAAGCTTATACTGCTGTAGAGGGCTGTTAGACACTGTCCGACCATTCTGGGTGCAGGTGAGAGGGCTCAGGTTGAGGTAATAATGGTAGGAATTAGCTGGATTTGGGGCTATGTTCTTTGTTTAAAATTGCACCTAAAAGTCAGAGATCAATAGGCATTTGACTTGAGCGACTGGGAAGTAAAGTTGCCATTGGCTGAGACAAGAAGACAGTGGGAGGAACATACTGTGGGGAGCTTAGAGTCCAGTGTGGGTGTAAGTTTTATGGTGCATAATAGATGCCCAGGTAGAGAGGTATAGAGTCACCAGGCTGGTAGAATGAGTTCAAATGAGGAGGTCGGGCTGGAGGTAGTGACACAGGGGTGTGGACAGGTGAAATGGAAACTTTTGGGGTCCCAGATAAAAACTCAGGGACCCAGATAGCAAGCAAAGGGAAGAGGCCCAGTGGCCAGCTCCAGACGCTTCCACACGGGAAGCTAGGGAGGAGGAGCATGGTTACCCTCCCGTGTAACCATGCTGTGGGAAAAGCAGCTTCAGCCCGTGGTGAGACTTTAACATAGCGCTGGAGAGATGGCTCAGGGGTTAAGAGCACTCAGAGGTCCTGAGTTCAGTTCCCAGCAACCACATGGTGGCTCACAACCATCTGTAATGGGCTCCAATGCCCTCTTCTGGTATGTCTGATGATAGCAACAATGTACATAAAACACATAAAATATATAAAATACATAAAATAAATAATTAAATCTTTTTTAAAAAAGAGTTTTCATAGAGGGGAAGGGGCAACAAACAGTAAGCAGGGCAAGGTGGAGAGAGCAGCGTGATTTTATGACAGCGGGAAAGGGCAGAGACAGGCTTGACAGCAGCTTTCTGGCTGACTGAGGGCCAGGTGACCCAATGCTTGCTGCAGAACCCTGACTATAGGGCATTGGTTCTCAACCTGTGGGGCTCGACCCCTTTGGGAGGGTTGAATGATGCTATCCCAGGAGTCACCTAAGACTTTCCGCATTATAGACATTTACAGTAGGATTGATTCATAACAGTAGCAAAGTTATAGTTACAAAGCAGTTATAAAATAATTTTCTAGTTGGAGGCCACCACAACGTGAGGAGGAACTGTATTAAAGGGGCGCAGCGTTACTTTGAGAACTACTGTTCCAGAACATTCAATTATTGGTGAAGATCTGAGCCTTAGGGAATTTTGGTCTTTCCTGCCTGGCTTTATGCCAGAAGAGGGTGTGCTCTCTCTTTCCAGCACCCACGTCTCCCAGGAGAGCATCCTTTTCCATCTTTTTCATACTGTTGTTGTCCAAGCTGCCATGCCTAGAGTGTAGAGTGCACTGGTGCGCTCTTCCCTCTCAGTCCCCCTCCCTCTCCCGCCTCTCTCTTCCCTTCTGTCCCTCTCTCTGACTGAGTTCTTTTCCTGGAGCCAGTTTCCTGACAAGCCTCAGGAGTATGCTCAGCAGCAGCAGTTACATGTGGCTAAGGGTGCCCATGCTTCCTTCCCTGTTGCCTGTCCTTCCTTCCCTGCTGCCTGTCCTGGGGACTGTGGGTCCTAGGATGTCCCAATTAGTGTCGTTGGGCATTGCCCTGTCCTGTACAGGCAGAAGATCAGAGCTGGGGGCAACTGCTGGAAATGGCTTATTCTGCCTCCCACCCAGCTGACCTGTTTTCCTGAGCTTGGTCATTTGTGGTGTATTGGGCTTTTTCTCTTTCACATGCAGAAACTGAGGCCCAGAGAAAGGAAGGAGCTTCCATCTAGCACAGCATAAAGTTTGAAACTTGCTCCTAAGACTGCAGGTTCCCAGAGGATAGGTGTTTACCTGTCCATCCTTAGGCTCAGCCTAAAGTCCAAAGGGAATCCTTTTTCTCTCCTTAGTATATCAGCCAAGGACTTGAAGAACATGCTGTCACAGGTCAACTACCGAGTCCCCAATATGCGCTTCCTCCGAGAGCGGCTGACGGTAATGGACACTTGAGGCTATCTTCTGGCAAGGCAGGGGAGGCCAGTGACTCCTCCTAAGGGGCCTGACTGGCAGTCTTGCTCTGTACCATGTAGGACCTTGAACAGCGCAGCGGGGACATCACCTACGGGCAGTTTGCTCAGCTGTACCGCAGCCTCATGTACAGCGCCCAGAAGACGGTGCGTGAACCTCCCACCCTCCCTGTCCTTGGCTCAACTCCTCAGCGTCCTCTCATAGCCCTGCATGGGAGTTTTTGGTGCCATTACTCCAGCCATCCCCCCACTCCCCCTAGGGCATCTGCTCCCTAACCTTTTGAGAGCCCCTTTCCTCCCAGGGCTCCTCCTGACCAGGTTCTGTTCTCTGCAGATGGACCTTCCCTTCTTGGAAACCAGCGCTTTGAGGTTTGCTTTGGAACAGCCAATTGGGCTTTTTCTCTGGGTGGTTTCAGATCCAGGTGGGAAGCAGTGGGTGGATGGGGATGGGGCATAATAAACCACTGGGTATCTACACTAGACAGGGGCCCCTTGTCTACTGATCAAGTCAGCCAGTGCCAGACACTAGGTTTTCTCCCTGCAGGACTGGAGAGCGGCCAGAGCATTGCCAGGTGTCCCTTTCTGAGTTCCAGCAGTTCCTTCTTGAATACCAGGGGGTATGTCTGGGCCAGGGAGTCAAGCTGCAGGGTGGCTTCATCATTGGTGGCCTCCTCCATGACATCTTTACCTGACAGGAGCTGTGGGCTGTCGACCGGCTCCAGGTGCAGGAATTCATGCTCAGCTTCCTTCGAGACCCCTTGCGAGAGATTGAGGAGCCATACTTCTTATTGGATGAGGTGAGCCTCCCCTTTCCCACCATTCTGTTAGAGAAAACAGGTCAGGGTGACCAGAGCTGACCTGTGCTCTAAAAGCTGGGTATGCACTCTACTGCCTACTTTGCCAGTGGAGTCGAGACTGAGCACACTCTTGTATACCTCCTTCCATCCCAAGACTCACTCACTTTCTCCTCATTTACCCTTGTAGCTTGTCACCTTTCTGTTCTCCAAAGAGAACAGTGTGTGGAACTCACAACTGGATGCTGTGTGCCCAGACACCATGAACAACCCACTCTCTCACTATTGGATCTCCTCCTCACATAATACGTGAGTATGCCTCTTTCTGTTCATCCACCTTTCCTAAAGAGGGAGGAAGACCATATGTACCTCTCCTTGCTTATCCAGGTACCTGACTGGGGACCAGTTCTCCAGTGAGTCCTCCCTGGAAGCCTATGCTCGCTGCCTGAGGATGGGCTGTCGCTGCATTGAGTGTACGTTGGGTCTAAGGTTTGGAGAGGGAAGGTGAGAGGTCTGCCTGTTTGACCGTGGTGATATTGTTCCCTAGTGGACTGCTGGGATGGGCCAGACGGGATGCCAGTCATTTACCACGGGCACACTCTCACCACCAAGATCAAGTTCTCTGACGTCCTGCACACCATCAAGGAGCATGCTTTCGTAGCCTCAGAGTGAGTAGGCGTGCAGGTCACGGGCAACCTCCAGAAGGTCCTTTCACTCCTGGGATCCCTTGCATGGCTCACACCCACTCCTCCTGTCTCCTCTGCTCTCACCCCAGCCAGTTTCCTGAGTTCTCACCTCTGCTCCCTGCATCTCTGGCTAGCACTGAAGTGCATCTCATTCTCAAAAACACATGCCTGTAACTGTGGTCTCAGGTTATCTCCTTTTCCTTCATTGCCCAGAAGAGAATGTTTCCTATGAGCCGTTCTCAGTCGCTAGCTACCGCCAGGCCCACAGTCCCCACTGCACTGAAAGGATCTGCAAGCTGCACTGGGGGCTAATTCTCATCCTTCCTGACCTATTTTGTGTGGAATGTCTTGCTAGGCCAACTCAGCAACTCAGAGGCTCCCCCTCTGCAACACTTGCCTCTTCTTGGTTCCCACTGCCTCCCAGCTGCCTCCTGATGTGCCCCCACCCCAACTCCAGGGCTCCCTATCTTCAGAGGGATCCTGTGGATGAGGTGCTCAAGGCCCTTGACTCCCATTATTTCACTCTGTAAGGAACTGTTTAGACTGAGATTTGAACCACAATAACTGTAGCAGCAGTGTCACTGTCCTGGCCCGTTGCCTTCAGGTACCCAGTCATCCTGTCCATCGAGGACCACTGCAGCATTGCCCAGCAGAGAAACATGGCTCAGCACTTCAGAAAGGTGCTTGGTGATACACTCCTTACCAAGCCTGTGGACATTGCTGCTGACGGGCTTCCGTCTCCCAACCAGCTCAAGAGGAAGATCCTTATCAAGGTGTGGCGTCGGTGGCAGTAGAAACCTTGCATTAGGAGATGGGCTAGGTGTGGAATGGTTTTGGCATGACCTGGTCTGCTTCCACAGCACAAGAAGCTGGCTGAGGGCAGTGCCTATGAGGAGGTGCCTACCTCTGTGATGTACTCCGAGAATGACATCAGTAACTCCATCAAGAATGGTATCCTCTACTTGGAGGACCCCGTGAATCATGTGAGGTCTAACTGAGCCTGGACATGGTGGGGCAGTGTGTTGAACTCTGGCTTATAGGTCCCCTTTGCTCTCCTCCAGGAGTGGTATCCCCACTACTTTGTTCTGACTAGCAGCAAGATCTACTACTCTGAGGAGACCAGCAGTGACCAGGGCAATGAGGATGAAGAGGAGCCGAAGGAGGTAGAATTGTTGAGGGGCATGGGGTCAGCTGAATGAGAACTTGACAGTCACTGGGTATCTTTGCTGTCGTCCTGTCTAGGCCAGCGGCAGCACAGAGCTGCACTCGAGCGAGAAGTGGTTCCACGGGAAGCTCGGGGCTGGGCGTGACGGGCGTCACATTGCGGAGCGCCTGCTCACTGAGTACTGCATAGAGACTGGGGCTCCGGATGGCTCCTTCCTAGTGCGAGAAAGTGAGACCTTCGTGGGGGACTACACGCTGTCCTTCTGGTAACCCACATCTACTACCATACCCATGTTTAGTCTCTGTGTACAAAAGACTGTACCTAGACATAATTGGTTAACATTTTAGCCTTGGGTCTAGGTTTTCCATAAAACATAATTCATTCTTACACAGGCATGTGTGAACTTAAACATGTATGTTTGATGTGTATGTCTTCCTCCAAGCTTCCTTGGAGAATGACCTCCCTTTTTGAAATCTTATGCCTTGCCTAGTTATGTATTCTTTGGATCTCTGACCTGTTTTTGATGCCTCTCCCATCCTGTCTTCCCTCAGGCGGAATGGGAAAGTCCAGCACTGCCGTATCCACTCCCGGCAGGATGCTGGGACTCCTAAGTTCTTCTTGACAGATAACCTTGTCTTTGACTCTCTCTATGACCTCATCACACATTATCAGCAAGTACCCCTGCGCTGCAATGAGTTTGAGATGCGCCTTTCAGAGCCTGTTCCACAGACGAATGCCCATGAGAGCAAAGAGTGAGGACAGGGACAGGGATGGGAACAGGGGTAATGGTAGGACTGACTGGCCAGGGTCTAACTCTGTTGGTTTTCAGGTGGTACCATGCAAGCCTGACTAGAGCTCAGGCTGAACACATGCTGATGCGAGTGCCTCGGGATGGGGCCTTCCTGGTGCGGAAACGCAACGAGCCTAACTCATACGCCATCTCTTTCCGGTGAGGCATGCTGGACAGCTGTGGGTTCTTGTTGGGGTCTGGGCTGTCTTCCTTGCTGACTGTCCTGTCATTGTGAAGGGCTGAGGGAAAGATCAAGCACTGCCGAGTACAGCAGGAAGGCCAGACTGTGATGCTGGGGAACTCTGAGTTTGACAGCCTGGTTGACCTCATCAGCTACTATGAGAAGCACCCCCTGTACCGCAAAATGAAGCTGCGCTACCCCATCAACGAGGAGGCACTGGAGAAGATTGGGACAGCTGTGAGAAGGCCGGGGATGGGGGGAGCAGGGGGATACCAGTATAGTTAGAGGACATTCGCAATGTACTACTGTCTGAATGTGCTGAAAACTCACCTTGGGGTGTTTTCAAGTTCACATGGGAGCTCTAGGAGTAACTGGAGCCATGGTGTATAGCTGGAAGAAGTGGCACCTGAGCTGTGCCTGGGTATTCAATGTCCCCATGAGCTAAGCAGTAGGTGGCAAGACCTGGGAGCTCACATGGACTTGGTCTGGAGTGTGTGGGGCAGAGGGCAGAGTAGGTGCAATTGTATAGATGTGTTTGTTCTGTGGGAAGGCTTTGGAGGGAAGAATGTGGCTTGGTAGTGCAGAGGTTGCCAAGGGTTTGGGACCAGTGTTGTGGTTTTTAATAGGAGGCAGGCATCTCACACAGGATTGGTTGAGAGTTGTCATTTGTGACATGATAACTGGTCAGGGTCATGCTGTTCCCTGAAGAGAGGTGTGCTGGACCTTGGGCTCAGCCACTGAACAAACATTATGTGGTGCTGCTGGCAGCTCAGCAGCAGGTAACTCAGTCTTCAGGAGCCACAGTGGTAGATGTGGGGTAAGAGTACGAAAGGAGTGTGGGATTAAATCCCTACAGTTACCTTCCCCTTGGAAGTTGAAGAGGGGGATTCCTGTAGGCCAGGGACCAGTGAGCTGGGGCAGATGTCCTGTAGAAGAGACCAGCTGTGCTTCAGAAACTGGGCAAATGGGAACTAGCAGCTGCATTTATCTCAGTTCCGGGGTGGTGATAGATCACAATGTGTCCTGTTTCCAGGAACCCGATTATGGGGCACTGTACGAGGGCCGCAACCCTGGTTTCTATGTGGAGGCAAACCCTATGCCAACTTTCAAGGTAAATATCTGTGCTTGGCACAGGAAGCCACAAGGAAGAAGGGGTCCCCTACTGCTTGGGGCTTATATTTCTGTATTCTGGGACCTTTTGTGGTAGGTGTGGAGAAACAAGTGTTAGTTGTGGTTTTCTGAGGCTTAAGAAATTGTAAGATGTGTGGTTGGTAAATGACCATAAATCTCCAGGGCTTAACCACTTTATAGCCGGTGTCTTGGGTTAGAACTGGCCTTTTGTCTACATTCCTTCAGAGTGATCCCCGTGTCTCCCATGGGTAGTAGAACAGGGGCCAGATGGCACACTGTCCAGTCATTCCCTTCATTATGAAGATCTTAGGATCTCCTTGGTTTTGACCTTTTCTTTAATGTAGCACATTGCCCTGATTCTTAGCCAGAAGTACCATCAGAGATGAGTAAGAGTCTTAGCTCTGTAGGGAGCTCCACAGGGCTGCATACTTACTCTCACTGGACCTCAGCCTCACTGGTAGGAGCAGGCCCAGTCAGAGTGCCAGAGACGCTACCTGGGTGGTCAAGAATTTCCCTGGAGAAAACCCTCCTGCTTGTTCTGAAACTTACCACAAGATAGCATTGAGAACTGTGTCTAGGGTCACTTGCCAACAGTGGTGCTGCCCACTAGCGTAAGCCCAGGCACATGTATACACATGTGCTGTACTGGGTCAGGGGATGGGGAGTGCCCTCTGCTTTACTCCACGCAATCCAATCCCATTGTCTTACCTCTGCAGTGTGCAGTAAAAGCCCTCTTCGACTACAAGGCGCAGAGAGAGGATGAGCTGACCTTTACCAAGAGTGCCATCATCCAGAATGTGGAAAAGCAAGATGGTGGCTGGTGAGACAACCTATCCAGGCTAGAAAGCCTGTAGTGTGGTGGGACAGGAGTCCAGGGCCTCTGTGGAGCTGTCACTGAAAGCACTTGTGACAGTGTGCTTTGAGAATATCTGTCTCATGTTCACTAGCAGTGTCTGCCTTGGCCTGACTTATGTGTGGGAACCCCCCAGAAAGATCCTGTGAGTTTGGGGTGGTTGCTGCAGTCAGTACCCTGTGGCTTCCACAGGTGGCGAGGGGACTATGGTGGGAAGAAGCAGCTGTGGTTCCCCTCAAACTATGTGGAAGAGATGATCAATCCAGCAGTCCTGGAGCCGGAGAGGGAGGTATGTTTGGAACCACTCTGTGTCACGAGTTTGTTTCCCTGTCCCAGGTTTTCTTTTGATGTGTCTATCACACCCAGGCTTTCCTGTCATCTGTGAGCCACACATCCTGTGTGGCTACACTCTAGTCTCTGTTGTACCTATGTCATGCTTGGCTGGTCATGAATACACCTAAAAGATTGTCAAAAAGTTCCCTCAGCTGAGCGTGTGGCAGCCATGCTGACTATCCTGGGGTTTTGCTTCCTACAGCACCTGGATGAGAACAGCCCACTGGGGGACTTGCTGCGAGGGGTCTTAGATGTGCCAGCCTGTCAGATTGGTGAGCTCTAATTCCTAGCTCGTGATTCCTCTTAGTGTCAGGGTGTCCTTGTCACTCCACCTGCTTCTGGAGAGGAAGCCAGTGGCCAAGTTCCCAAAGGCTACTCTAATACTCTGGAAATCCCAGACTCTTTTTGTCATCTCCAAATCTTACCCTGTGCCAGGTACAGTGGAGTCAAAAGTTGGCAGAGATGTTGACAGGCTGACATTCAGTCCTAATGGACCACAGAATTGTGACAGCAACTTGGAGATGGGTTAGGGTGGGGGTTACAGTGCATGGCTCCAAGGAAGGGGCATGAGTCACAGCTGAGTTGGAGCCTTGCTTCCACCACAATTATGGTATGTCTGAGCTACAGTATCCTCTGTAAATTGGATCTATATACCAGTTTTGCCTGCTTGTAAGTATGGCCAGGAAGAAATGGAATGAATTCCTTTGAGCCAGCGTCTATGACTGTGCTTCTCAACCAGTGGATTTCAACCCCTTTGGAAGCCTAACAACCCTTTCACAGGGTTTGCATATCAGATATGCTGCATATCAGATGCTTACAGTACAATTCATAAATAGTAGCAAAATTATGAAGTAGCAATGAAATAAGTTTATGGTTGGAGCTATATTGAAGGGTTCACAGCATTAGAAAGCCCAGAGAGCATTCCTAGCCCTGTATTATTTTACCCCCAACAGCCATCCGTCCAGAGGGCAAAAACAACCGGCTCTTCGTCTTCTCCATCAGCATGCCGTCAGTGGCTCAGTGGTCCCTGGATGTTGCAGCTGACTCACAGGAGGAGTTACAGGACTGGGTGAAAAAGATCCGTGAAGCTGCCCAGACTGCAGATGCCAGGGTGAGAACCTGCCACAGCTTAGAAGGTGCTTCTGGGGTCTGTGAGGGCAACATGTGGGCCTGCCCGGGAGCCAAGGCCTCCAACCCCCAGCTAGCTCCTCTAGAGAAAGTAACTGATGTGACCAGGCCTTAGATAAGGCACCCAAAAGAACAGACTCAAGACAGGATTGTGATGGATGGGCTTAGGAAATGTTGACCATGAAATACCCTGGATCACCTGAATGAGTATAAGGCAAGAGGGAAGAGGTCCTGGGCTGGCAGCAGGAGTGGGGTCAGGCTTAGAAGAGAGGAAGAGAGTTTACGTAAACATTTGTAACAGGGTATGGGTCTGGGACAGGAGGCAGAGAAGTTGCAGATACCCACAGCAGTGGAACTTTGCTATGCTTAGGGCCACAGAGGTATGGTATCCTTTAGCTTTAAAAGCAGCAGATATTCCTGGTGACACTATTGAGGTCTCTTAGTGGCATGAGAAGGTTGGACAGCAGTGGGTTGTAGGGAGTTCAGAGTGGGAATTGGAGTTTGTGAATAGTGGGTAGCATGTATTTGTTTGGAAGGACCAGCTTTCTGGAGGAGGCCTCTTCCATTGAGCCTGGTGAAGCGTTTGTAGATGTATGGAAGCTTCTACTTAGAGTCCCCCCACCCCAAAGGGCATTCGGTGAGCAGATTTATGACTTAGGGCAGACACAATGCCGAGGATTTTGTTAGTGTGCTCGGGAGGGCAAGGCACTGAAAGATCCAGTGGCTAGTGGGCTAGACCCTGGGTTTAGCCTGGAATGAAAAGAAAGATTATAAATAGAGGAACCCCTGAAGGAGAAGACTACCGAGAGCAGTGTGGGGAGTGCCTGAGTAAGCTGCAGCTAAGATTGGGGATGGGAGGAGGAAGGCTGCATTGGCCATGGCGACGTGAGGTGGTAAGGTCATCTAAGGCACACACATTGCCAGGTGGGCTTAAGGCCTTAGTGCTTCAGGGAACCAGAAAGCAGTGTTTTTGCTGAAGGACAAGGCTAGGTAAAGAATAATCAGAAGGCATTATTGGGAAGGCCTTGCCCACCTTAGCTCCATGTGAGGTTATTTGGCACATGAGTTATGGTGAGACTTCCACCCCAAGAGGGTTGGGGAACAAGTGCATATGTGGAGATAATTTTTGGACAAAACTGGGAGCCAATAGTTTTGTTTAGTGTCTGCTGCTATTTAAAATGTGCAAGGAGAGGAGAGGGCCTCAGAACATCTGAAGTGTGTGTGTACCCAAGGCTGGTAGGAGCTTCCTTCTCCTGGGCAGGGCTCAGCCTGGGCCTTGTGTGTGTCACCAGCTCACTGAGGGGAAGATGATGGAGAGGAGGAAGAAGATCGCCTTGGAGCTTTCCGAGCTTGTGGTCTATTGCCGGCCCGTTCCCTTTGATGAAGAGAGTAAGACTGGGGCCAGGTGTGGTGTGTGTGTGCTGAGGGGCTGGTGGTATGAGAGTGGTGTTTAATACCCTGTCCCTTACATACACTGCACAAGGGGGCCGCTCTATACATGCTCTCACTGTTTGGCTCAGAGATTGGCACAGAACGTGCTTGTTACCGGGACATGTCCTCCTTTCCGGAAACCAAGGCTGAGAAGTATGTGAACAAGGCCAAAGGCAAGAAGTTCCTCCAGTACAACCGGCTGCAACTCTCTCGCATCTACCCTAAGGGCCAAAGGCTGGACTCCTCCAATTATGATCCTCTGCCCATGTGGATCTGCGGCAGCCAGCTTGTAGCACTCAATTTTCAGACCCCAGGTGAGGGGGTCTCTGTGGGTGGGATAAGACACTTAGGGCAGTTCCACTGGAACACACTGTAATCCCACTCTTGCAGACAAGCCTATGCAGATGAACCAGGCCCTCTTCATGGCTGGTGGGCATTGTGGCTATGTGCTGCAGCCAAGCACCATGAGAGACGAAGCCTTTGACCCCTTTGATAAGAGCAGTCTTCGAGGTCTGGAACCCTGTGTCATTTGCATTGAGGTGGGTATATTTGGGTTCTTCAGGGTGGGAAAGGGTTATGAAGAACATTGATACTGAACCTGCTAAGAAGGTGGGGACCAGGTGGGTCAGCACAAGTGGGAAAGGGTACAGAGCCAGAGGTGAGCAGCATTTCTGCCTTACGTTGGGGAAGAGAACTCATCTTGGTCTATTCTTGAGCTTGAAGTAGGACCATCTGAAGTGGAAATCCAGCTACAGGTTCTCTGTGAGGGTTGGGATCCCAGGGGTAGCATGGCTGATCATGGCCAGTTTTTGGCACAAATGAGTTAGGATGTCAGCTTAAAGCTAACCTGTGAAAAGCACTACCTGGCAGGAAGAGCCTGGTCAGAATGACACAAATCAGGCTAAAAGGGGCCTATGATGAGCCAGGCTTGTGTCTGCAGGACCAAGCAAAGCCTGAGCTTGCTAGAGCATGACCAGCAGCCTGTTTGCCTTCCCCAGTTCCTAGAAGAGAGCTCCCCAGTCCATGTCTGGTGAAAAACTGTGATCAAAGGTCAGCTCAACCCTTGCTATAGGAATCAGCAGGGGTGGCCTAAACAGAGTCTGGAAAGAGTAAGGATAGCCTATGGCCAGCTGGGCACACTTAGGAGCACAGAGCCACAGATAGACATGACTGCTACTTTCCAGATTTTCCCTCTAAAGTGGAATGATTTAAAAGATTCCAACATTGGAACAGACATGGATTTAACATGAAATGGACTGCAAAGTATGCATGATACTTAGCTAAAGCTCTGGGTTTTACAGCCAACAGCTTGCTCTGGAGTGAACAGTGAGGGGCCTAGTGGGCAGAACCGTCAGGGCCCAGCAGGGGGCGTACTGCCTCCATGGTGCATTTTCCTCCGTGATTTGCTCCCCAAGTCTCTGCTGGGAGGATGTTCAGGGGTGCTGGGGGGGGGCTCATCACCCCATCTCTGCCTGCCTGCCTCACAGGTGCTGGGGGCCAGGCATCTGCCGAAGAATGGCCGGGGTATTGTGTGTCCTTTTGTGGAGATTGAGGTGGCTGGGGCTGAGTACGACAGCACCAAGCAAAAGACGGAGTTTGTAGGTAAGTCAGTCTTCCCCCCATTACCAATCATTCCCCTGGGGTGTTAAAGACCTCTCTACCAGTCATCACATCCTGTAGATGTGGCCTCAGCTTTTGCCCTTGCTTTTACAGTGGACAATGGACTGAACCCTGTGTGGCCTGCCAAGCCCTTCCACTTCCAGATCAGTAACCCAGAGTTTGCCTTTCTGCGCTTTGTGGTGTATGAGGAAGACATGTTTAGTGACCAGAACTTCTTGGCTCAGGCTACTTTCCCAGTAAAAGGCCTAAAGACAGGTGAGGACTCTTCCTTATAAAGTCTTGCTGTCGGTATGGGGCTTAGCTGCTTGCTTGGCACTTGATAGGCTGAGAGCCAGGTATTTCTCCTAGGATATAGAGCAGTGCCTTTGAAGAACAACTACAGTGAAGACCTGGAGTTGGCTTCCCTGCTCATCAAGATTGACATTTTCCCTGCTAAGGTAACTACAGCAGCGTGAGCGGAGTTTTCAGTCATAGCCCCTGAGATGCAGAAGAGACCTCAACTTTTGTGCACTTCCCTTGCTGAGCAGGAGAATGGTGACCTCAGTCCTTTCAGTGGCATATCACTAAGGGAACGGGCCTCAGATGCTTCCAGCCAGCTGTTCCATGTCCGGGCCCGGGAAGGGTCCTTTGAAGCTAGATACCAGCAGCCATTTGAAGATTTCCGCATCTCGCAGGAACATCTCGCAGACCATTTTGACAGTCGGGAACGAAGGTGAGGGAGATGAGGGGAAGTTGGCCAGTGTGGGACCTTGGAGGAAGGGTGCCCGAAAGAGCAATCCTTTGGCAGCTTTCTCCTATGTGGAAAAGGGATAACCGTGTGTCTTTGGGTTGTCCTATTTGACTGCAAAGCCAGTAAGGACACTTCACTTCTGTTCAGGGCCCCAAGAAGGACTCGGGTCAATGGAGACAACCGCCTCTAGTCATGCCCCCACCTTGTTGGAGAGCAGCAGGTGCTGTCCACCTGTGGAATGCCATGAACTGGGTTCTCTGGGAGCTGTCTACTGTAAAGCCTTGGTCTCACAGCCTGGATCCTGGATTCCAGCAGTGAAGGCTAGACAAAACCAAGCCATTAATGAGATGTATTGTTTTGGGCCTCCCTGCCCAGCTCTGGGTGAAGGCAAAAAACTGTACTGTGTCTCGAATTAAGCACACACATCTGGCCCTGAATGTGGAGGTGGGTCCTTCCATCTTGGGCCAGGACTAGGGCTGAAGCCCCTTGGAAGGAGAAGTTGCCTCAGCTGGTGGCATAGGAGGCTTCAAGGAGCTGCTGACACATTCCTGAAAGAGGAAAAGGAGGAGGAGGAAGAGCCTTGGTGGGCCAGGGAAACAAAGTTTACATTGTCCTGTAGCTTTAAAACCACAGCTGGTCAGGGTGAAAGAGTAAATGCCCTGCAGTTTGGCCCTGGAGCCAGGACAGAGGAATGCAGGGCCTGTAAAGAGAAGGCTCTGCTCTGCCCATGGAGGAAGACACAGCACAAGGGCACATTGCCCATGGCTGGGTACAGTACCCAGCCTGAAAGATACAGGGGATCATGATAAAAATAGCAGTATTAATTTTTTTCTTCTCAGTGGTATTGTAACTAAGTTATTCTGTCCTGCTCCTCACCTTGGAAGGGAAGACCCAGCACAGAGCCTTTGGAACAGCAGCTCTATGGGGTGTTGTACTGGGAGAGGGCACTGTCAAGAAGGGTGGAGGGGCAGGAAGAGAGAAGAGCAATGTCTACCCTGGTGAGCTTTTTTGTTTTTATGACAAAGAAGACTCAATATGCTTCCCCTTAGGAATGGAGACATAGGTAAGTGGAGTCAGGCAGTGGGTACCAGATGAAGCTGCTGCTTGGTGCAGTTTCTGTGCAGTTGGTAAATAGATGCAAAGGAGATGGGAAAGTTGGGAAGGTAAGCCTCACCTCTGAGAACAGAGGCTGGGGTCCAGGCCTGTGGGTGCAAAGGTGCCTCAGCATAGCCAGCATTCAGCACACGCAAACCCACTGCCCAAATTTGGGCTCAGGGTTGGCCATTTGCTAGTTCTGCTGCCCTCTTAAGATCTGACTGCCAAATAAATTATCCTCATGTCCTTTTTCTGTTAACTTGTTTGTTTCTTGTGGGCTCAGGAGAACATGGTGATTGAGAATGGAAGCAAGTGTGGTATAATATCCCTGGAGACCTGGGAAGTCACACAGCTCTCTTCCCTGTGGCTCTAAAATGTGAGGCCCCTCTGCCACCCCATCTTCTAATGGTATTGTTGAAGCCCTTCCACCCCATCAAGGGGCAAGCTCAGTCTCCATTGCACAGAAACCTACTTCAAAGAAGTAGCATTTGGCTATGTGCTGCCAGGTGCGTCTGTTTTGCTTCTTCATCTGCCGGTTAGAACCTCTGTGCCTGCCATGCTGAGGAAGGCCTAGTCCTTCCTGAGGCTGTGCTGCAGCACTTGCCGGAGCAGGACAAAACCACGCCACAGTGAAGCACTGAGTGCCGTGTGCTGAACTAGCTGGCTTAGGTCACAGAGCATAGGTATTTGGGTGATGGCTGGGTCTGTAGCTTTCATCTAAAGCGGTGGATTTCAACCTGTGTGTTGTAATCTCTTTGGGGCCCAGTATCAGATGTCTTACATATCAGGTATTTACATTATGATTTATAACAGCAAAGTTAGTTATGAAGTAGCAATGAAATAATTTTATGGTTGGGGTTCATTACAACATGAGAGACTGTATTAAAGAGCTGAAGCATTAGAAAGGTTGAGAACTACCGATGGAACGTTTTCTTGTCCCATCACAGACAGGGGAGGGATCCTTCCACACACAGGAAATGGTGGGTGGAATATATCAGGTCCTCAGACACTCCAAGTTCATTCTTGAGTCTTTTGGCCCTGGAGAAGGTAGGAGCCATGTTTTCTAGTACTCAGTACTGCTACATGACAGCTTTGCTTGGTGCTGAGCACCTTAATTCTCAATAGATACTTCCATTTCATAAGTCTCCCAGAGAGGCTCAGCACTGCCCCCTAAACAGCTTCACAGAACTGTGATTCACATATCTTGCCACCTTACCATATTTCCCTTCAGGTATTAGTTTCTTCTCAGTGGAACAGATTTAAGGATCAGTTTCATCACTTAAATTCTCCAGGTAAACCTGACTACTGTTGAGTGATCCAGGAGACCCATCTTGGTGCCTCGTGGCTGTCTTGCTTGATTCATCCAGTGTGTCTCTACATGTGACAGCTTGGTTAACATTGCTTTCCACCCATTGGGTTATGACCTGTAGAATCTTAGCCAAGCATTGTTTAAACACACCCTCGGGTACATCTGAGAAATATTGCTGTCAGGGCTTTGCTCCCTGGAGCATGAAAATGAAGTCAGGTTGAGAACCATTGGCTTTGGCAGAGGAATCCAGAAGAGTGGGGTTGGAAGGGAAGGCAGTGATAGCAGGAATACAAGCCAAGAGAAGACTACTTTTGGCTAGCAGGCCAGGGACAAGTAAAGAGGGAGTCACTAAATGTTACCAGTGAAAACACATAACAGAAGAGCACTGCCTATGACTTAAGGGGTATAGGACTGAAATGCGTGGTTAAAAGGCAGAAACAATTTGTGGCCTTTACTAAGAAAAATCACAGGTAGCTATCAAAAAGAGCTGGGGCCTCACTTTGGGCCAGACTCACCCTGGACTTCAGCTGAGACAGGGACTAAACAGTCACTTGTCTTTCAGCTTGTTCCTTACCTCTGACCATATCAGATCTGCTGAGTGAGTGTGAGGTTGCCCCACCAAACCAACTTAGTGACCAAAACAAGCCCAGACCTGCCTTACATTTTAGTTAAATGCATCTTTCCCTTAGAGGTTTCCCCTACCTAGGATATAAATCCCCAGAGGATTTATATCCATGAGTCAGCGTCTCTTACCAGGAAGACTACAGCTCCCTGCGGCTGATGGCTGCCATCTCCATCAGTGCGTTTCTGAGCCTGCCCACCAAGGACTCAAGAGAGTTCCATGGTATTGCCCTAGTTTAGTTAGTCCCATGACCTGGCTGTTAGATTCAACGCACAACTTCTTTAGGACCTGAGCTGGCCCTGGGAGAGAGCAGATCAAGAGCAGATCCTGACACCTCACTCAGGGGTGGCTTTATTTTGGGAGTCCCCTTTTCTTTATGGCCATTGAGGGCATCCCAGCAACAACCAGTTGCTATGAGGCTTGGAGGTGTAGGGATGACACTGGTCCTCTAGTAGGGTTCAGGGTCCTTCTGCACGGTGACAGGCCCTCCTCAGCAAACAGCATGCTTCACTGACAACTCTTCTCTCACCAGAAAAAGAAAGGAACACAGGAAAACTTGCCCATGCCCTCACACCCCATAAGTTCATGGCTCTAAGATCAGACTTGCTCTATACTCAGCACAGTTTTGCATGGAAGCCATCACAGTGAGTTCAGGAATACAGAAGACAAAGAATTCCAAGAACTGGCATCTTCCTGGTGAGCTGAGGGAAGCCCAATAACTATTACTTTTAAGGGTCAGATTTGCCCCCTGCCCCCAAAAATCAATAGAAGGGATTTTAGATTTTTGTCTGTACATTTTTATTTAGGAACAGTTAAAAGATTCGAAGTACCACTGAGGCCCATTCAAACTACACAAGCAGTTTTGTCCCTCATCCCATCCCTTATCCAAATCTGCAGATACAAAATCAAGGAAATGTGCAATTTGCATCTTGGAAATAGCAGCATCCCCATGGGGGACCTTAAGAGGCCCGGAGACTCAGACAGAAGAGGTCATCCTCGCACCTCCCACCACACACAGCCCACACCAAAAGCAAGGCTGTCTTTCTATTCAAATGTTTCCCAGGGTGAAGGATTTCTACACTCCAGCCAGGTGTGGCCCATGCCTGTGACTCAGTGCTTGGGAGGCAGAGGCAGGAAAAGCACCCAAGTCTGAGGCCAGCCTGCTCTACAGGGTGAGGAGGCCAGCCAGGGCCACACAAAAGTGTATGTGACAGAATATGCTATTTCTTAGTTTTTTCTTTCACAGCTGGTCGCAGTAGCAGGTGACCCTCACTTAGCACCAGGATAGTCGCTTCAGCTGTTCCTGGGAGACAGGAAGCACACCAAAGGCAGACTGTTCAAATCATCCCCAGCCATACTCAACAGTCGCCCCCCTCCCACCCCAAACAAAGCTGTCCACACTGAGATCAGGACACAAAGCAGGTGCTGGGGACCAGGAACCAAGACGTTGTCAGTAAGAGCACTGTAGGTCTTTGGCTGCCTTCCCAATTTCCCCAAGGGCTATGTCAGGACAACTCAAAGAACAATAGTCAGCAGAGGCCAGAAAAAGGTTGGCTCATTTTCTCTGTTTAATAACAATTATGACACAGTCTGACCTTCCTGGCAAAGCTGAACAAAGCCAGCTACTCAGGAGCATGGGAGAGAGGCCAGTGCCCTGAGTGACCACTCCTGCCCTTGGCCCACCCAATTTCACAGAGCAACCTAACTTATGCTGGAATCCGGCAAAGGAATGGGTGTTAGCTCTCCCTGCAGCCAGCCTTCTCATATGGGGCTACAGGAACGAGACCAAGATGTGTGGACAGGAGCTAGGGACAAGATCTTTCTGAAGCACTAACTGTAGGTTAGCAGGACCACATAATAGACTTCCGCCCACTGGACATGTCTCTTCTGGTGCTTGCTTGGGATAGAACAGAGCACTGGCAGGCCTTTTGATACTCAGTGTTTGAACAGGCTTTATCCTAGGCATTTTACCTTCAACTCGAGTTCTGAATAATCTGAATTACCCACTTTCCATGGAAGGGAACACATGTCAAAAGGTATAGATCAAGAAAAGCTATTAACATACAGGTGCCCACTGTGGGCACAATATGCCAGTCTCTTGACAAAAGTGGCAGTGATAGCTGGTAAATGTGCAAGCCCCTCTCAGGTGTTCTAACTTGCCATCTGCCCACCCTTGTAAACAGCAGGAAGACACCATGTAGTACAGCCCTCCCTCTGCTCTGCCTGATTCCTGCCAGAGCAGCAGCAAGGTATGTTTCAGGGAGGGAAGAGACAACAGAGTAGAAACTACACTGAATCCATTGAGTCCCACATCCATTAGAGATTGAAAAACCAAGGAAGCAGTACCTCTTCCTTGTAGCAACCAGAATCTGCCTTAGTCTGTAGTAGCCAGCCCAAGTGTACTCTCTGGATTTACATCCCTGCTCCAGACTTTAGGGAGTTGAGAAGAGGTGTTCCTGCTAGACTCTGAACTAGAAAAACCTGTTTTGGGTTTCCAGTCTGGGGGATCAAGTTTATAGGACTGCTGGCTAGTCTTAACAAGCACTCAGAACAAAGCAGGCTCTCAGTCCTACGACCATTCACCCTCTGAGCTGCTTCCACACCTTAACAGTACAGGTTCTGGACTCTAAGTACATTTGGGCTTGCCACTACCTAGATGCCAGCCATCCCTAGTGGCCAGGCACAAGAGAACATAGACTCTGAGGACCCCATTCCTTTTGGGTTTCTAGCTAGTAAGCTTGGTAGTGATGTAAACAGCAGATAGTACAATCGTCAGTTCTGTCATTACTCAGTCAAAACTAAAGCCAGCCATTCCACTGAAGACCCCTTCAACAGCCTTATTAGCCCTAGAGTATAGAGCTCAGTAACCTACCTACTTCACTGAACCAAGGCAGAAAAAACTGCAATGTGGATAATTCAGGTTGAAGTCTTGGGAGACCTGTACTTAGAAAGGCCTGTGGGCTCCAGTGCTATAACACATGGAAATCACCTCAGAAAGGTTTGGACAGGTTGGTGGTGAACAGTGTGCTCTTACGGGAGATGAAGCAGCTAAATAGGGATGCTAAAGAAAAGGCTTCAGTCTAGTATAAGAAAAATCAGGCAGCATGCCAAAATTTGGACAGGACGAGCTGACCAAAGACCTTTATGCATCTAGAAGACTACTGCAGAAAACAGCCTTGCAAATGAATATGAATATAAGTTCATCTGCAAAGTGACTTTAGTAAAAACACAAATTCTAAGTTTTGTTTTAGGATTTCCTTGGCTGGTTTCCCAGAAAGTGCCTTTGGGCTGTGATAGTGGCACTGACTGAGCTGCTCCAATCTGAGGGTTTTGGTCCATGTAGGAAGACAAAAAGCAATGGCTTAAGACAGGGACAGCTCAACACACACCTAGAGGACAACATGAGTCTCCAACCAGCAAGGTTGCTCCCCCACTCCTACCCTCCACAGGAGGCAGCTGTGTGAAAGATGTCCTAGGGCCAGCAGGAGGAAGGGACACAGGTATGACAGCTCCTGACAGAACAAGTCAAGTCTCTGGGAGCCATCTGGGTCTGGAGAGCGCAGCTGAGCTCCCGGTAGCACACACCCAAGGCAGCGGAGACAGAGTAGGGTACAGGTAGCGGCCTACGAGGTCCCACCCCACTCTCCTTGTGCTTCCAGAGGGAAGGGTGCCCTAGCACTAAGGTATTTTGTTCACCTGGCAGCCACTGTCACTCAGCCAAGAGAAAAGTGCAAGGACAGTCACTAGTAGACCTCAAAGTCATCTAGCGAAAGGACTCCCAACACTAACATACCCAACTCCCAAAGGAAAAAAATCTGATCAAAAAATTACAAATAATATGAAAAGCTTATGTATAAGTTTAGGTTTCTGTTAGAATTGGTTCTGATCTATAACTGAACTGACAAACATATATGAGTAGAAAAAAAATCAACATATAAGACCAGTAACAAAAAAAACTTAGAATGTACTGCCTCTGGTAAGTCCAAGTGAGTGCAGAAGATAGAGCAAGACTCACCATGTCACAAAGCACACCTTGTTAGGAGAAGCACATTCCACCCCACCTCAGCAGCCACAGCCAGCCTTCAATGAAGGTGCATAGAACTTGAGCCTCCAACTGTACAAGGCCACTGTGATGTCACATAGTAACCATAGACCTGGTAGCTGCCAACCTACACCCCAACTCCTGTCAGTGCACTCATGCTTGGTATCCAAAGCCCTTCCCTGGAGTGCCTAGGCCATGACCACCTCCCTCACCATTACCTATCAAACAAGGTCCAAACCACAACTTCCCTCCCCCATCCGAGAGCAAAGGAAGCAACCTGCTTCTCCCCTGACAGTCTTGCCATTACCAGCTCTGAGAAAGGTGTGCTGGGGCCAGGGTTACTGCAACTTCCCATCCAGAAGACTGCCTAGTGCCCGAGACCAGGCTGCTCTTTGTGTCCTGCATAATGTCCACCAAGTCACTTATTGTTTCTGTTCCATGTACATTGTTCAGACATTATTATAGTCTACCGTTCAGCTAGTGCAGCAGGGCTCTGGAGGTGAAGCCCAGCAGACATCCCGGCTCAGGTGAGACACAGATGCTTTCTTAGGAAATGGCTTCCTCTGCTGCTCCAGCTGCCCCATATACTGTTATCTCTTCACACACACACACTGTGTCCCCCTAGGGCATCCACATGAAGCTCAAATGTACATCAGATGAACAATTTATGAATAAAGTATCAAATAAGTATGTGTCCTGTATATATGGATATGTAAATCTGCACGTACATAAACACTAAAGGAAATGGTTTAGGCATCTGTTTTCTGGAGGAAAAAAATCACTCACTATTCATTCTTTCCAATTCCTCAAGGTTTGGGGCCAAATAGCTTCCCTCCCCAAACAGAAAGGATACAAAAATAGGCTACAAAACTTGCCAAGTAGTCAAAAAACCAAAATAAAAACTCCAATCAAATGCGAAGCCATCCCTATGGGAACAGGAAGGGCAGGAGAAACATCTTATAATGCTTCCAGGGCCCTGGGTTACAAAGAAAGCCCTCTTTCCTAAAAGGCTGAAGGCCACCATGTTCAGCCTCAGACTATTCCCCTCCCCTGGGAAGGGAGGGAGAACACCTGGAAGTTGACAACTGCTTCTTGGCCAAAGCTCTTGCCCTGCCTGTGGGTCTCCTGATGGGGTCTCCAAGAGGTAAGTGGGGCCATGGATCACACCTCCTGTTTGTCATCTTTCCCTCCCCTGCCCTGCTTTGTCTACTGCTCTCAGAGAAGCCAGCCTAGGAGAGACTGGGGCTTTAATGTTTAGTACAGTTCCCTAAGCAAGTTTTCCATTGTTTCAAAGGCACCATTTCTTATGATTTTAATTAAAAAGACATGAGGCTTAGGCAAAAGTAGATAGAGTACTTGTTTCTCAGGTTGGGAATATAAATGTAGAACTTTAAAACACCCTCACAGGAATCTGTCCAGTGATGTCCAGCACCTCTGGATCATGAAACCAGTAGCTGGCCAGGGCCCGTGGTGTGTGGCAGGCATTTTGCCAGGAATTCTGACCTGCAGGTCTTTGCGTTCAAGAACACTCTAGCTCTAGTCACTTCAAATCTCCCAAGCCCTTCAGCCTCATTCTTCCTCCAGCCACCATGTATATCCTTCTGACCTGCAGGAGGCATTGAGCACTTTGGTGGCCAAAGCCACAGCAATTGGCTCTACTTTGAACACTTTCCTTTTGTTCTAAAGGAGTCTGAATTGAAGGGCTGAAGGTAGCTACAGGTCAGTAGATTGGGCTTTACAACAATGGTTTCTTTAGTTGATCTGATAATGGAGAAGTTGGTCCATGATTCAAACTCCACAAAAAAGCAGAATTACAGTTAACTAAAGAGAGTGGTTAGCATCCAATGGTAATGTCATAGCTTGGTTGTGTTCAGAACTGAAGGTAACAGTGGGCTCTTTGTCAATCAGAACACAAGACAAGCCTGGCACAAAATGTGGCTTGCCTCCACTCAGTTATGCAGAGATCTCTTCCAACAATCTGTTCCCTTGAGAAGACAAGTAGGGCCAGGCCTGGTGCATTTCTGAGCATGCCTGTGACTCCTGCTGTTGCAGAGGATGAGGGTCCCTGTGGTCTCAGCTTCCCAGAAAACAGACATGGCATTGTCAGAGCTGTACTGCTTTGGTAACCCGAGTTCCTATGTATTGAAAATGTCTGTAGTAGGATGCTTTATTAAATGTATATAGGCAGCTCTATATGCTAACAACTTGATTCTGGATCTAGGTATATGCAATCTGAACTGCTTTATCCCTGGAAGGCCATGGAAAGGTCCTTCACTGTGGGAAGATGGGCTGATGAGAAACCATAGCTACTTGCTTAGAAGTGTCAGGCGGAAGGTGGTTGGGGCGGTGGCAGGTTCTGGGTTCAGCAAGGCTCCAGAGGCCCTCCTGGTGCCTGGCAGCTGGCCATCAAGATGATATGTGGCAGGTTTGGCCCTTCCACATGGCAGACAGCATCCCAGACTGGCCGGTCCTTCACAGTAATCAGATCAAATTCACTCTGTTTCTGAGGAGAAAACACATACCTGTCACTCCATGACAGCTACAACATGTACAGTCCCCAGGGATGCCCCATCTTCACTATCCTGGGCTAGTATCACTGGAGTTGGGGACTCCTTAATTCCATAAGGAATGCCAGGCCACTGTCCCCTCCAGCCTGAGGGGAGGCGAAAGAGCAGAGTGTGGATCAAGGACAAGATGCTGGCTTAGTTGGACAAGGCCTTCAGACATCTTGGGCTTCTGCCACTCACCTAGCCCATCACCCCGGCCTCTGACTCCTGATGTCTGTTAACCCTGTGTTCTATCAGTCCCGCCTCCTGCCCCTCGAGCCCTGAGCTCTGACATGTCATGTACACCTTGCAGGTTGGAAGTCAAGGTCAGGGCAGGTGATCACAGGCTCTTATCCCATGTATACAGACAGGGTCTTTCCACTGAGGCTGGCTGGAGAGCATGAGAAGCTATGGTACAGGTAACAGCCAAGCCTTGGAGGCTGAGATACTGCTAGGGTTTGGCCACCCTTGCCGCTCTGCTCTGCCATGCCTGTTACACTCATTCATCTCATCTCCAGTTTAAAACACACATGGTACAATACACATAACACAAAATTTCTCATCACAGCTATATACTATGTCTTAGTAGTTTTATGTACATTTATGAACCAACACCCTAAATAGAAGTTCTGTATCCATTATATACTGCCAATTCTTCTCAGAAGCTTACATTCTACCTTCAATCTCTATAAATTTGTCCAGACTTCATAAAAGTAGAATCATACAATATTTGTCTTTTGTGACTAGCTTATTTAACTCAGCATTATGTGTTCAAGTTCCATCCATATGCAGTGTATCAGAATTGTACTCCTTTTTATAATCGAATAGTATTCTATTATATATATGTCTATGCGTATGTGTGTGTATATATATATCTATCCATCCATCCATCCATGGCACATTTATCCATTCCTGAATTGTTAATGTATACAGCTTGTTTCCTTCTTTGGAGACTTGTGAATTCTACTGCTTTGAATATTCATTCACAGTGTCATTTCAGGCCCTCTTTTCAGTGCTAGGAGTGAGACTTAGGGATTGGATGAGAAGCCTGTACTTGTTTCTTGAGACCTGCTGAAGAGTCTTTCAAGGTTTAATCCCTTTACATCCACAGCAGCACTGTACCAGGGAACTGGTTTTCCCCACCTCCTCAGCTGATTTAAGTGTGACCTAGAATCTCATTGTAGACTCTCATTGTTTCATATGCATTTCCCTAAAAACAAAACATCTTAATCTTAAACCATTTTTATCTTTAAAAAAATAATTTTCATGTCTATGGATGTATTTCCTGCATGTATGTCTGTGTATTATAACATGTGGTGCTTGGGAGGCCAGAAGGGAGCTTTAGATCTCCTGGGACTGGAATTACAAATGGTTGTGAGCTGCCATGTGGGTACTGGAAACTGAACCCAGGTCCTCTATAGGAGCAGCCAGTACACTCAACTGCTGAGCCATCTCTCCAGCCCAAGATGTTATCTTTTCATGAGCTTGTACCTCTTGTTAGCTCTCTCCTTCTTAGAAGAAATGTCTAGTTAAATAATTTATCCATTTTTAATTGGCTTGTTGTTGGAGTGTATTTCTATGTATTCTGAATATTTTTATCAGATGCATGATTTTTTTTTCAGGAATTTTCTCTCATCTGTCAATTTTCTTTTTATTCTCTTCAGCAGTGGTTCTCAACCTTCCTAATGCTGCAACCCTTCAATACAGTTCCACATGTTGTAGTGAATCCCCCAACCATAACATTATTTCATTGGTACTTCATAACTGTAGTTTTGCTACTGCTGTGAATCATAATGTAACTATCTGATATGCAGGAAATCTGATATTTGACCCTGTGAAAGGGTCATTTGACCCACAAAGGGGTTGCAACCCACAGGTTGAGAACCACCGCTCTAATGAATGTCATTTAATACACAAAAGCTTTTTACTTTTTTTTTTTTTAAAGTTAGGGCCTCATTATGTAGACTAGGCTGTTTTGAACCTTACAGTCCTCCCACCTCAGCTTCCTGAACACTGAGATTACAGGAATGTGCCATCATTCCAGGCTCAATATCTTAAAATCTTGTTTGTTTTTTAAAATCTGTTTTGGTATTTTGAGATAGGGTCTTGCTTTGTATCCCAGCCTAACCTGGAATTCATAATCTTGTCTCTACTTCTTAAGTGCTAAATTAGAGATACAAGCCACCATGCCCAGTTCAAAGCTTTTAAATACTGATGCTGACCAATTTATTTTTTGTTGCCTATTCTTTTGCCGTTATAACTAAGAAACCTTTGCCTAACCCAAGGTCTGAAAGGTTTTCACCTGTATCTTTTTGTGTTTTATCACTTTTGCTTGCCTGAGCCAATTGTCTCTATTATGTATAGATAGTTTATACTATTTTCTTTTTTTTTTTGGTATTTTTCGAGACAGGGTTTCCTCTGTGTAGCCTTGGCTGTCCTGGAACTCACTCTGTAGACCAGGCCCGCCTCTGCCTCCTGAGTGCTGGGATTAAAGGTGTGCGTCACCACGCCCGGATATACCATTTTCCTTGTTCCGAAGCTGGCCAAGAACTGACTCCGTAGCCTAGTCTAGTCTCAAATTTGCAGTAGTCCCTGCCCTCAATCTCCCAAGTGCTAGAATTAAAGGCATGAGCTACCATACTTGATAAGTTTATATTGTTTTTAAAGCCTTTTGTTTCCTTGTTGATCTGTCTGATTTCTATTTTGTGTTGAGAAATTCTCAGAATATTGTCAGGGCTGGTCTTGAACTCATCAAGGGATCCTCTTGCCTTAGGCCTCCTATAGGCATATGCCATCAGATTTGGCTTCTATATGGTTTTTATGTCTACTACTGAAATAGACTATTAAAATCTCTTTTTGATTATTTTCCTTTTAATTCTGTCCATTTTTACTTTATGTACTTTTGGACCCAAGTGAGTATGTTAATAACTGGTAAATCTTGTACTAGACCTTTTACCAAAATATAATATCCTTATCTGTTATGTTTTATTCAAAGTATTTGGCCTCACCATAATAAAGCCATATTAACTTTCTCTATACTTACTCTTTGTATGACACATCTGAGGCAGGAAAGCCTAGGAGACAGTTTAGTTTGGAACCCATTTAGTTTCAACTGTGCACATACACACATATATAGCAATGCACTTGGCAGCCTAGTTCCCTCATCTGCATGTGCTGTGCACACATACTCTTTTCCCAAACACTGCACCTAACAACCTCAGAAACCTCTCAACTCCCCACCTACATCAGTCTACATATACTCCCATCTGCGAATGACAAGATGCTCTCTACTCCTAGTAACAATCAAAAGTAGACAGTTTGCTTCAAGTCTTCTCAGCTTATCTGGGTGTGAGAGTAGAAGGGTTCAATTGGTTTGGGGTACATGTGCAGTAAAATAAACCTATATATTCTAGTAATCGCTTATGGGAAATCCCCCACGTGCCCTCTCATGTCTCTGCAAAACTGAGTGAGCATTTCATTAAAAACAAATGCAGCATGAGGAGGGACATGCCAAGAAAAGGAGTGATTATATAACCTATTAAAAAGAGAACCACCCAAGTGTACCTGTTAGTAACCATGTCTCTTTTTGAACCATAAAGAATGCCTGGAACAATAATCAGGGCTCCTGTGTTTTCACTTAGGTGGTCCATTGTCAATCATGACAGTGTCTCCCTGGAGGGGCGTTATCTTACTGCTTCTGTACATCTGTGTGATACCTGAGTTTCAGGTTTTTGGATAAGAGACTAGGAACTAGGGCTGGTGAGATGGCTCAGTGGGTAAGAGCACC